>NC_047036.1:105975404-106285758 GCF_011762595.2 Tursiops truncatus
ATGCACAGAAGATATTCGCTTGTTCGCAAGAGAATGAGGTGTGAGGAGTCAGGATCCCTTTGTATGCATGCATTTTAACTTATATAAATGGTATATGTTAAAGATCTCATTTTGTTTCTTGATTTTTTCTTTTAGAATTTTGTTTCTACAAACCATCCATATTGTTATGTGGGCAACCAATCTCTTGCTTTGATTTGCTGCAGAACACTTAGTGTGCTTACTCTCCCGGTGATGGGCACTCAGCATCCTCCAACTTCTCACCACCTCAGGTGAACAAACAGATAATATGACTAGACGTACATCTATTAAAGTAATTTAATTCATAGTTTAAAATCTTTGCCCAAAGAAAACTTCAGGTCTAGTGGCTTTGCTGTTAAATTCTTTCAAACATTTAAGAAAGAAACAATACCAGTTGTACACAAATTCATACAGAAAAGAGAAGACACTGCCCAACCCATTTTATTGAGCTGGCATCACCCTGAAACCAAAGCCAGACAAAGATATCCTAAGAAGGAAAACGAGGGGCGGAGGGGAAGATGGCGGAAGAGTAAGACGCGGAGATCACCTTCCTCCCCACAGATACACCAGAAATACATCTACTCGTGGAGCAACTCCTACAGAACACCTACTGAACGCTGGCAGAAGACCTCAGACCTCCCAAAAGGCAAGAAACCCCCCACGTACCTGGGTAAGGCAAAAGAAAAAACAGAGACAAAAGAATAGGGACGGCACCTGCACCAGTGGGAGGGATCTGTGAAGGAGGAACGGTTTCCACACGCTAGGAAGCCCCTTCGCGGGTGGAGACTGCGGGAGGCAGAGGGGGAAGCTTTGGAGCTGCGGAGGAGAGCACAGCAACAGGGGAACGGAAGGCAAAGTGGGGAGATTCCCGCACAGAGAATCAGGGCCGACCGGCACTCACCAGCCCAAGAGGCTTCTCTGCTCACCCGCCGGGGCGGGCGGGGCTGCGAGCTCAGGCTCGGGCTTTGGTCGGAGCTCCGGGAGAGGACTGGGGTTGGCGGCGTGACCACAGCCTGAAGGGGTTAGTGCGCCACGGCTAGCCGGGAGGGAGTCCGGGAAAAGGCCTGGAGCTGCCGAAGAGGCAAGAGACTTTTTCTTCCCTCTTTGTTTCCTGGTGCGTGAGGAGAGGGGTTTAAGAGCGCTGCTTAAAGGAACTCCAGAGACGGGCGCGAGCCGTGGCTAAAAACACGGACCCCAGAGACGGGCGCGAGCTGCGGCTAAAAGCGCGAACCCCAGAGACCGGCGCGAGCTGCGGCTAAAAGCGCGAACCCCAAAGACGGGCGCGAGCCGCGGCTAAAAGCGCGAACCCCAGAGACGGGAGCGAGCCGCGGCTAAAATGGTGGACCCCAGAGACGGGTGTGAGCCGCAGCTAAACGCGCGGACTCCACAGACAGGCGCGAACCGCGGCTAAAAGCGCGGGCCCCAGAGACGGGGCTAAGGCTGCTGCTGCCGCCACCAAGGGGCCTGTGTGCGAGCACCGGTCACTAGCCACACCCCTCTTCCGGGGAGCCTGTGCAGCCAGCCACTGCCAGGGTCCCAGGATCCAGGGACAACTTCCTGCGGAGAACGCACGACGGGCCTCAGGCGGGTGCAACGTCACGGTGGCCTCTGCCGCCGCAGGCCTGCCACACACGCCGTGCCCCTCTCTCCCCCCCGGCCTGAGTGCGCCAGAGCCCCCGAATCAGCGGCTCCTTTAACCCCGTCCTGTCTGAGCAAAAAACAGACGCCCTCCAGCGACCTACACGCACAGGCGGGGCCAAACCCAAAGCTGAGCCCCTGTGAGCTGTCAGAACAAAGAAGAGAAAGGGAAATCTCTCCCAGCAGCCTCAGAAGCAGCGGATTAAAGCTCCACAATCAACTTGATGTACCCTGCATCTGTGGATTACATGAATAGACAAGGGGAGGTGGACTTCAAGAGCAAGATCTATGATTTTTTCCCCTTTTCCTCTTTTTGTGAGTGTGTATGTGTATGCTTCTGTGTGAGATTTTGTCTGTATATCTTTGCTTCCACCATTTGTCCTAGGGTTCTATCCGTCCGTTTTTTTTTTTTTACTTTTTCTTAATAATTTTAATAACTTTATTATACTGTACCTTTCTTTCTTTCTATCTTTCTTTCTTTCTTTTTCTTTCTTTTCTTTCTTTCTTTCTTTCCTTCCTTCCTTCCTTCCCTCCTTTAGACAAACAATCATCCCAAATTGAGGAGGTGGACTTTGAGAGCAAGATTTATGATTTTTTCCCCTTTACCTCTTTTTGTGAGTGTGTATGTGTAAGCTTCTGTGTGAGATTTTGTCTATATAGCTTTGCTTCCACCATTTGTCCTAAGGTTCTATCTGTCCCTTTTTTTCCCAAATAATTATTTTTTAATTTAATAACTTCATTATACTTTATTTTATTTTACTGTATCTTTCTTTTTTCCTTCCCTCCTTCCTTCCTTCCTCCCTCCCTCCCTCCTTTCCTTCTTTCTTTCTTTCTTCCTTCCTTCCCTCCTTTCTTTCTTTCTTTCTTTCTTCCTACTTCTATTAATTCTTTCTCTGTACTTTTTCTCCCTTTTATTCTGAGCCGTGTGGATGAAAGGCTCTTGATGCTGCAGCTAGGAGTCAGTGCTGTGCCTCTGAAGTGGGAGAGCCAACTTCAGGACACTGGTCCACAAGAGACCTCCCAGCTCCACATAATATCAAACGGTGAAAATCTCCCAGAGATCTCCATCTCAACACCAGCACCCAGCTTCACTCAACGACCAGCAAGCAACAGTGCTGGACATCTTATGCCAAACAACGAGCAAAACAGGAACACAACCCCACCCATTAGCAGAGAGGCTGCCTAAAATCAAAATAAGTCCACAGACACCCCAAAACACACCACCAGACGTGGACCTGCCCACTAGAGAGACAAGACTCAGCCTCATCCACCAGAACACAGGCACTAGTCCCCTCCACCAGGAAGCCTACACAACCCACTGAACCAACCTTAGCCACTGGAGACAGACATCAAAAACAAGGGGAACTACGAACCTGCAGCCTGCAAAAAAGAGACCCCCAAACACAGTATGATAAGCAAAATGAGAAGACAGAAAAACACACAGCAGATGAAGTAGCAAGATAAAAATGCACCAGACCTAACAAATGAAGAGGAAATAGGCAGTCTACCTGAAAAAGAATTCAGAATAATGATAGTAAAGATGATCCAAAGTCTTGGAAATAGCATGGACAAAATGCAAGAAATATTTAACAAGGACCTAGAAGAACTAAAGATGAAACAAACAATGATGAACAACACAGTAAATGAAATGAAAAAGATTCTACATGGGATCAATAGCAGAATAACTGAGGCAGAAGAACGGATAAGTGACCTGGAAGATAAAAGAGTGAAAATAACTACTGCAGAGCAGAATAAAGAAAAAAGAATGAAAAGAACTGAGGACAGTCTCAGAGACCTCTGGGACAACACTAATCACACCAACATTCAAATTATAGGGGTTCCAGAAGAAGAAGAGAAAAAGAAAGGGACTGAGAAGATATTTGAAGAGATTATAGTTGAAAATTTCCCTAATATGGGAAAGGAAATAGTTAATCAAGTCCAGGAAGCACAGAGAGTCCCATACAAGATAAATCCAAGGAGTAATACGCCAAGACACATATTAATCAAACTGTCAAAAATTAAATACAAAGAAAGCATATTAAAAGCAGCAAAGGAAAAACAAAAAATAACACACAAGGGAATCCCCATAAGGTTAACAGCTGATCTCTCAGCAGAAACTCTGCAAGCCAGAAGGGAGTGACAGGACATACTGAAAGTGATGAAGGAGAAAAACCTGCAACCAAGATTACTCTACACAGCAAGGATCTCATTCAGATTTGATGGAGAAATTAAAACCTTTACAGACAAGCAAAAGCTGAGAGAGTTCAGCACCACCAAACCAGCTTTACAACAAATGCTACAGGAACTTCTCTAGGCAAGAAACACAAGAGAAGGAAAAGACCTATAATAACGAACCCAAAACAATTAAGAAAATGAGAATAGGAACATACATACTGATACTTACCTTAAATGTAAATGGACTAAATGCTCCCACCAAAAGACACAGATTGGCTGAATGGATACAAAAACAAGACCCATATATATGCTGTCTACAAGAGACCCACTTCAGACCTAGAGACACATACAGACTGAAAGTAAGGGGATGGAAAAAGATATTCCATGCAAATGGAAACCAAAAGAAAGCTGGAGTAGCAATTCTCATATCAGACAAAATAGACTTTAAAATCAAGACTATTAGAAGACACAAATAAGGACACTACATAATGATCAAGGGATCGATCCAAGAAGAAGATATAACAATTGTAAATATTTATGCACCCAACATAGGAGCACCTCAATACATAAGGCAAATACTAACAGCCATAAAAGGGGAAATCGACAGTAACACATTCCTAGTAGGGGACTTTAACACCCCACTTTCACCAATGGACAGATCATCCAAAATGAAAATAAATAAGGAAACACAAGCTTTAAATGATACATTAAACAAGATGGACTTAGTTGATATTTATAGGACACTCCATCCAAAAACAACAGAATACACATTTTTCTCAAGTGTTCATGGAACATTCTCCAGGATAGATCATATCTTGGGCCACAAATCAAGCCTTGGTAAATTTAAGAAAATTGAAATCGTATCAAGTATCTTTTCTGACCAGAACGATATGAGACTAGATAACAATTACAGGAAAAGATCTGTAAAAACTACAAACACATGGAGGCTAAACAATACACTACTTAATAACGAAGTGATCACTGAAGACATCAAAGAGGAAATTAAAAAATACCTAGAAACAAATGACAACGGAGACACGACGACCCAAAACCTATGGGATGCAGGAAAAGCAGTTCTAAGAGGGAAGTTTATAGCAATACAAGCCCACCTTAAGAAGCAGGAAACATCTCGAATAAACAACCTAACCTTGCACCTAAAGCAATTAGAGAAAGAAGAACAAAAAACCCCCAAACTTAGCAGAAGGAAAGAAATCATAAAAATCAGATCAGAAATAAATGAAAAAGAAATGAAGGAAACAATAGCAAAGATCAATAAAACTAAAAGCTGGTTCTTTAAGAAGATAAACAAAATGGATAAACCTTTAGCCAGATTCATCAAGAAAAAAAGGGAGAAGACTCAAATCAATAGAATTAGAAATGAAACAGAAGAAGTAACAACTGACACTGCAGAAATACAAAAGATCATGAGAGATTACTACAAGCAACTCTATGCTAATAAAATGGACAACCTGGAAGAAATGGACAAATTCTTAAAAATGCACAACCTGCCAAGACTGAATCAGGAAGAAATAGAAAATATGAACAGACCAATCACAAGCACTGAAATTGAAACTGTGATTAAAAATCTTCCAACAAACAAAAGCCCAGGACCAGATGGCTTCACAGGCGAATTCTATCAAACATTTAGAGGAGAGATAACACCTCTCCTTCTCAAACTCTTCCAAAATATAGCAGAGGGAGGAACACTCCCAAATTCCTTCTATGAGGCCACCATCACCTTGATATCAAAACCAGAGAAGGATGTCACAAAGAAAGAAAACTACAGGCCAATATCACTGAGGAACATAGATGCAAAAATCCTCAATAAAATACTAGCAAACAGAATCCAACAGCACATTAAAAGGATCATACACCATGATCAAGTGGGGTTTATTCCAGGAATACAAGGATTCTTCAATATACGCAAGTCTATCAATGTGATAAACCATATTAACAAATTGAAGGAGAAAAACCATACGATCATCTCAATAGATGCAGAGAAAGCTTTTGACAAAATTCAACACCGATTTATGATAAAAACCCTGCAGAAAGTAGGCATAGAGGGAACTTTCCTCAACATAATAAAGGCCATATATGACAAGCCCACAGCCAACATCATCCTCAATGGTGAAAAACTGCAAGCATTTCCACTAAGATCAGGAACAAGACAAGGTTGCCCACTCTCACCACTCTTACTCAACATAGTTTTGGAAGTTTTAGCCACAGCAATCAGAGAAGAAAAGGAAATGAATCCAAACCGGAAAAGAAGAAGTAAAGCTGTCACAGTTTGCAGATGACATGATACGATACATAGAGAATCCTAAAGATGCTACCAGAAAACTACTAGAGCTAATCAATGAATTTGGTAAAGCAGCAGGATACAAAATTAATGCACAGAAATCTCTGGCATACCTATACACTAATGATGAAAAATCTGAAAGTGAAATCAAGAAAACACTCCCATTTACCATTGCAACAAAAAGAATAAAATATCTAGGAATCAACCTACCTAAGGAGACAAAAGACCTGTATGCAGAAAATTATAAGACACTGATGAAAGAAATTAAAGATGATACAAATAGATGGAGAGATATACCATGTTCTTGGATTGGAAGAATCAACATTGTGAAAATGACTCTACTACCCAAAGCAATCTATAGATTCAATGCAATCCCTATCAAACTACCACTGGCATTTTTCACAGTACTAGAACAAAAAAATTTCACAATTTGTATGGAAACACAAAGGACCCCGAATAGCCAAAGCAATCTTGAGAACGAAAAACAGAGCTCGAGGAATCAGACTCCCTGACTTCAGACTATACTACAAAGCTACAGTAATCAAGACAGTATGGTACTGGCACAAAAACAGAAAGATAGATCAATGGAACAGGGTAGAAAGCCCAGAGATAAACCCACGCACATATGGTCACCTTATCTTTGATAAAGGAGGCAGGAATGTACAGTGGAGAAAGGACAGCCTCTTCAATAAGTGGTGCTGGGAAAACTGGACAGGTACATGTAAAAGTATGAGATTAGATCACTCCCTAACACCATACACAAAAATAAGCTCAAAATGGATTAAAGACCTAAATATAAGGCCAGAAACTGTCAAACTCTTAGAAGAAAACATAGGCAGAACATTCTATGACAGAAATCACAGCAAGATCCTTTTTGACCCACCTCCTAGAGAAATGGAAATAAAAATAAACAAATGGGACCTAATGAAACTTCAAAGCTTTTGCACAGCAAAGGAAACCATAAACAAGACCAAAAGACAACCCTCAGAATGGGAGAAAATATTTGCAAATGAAGCAACTGACAAAGGATTAAACTCCAAAATTTACAAGCAGCTCATGCAGCTCAATAACAAAAAAGCAAACAACCCAATCCAAAAATGGGCAGAAGACCTAAATAGACATTTCTCCAAAGAAGATATACAGACTGCCAACAAACACATGAAAGAATGCTCAACATCAATCATAAGAGAAATGTAAATCAAAACTACAATGAGATATCATCTCACACCAGTCAGAATGGCCATCATCAAAAAATCTAGAAACAATAAATGCTGGAGAGGGTGTGGAGAAAAGGGAATACTCTTGCACTGCTGGTGGGAATGTGAATTGGTTCAGCCACTATGGAGAACAGTATGCAGGTTTCTTAAAAAACTACAAATAGAACTACCATATGACCCAGCAATCCCACTACTGGGCATATATCCTGAGAAAACCAAAATTCAAAAAGAGTAATGTACCAAAATGTTCATTGCAGCTCTATTTACTATAGCCCAGAGATGGAAACAACCTAAGTGCCCATCATCGGATGAATGGATAAAGAAGATGTGGCACATATATACAATGGAATATTACTCAGCCATAAAAAGAAACGAAGTTGAGCTATTTGTAATGAGGTGGATGACAGACAGGATGGACTCTGTCTGTCATACAGAGTGAAGTAAGTCAGAAAGAGAAAGACAAATACCGTATTCTAACACATATATATGGAATTTAAGAAAAAAAAATGTCATGAAGAACTTAGGGGTAAGACCGGAATAAAGACACAGACCTACTGGAAAGCGGACTTGAGGATATGGGGAGGGGAAAGGGTGAGCTGTGACAGGGCGAGAGAGAGGCATGGACATATATACACGAACAAACGTAAGGTAGATAGCTAGTGGGAAGCAGCCACATGGCACAGGGATATTGGCTTGGTGCTTTGTGACCACCTGGAGGGGTGGGATAGGGAGGGTGGGAGGGAGGGAGACGCAAGAGGGAAGAGATATGGGAACATATGTATAACTGATTCATTTTGTTATAAAGCAGAAACTAACACACCATTGTAAAGCAATTATACCCCAATAAAGATGTTAAAAAAAAAAAAAAAGAAGGAAAACGAGAAGAATATCTTTTTGGAATAGGCACACAAAAATTATTAGCAAGTCAACTTTAGCAATATATAAAAAAGTTAATACGTCATAACTAAGTGGAGTTTATCCCAGGAACTAGGTTGTATCAACATTCAAGCATAAATCAATTCATCATATTAACAGATTAAGGAAAACATATGAGTATATCATAGATGTGAAAAAAGCAATGACAAAGTTCAACATTCATTCATTGTTTTAAAAATCTTGGTAAACCAGAAATACAAGGGAATGTACTCAACCTGATAAAGGGCCTGTACAAAAAAACTAGAGCTAATATATTATAGGAGATTGGGAAAAATTCTTTTATTTAGAGTTTCTGAATCTTTCATTTTATATCTATGTAAACTTGCCTTATTTCTCTTTGTGTAAAAGGTAACTCGGTATATTGTTATGATGAACACTGTATATAAAAGGAAATATAATATATAAGCTTATGCAAACTTACATTACCTAGTCAAATTGACAGGCCAACATAACAGATTTATTAGTATTACATCTTTAATTACAAAATAACATATACTCATTATAATAAACATTAAAGATGCAGAAAATAGAAAATTGAAGAGATAGCCATTGATATAAGTGAGTAGTCTGTTCTTTTAGACTTATTCACACACACATTCAGAGTGGTGGTCCATTTATTTCACAAGAATAAGATCACACTGTATGTGTTGTTCTGCATCTTGTTTTTTTTCCATTAAAATATTTTGTGGATATATTTCTATGTCAGTATATATTTATCCTATTATTTTTTTGGTAAGCCCACACGTTTGGTGTATCTTAGTGTGTAAATTAGGGAATTTAAGTCTACAAAAGAGCTTAGCATCCTTATTATTTCTTCCGCACTTTAACTATCTGTCTATAAAACTAATTACAATAGTCCAAAGTATTTTTATCCTGAAATTAAAGTAGATATCATTGTCTTATTAAAGGATAGCTGATCCAAACAAAAAGCAACTGGAATGAAATACATGACAGGAGGTTTATATCCTGAACAGTTTAATTTACATTTCGAACTGTATTATTTTAAAAATGTACTAAATTTCCACCCTCATTACAGTGTGGTATAAAACATCCCTAGAAACCTCTTTTCCTGGCAGATAAATCAGAGAAAGAATATCTCGGTATAAGCTAAAAAATGAGGCCAAACCTATAAATCCCTTAATACTATTCATAAAAGCTTTGACTACATATTTAGTAGATTCAGTAATTTTTCAAAGGAAAAAGCAATCTGACTTTACAGGGTTTATTTTGTAATTGCCTAAAAAGTACTTTCCTAGAAAAAAAGAAATAAAACTTTTTGAAATATCCTAGAGTGAGCAGCTATACAGAATTAATTTCTTTGGGTAGATCAAGTTAATCACTAAAATAAAAAAGAAAATTTTAAAGAAATCTTATAGAAATAATCAACATGAACCTAGAAGCACACGAGTGCTCCCTATAAAATCAAAAGAAGCAAGCCTCAGACCTCCAAATTATGCAAGAGTTTCTGCATCTTCCAAGTGCCAGCATAAGGAACTACTAACGTCTGATTAGTTTTCCACTGTCCAAGTTATACAGATGGGTTTCTGTTCCTCCCTTCAACTCAGGCACAAACTTACTATTTCTTTAAATGCTGGATAACTTCAAATCACATGCAAGGATTTTACAGAATAATATTGAATCTTTTGAAACTTAAACCTTATATAATCCCTTCAGTCTATGTCTACTAAGGTTATAAATAATGTAACAAAGCAATAGTAATTCTAGTTTATGAACTCATTTCTTCTCCAACTTCTTCAAATAAACTTGCCCTAAGAGATTAAACTGATTTTATTATATAAATTAGTATTAGATGGTATATTATTTTTAGTTGACATTAAAATGTGAAAATATATGTGCCAGTGTTACAGGCATATAAAAATGGTTCATTTAATTTATATCTGTGGGAACTAAGGACCAATTCCTATTACTGTATTAATAGTGCATGATTTTTTAACTTGGCCTGTCCCCAGATTAGATACATTTTTAAAATGTAAGTTCTTATTCTACACTTCACATATATTCATACATAGTACTTCTACTTCTACAAAAACAAATGCCAATCTTTAAGTACAACAATTGAAGAATAGGTCTGTCTCTGACTGGAGCCTAAGACATACAGGGTATCTTGGCAACCGTTCAATGTGGTTTGATTCGGCCAGAATACCTATTCATGTATTCACAAAATTCCAATGTTGAATAAATGATCATCCCAACAAGCAAATATTGGTAACTTACTACCTGTAGGACTCCGAACTAAAAACAAACAGACCATGGTTCTGCCTCAATCTTCCTTATCTCAACAAATGTCATCATTGTTTATCCCGATGTCAAAGTCAGAAACCTAAGTGATAAACTCGGCATCCTCTCACTTGTCTCACTTCATTCCATCAATAACAAGTGCTTACTTCCTAGATATATCTCAAATCTTGGCCCTATGCCTCTATTCTGGTCTCAACCTCCATGATATATCACCTGTACTGCTGCAGGAAACTTCTGTTATTTTTTGCTTCCACTCTGGCCCCCCTAGAGTTGATTCTTTACAGAGCAACTAAAGGACTTTTATTTACATATGTGTAAATCAAGGACAGAAGTCTGTAGACACTGCCACACTGTTTTCTGGTCTATGAGTTGCTCTACAGAAGTTTAAGACCAGTTAAGATATTCCCTTTAACAAAGATATTTGCTTATTCTGTCTTATTATGCCCACAAAATTTTCCTTATCTTCTCTCTCTTATTGAACTTTTGTGCCTTCCAATCTGCAAACTGAAGCTTTTATCTCTTTTAGAAAATGTTTCTATATTATCTTTATGCTTTTTTTCAGTTCCTTTCTTCAGTTTTCTTTACAACCTTTCTGCTGACTTCACTACCTTTCTGCTTCTTTACAATCATTATTTATTGTCCTCAGACATTTTGATTTGTGATTTCCTCAAGGTTAACCTTTGTCATTGAATTTTTTCAGTCTTATGTATGTTTGTATGTATATGTGTAACATTTGCCTTTCATTAGGTAAAGTTTCAAATCCTTCTTCAGTTTCTTGAGTGCTACCAATGCACTATCTCTGATTGTCTTTTCTGAACTCTTAACAGTGCTTCTTTGAGCACCTGTTAAGAGAAGAACCATATTATTTTTCACTTCCTTGAGATAAAAGAGTATATGAATTTTGTGTTTATTTAGGTAATTCTTCCATAAAGCATGTTCCTCTGTCTTTTCCTTATGTTATTTCTCTCTTTTTTCAGCTTTTATATGTAAGCCTTTTCTCTTTAGTACTCACCTTTAAATGGGGCATTTCCTGCTGAAGCAAAAGTGGCGAAAGCCAAGAAGAAACAGGTTGATTTGAGAACTTTTGTAGAGACTCATGCAGCTTCTTACCAAACTCTCTCCACTTTCTTTTCCTCCTGGGTATTAATTTTAAACTTTCAGGTAGTGGTGTAGCTCCCACCTTCTGCCCTTTCAGATACAGACTCTGCAAGCTGCTCACCAGTGGCTCCCATATCCTCTTTTCCTTCCCCCTCCTTTACCTAAAGGAGCATCTCTGGGTTGGAAGGCTGGCTAGAGAATATTAGAAATGGCTTGCCACCAAAGACTCTCTTTCCATATGCCTTCAGTTACTCCGAGGGCCTGCAGTAGAATCCCTCTCTTATGGGATATACTCCTCCTCTCCAAGAGACCGTCCACATCCACTCAACAGCCTTTCAGGATGCTAATGCTCATGGCAAACACATAGAAGATTCTCCCTGTCCCCATGACTTCCCAACAACCGCCATGTGTCCATCACTGCTCTGAACTGGGGGTTGCAGAGTTTTATTTTAGAAGGGCTTGTTCTCTGTTATTCCTTTTCTTGTTAGTTTTTGTTGAGTTAGAAGAAGGGCAATATCCTGCTATTTTCAATACGAGTTCCTATAATCGACTATGTTTTAGGTAAATTTTTTGGATTGTTTAGGAACGGCTTGTGTTCACATAGTGTGAACTACAGTTAAACTTTGCAACGATCTGGTTAACTTGGTCAATGCAGACAGCCAAGATAAATTTGTGTTTAATAATTTATACTAATCAGATGAACCAAATCTCCTTTTCATTTTGTGCTATACAGAAGGCCTGCAAATAACATTCTACTGACAGTATCTTCCTCTCAGGATACACCTGAGGAACTAGCCATGCCTGCCTGGTTTCAGATAAGATTCAACTTCTCTACATGATTCATGTGCAGTCTGATTGAAGGATTAAATATTTCTGAATACTAATCCCATTTGACAAGGACAGGCACGAATACTTCTTTTGCAGGGACTGACTCAGGGTCTATACTGCTCTTTCTTTAAGTCCCTGTCTTGTGTCCTAGCTAGGTCCTGACTCTGTCACGTATGTCACAATTTCCATGCCTCTCACACTGCTTGGAATGGAGCAGAGGCCCAGCATCAGTCTATTACTATTGTCTATAATAAAGCAAAAGATGGATTTAAATAAGCAAATTTCTTCTGCCGTACTTCCAGTTTTTAAACATCTGGAGTAGTTTAAAAGCCTAATTTCTAAAAATCAAGCAACATAAATTAATAATTATACAAATTTTAATATATTTTGAAAATTTTAAAATATATTTGAAAATCTAAAAGACCCAAAGTATTATTCTTAAATAAAATACCCTTCTAATTAGAGTGAATGTGTAACATAGTAAAGATTTAAAAAGAAGAACCTATTTGTAAAAAAATAATACAACATATGCACGTGACAGTTTATGACATATATATTTAAAGTTTGTAGATATTCTTGGAAAAGAGCTTAATGCCACTTTTATTACCTTTAATTCACTCATTTTTATGCTAGCTTAAATTTTAAGGCTTATGTGAGCCAACTTTAGTCCTTCAATGTTTAATAAAATGAAGAATGTACAAGACTAAATGTAGATTAGACTTAGGCATAAGGGCTAGAACTGAAATGCTCTATATATGAAAGAAGTCAAGAATCATTATGATTGACCTCATAGTACCCTAGGGAAGGTATACTCTTCTGACACTGCTTATTTGAGTACAGAAAGTCATGACAGCAACAGTGAAAAGTAAAAAGTTTACTAGTTTCCTCACAGCTTAGTTCTTGTTGGGTTTTTTTTTTTTGCAGTACGCAGGCCTCTAACTGTTGTGGCCTCTCCCGTTGTGGAGCACCGGCTCTGGAGGTGCAGGCTCGGCGGCCATGGCTCACGGGCCTAGCTGCTCCGTGGCATGTGGGATCTTCCTGGACTGGAGCACGAACCCGCGTCCCCTGCACCGGCAGTCAGACTCTCAACCACTGCGCCACCAGAGAAGTCCCACAGCTTAGTTTTTTTAAAGTGTCATCTTAATTTTCTGTTGGCCCTCATTTTTCACATTTATTTGGTTTACTACAAGACCTTATTTCATCCCCTCCTAAGCCATAGATAAAGTAATTCACTAATTGCATCAGCTACAGGATAATTTTATATTTAGAACTTCAGAAATGTCCTCCCTTGGCTAATATAAACCATGTTTTAAAACCAATATTAAACTGGCTATCATCTACACAGCTGAAATTTATTTTTAACTCCACAAAAATTTTCAGTTACACTATAAAAAAGATCACTATTATAAAAAAGAAGTCTGACATGTGTGTATCATGTTTTATTATCTTATATTTTTACGCCCTATTATCTTCCAAATTAATTTGGCAGAGTATTTGGGAAACAGTCTAGGAATTTAAAGGAAAAAATGAAATCACAGTAAGATGGAGTCTTAAAATAGCCTGAACTGAGGATTAGTGTTTAATTGAGAACTTTCTGACGATGCCATGATTTTGAAATAAAGCAGAACTTTTTCAACTTTTCCAGACCTTTTAACAATGTGGCAAATTTCATTTTGCTCCTGTGGCTGTATTAATCCATTATACTCCTGGGCAAATGGAGCCCAAAACTTATCTCTACTACATAAACAAATTCAAACAAATAAGCCTTCAGACATTACTCAATCCTGAAGGACATTCAGGAAGTTTGAGATCAGATCACACACTTTTTGTAATTGTGTTCAGAAAACTAGGCCTCTCTGACAAAATATCAAGGTAAAGAAGCCTAAGTACAAATATAGAAGATGAGGAGAGTCAATAATTTGCGATGTTTTGGTTGAAGTTGAGGGCTTTTCTCAACCTGGACTATTTCTATGAAACAGTGGTTTTTGGAAGTATTTTAATATCAATTCCATTTATTAATTCAAAAGATATTTACTGAGTATCTACTGCATGTTAGAATGCCTCAGAGACATTAATGAATAAAACAGATTTCTGCCCAAATGGAGCTTACATTCTATCTGGGGGACAGTAAAAGCAATAAAGACCATAAGCAAGTGCGTTAGAAGGTGATAAGTGCTAGAGAATAAACAAAAATTATTACTCTGGTAAATCTAGTCAGTATTAATCTAGTAGATCTATACAGCGTTTTATCTGTAATAGTAATCCATTAAATTACATAAATTATACAGTAATCTATACCTAACCTAGGAATTCTATGTAGTATGGTAAATACTATATACTATATAGTATAGTGTATCTTTTATAGAAAAAACTTGCTTTATCAGGAACTCTATAGAATCATACCGATAATCATATCAATGATTTAGAATGTTGTTATCCATAGTAAACAACAGATTAAAAATGACATTTAACCCAAACTTCATATTTGTTGTGGTTGGTATTAATCCAAGAGACAAAATACTCACAAAACCATTCTAAGTCCACAGCTGACAAGGCTTTTACATGCAAGTAAACATAAAGTTGTGAATCTGCTGGGTTATATGGTCATCTCTTGGGTATCCCGGTAGTTTTGATTTGAAAAGAGTTTAGATACAGATCATTTTTTAAACTACCTTTTTTTTTTTTTTTGCGGTACGCGGGCCTCTCACTGCTGTGGCCTCTCCCGTTGCGGAGCACAGGCTCCGGACGTGCAGGCTCAGCGGCCATGGCTCACGGGTCCAGCCGCTCCGCGGCATGTGGGATCTTCCTGGACCGGGGCATGAACCCGTGTCCCCTGCATCGGCAGGTGGACTCTCAACCACTGCGCCACCAGGGAAGCCCTAAACTACCTTTTATAAAACTACAAAACTAACACAAATCTTTGGAGGCCACTATCGGAGATACACTTACCAAATTACACAGAGCACTCAGATTTTATTATTCAATGGATTGAGGTTATATACAGGCTCCCCACACTACAATTTTCGTTTGGGTTTTAGGGCACTGGCCTGGTTTTCTGCAATATACCATTTACATGGGCTGGATAGGTAACCTCTCTACCTCTGACACTGGTTACTAACATCAGTTTGAAAGATTTCCCATCTAACTTTGTACATGATTTAATTAGAACAAATAAACCTAACTCTCACGACAAGTATGAGTAACATCATTTCTGTGAATAATACAAAAGTACTTTCCAGTTTCCTGTGATCCTCCCACCATTTGAAAGCTCATTATGGCACTCTGTTCCAAGCTCTAAAAACGTGTTTAATCCATATGACGTCAGAGAAGTTGCCAAAAAAGGCTAAGAATCATGGTGGCTGAAAAGTAATTATCCAGTTAAGTATTTAACAATTTCCGGCTATTTGGTTTAAAGTTTATGGTTGTAGCATCCTCAGGGCCCCAATCTAACCCTGATATGTGGTTAGGAAGATTGCCTGGAGACAAGATTGTAACCAACTGGTTATAAGCTCAGAAATAACTACAGTCATGGATGGAGTTAATACTTTGTCTCTGAAGATACTATTAATAACAATACCGGACGGCTCACTTCTCCCTGTCACCTGGGTTCAGGTTCTTATATGTTGAATGAGATTGGAAAGACAGAAAAACTGTGTCGCCTGGGTATTTACATATGCAAAGTTTGAGGGGCTGTAGCAGGGAGTGTGTAGCACCATCTGGATGAAGACATGGAATGGCTTATCCTCTGACTGTATTGAATATTTTTAATTGTATTTTAAAAATTTTCCCCAGTTTTTCATACTTTTCATATATCTCTTCTCCTTTTTGGTCAATTGAAAAATATTTATTAGGTGGCTAGAAGGTAAGCCATCTCTAGTCAGGCTTGCTGATGAGGCTCCTCTTGGAAACAGTATTGGGTTAAAGGTTCCCATCCACAGTGCCAGATTCTCCCAGCGCACTGAAAGGAGCCCAGACACATGGGTGACTCTGTGCACACAGGCTGAAGGCTAACTCACCTTGGCAAGCTCCAGTGCGGATGTTGGGGATGAAGCCCCGCCGGCAGGGCTGAGGCTGGGCGGGACACATCTCACAGGGGTGGCCCCAGGCCCGTCCAATGGTGGCACAGCACAGAGTCTTTGTGCAGACAATGCCTGTCAGCTGCCCTTGGCACATCTGGTTGTTGACCTGAGTGAAACATGGGCCTGTCCTGTAATCTGGAATGTGAAAGAAGACAGGAAGACAGGTTTTATGATCACACACCAGTCTTACACCAGGACCTCCAAATACATAAAACAGAGACTCTTCTGATGAAAACATCGCACAACAAGAGGCCAATGTGTTTGATTTTGAAAATTCTTAATTTTTCAATATTGAGAAGTGCATTACAAGAATTCAATGTATTCTACCCTAGACACTGTAAATAGATGGCTCAAGGGTTGTGTCTGGGACACAGATGTGTTTTCTTGGCCGCCTAATGTTTTAAAAGAATTTAAATGAGTAGCCAACATTTTTAAATGGGGAAATTTCACATGAAATTTATATTTCTGGCTTTTCTTAAAAAGTTGGAAGTTCTAGCCATGCTAGGCCTGACATGTTGCATGGCAGTAGTGGAGTGAAGTGTGTCCCCTCTATGACAGCACCGCCACAGCCACTCAGCCCTCTTCACTCACTGGTGTGCGCCACCTGTGCCCTGATGGTACCTGCTTTAGTGGCTCCTCTTTACCGAGAAAAATTTCTTCTTTCACTAGGTGGTCAAGAGTTCAGAAAATCAAAACAGAACCAATGAAGATATACCCTTCCATATCACGTCTATATTTGGGCAGTCCAGAATGTCTACAATCATTTAGTTCTAACAATTGATTTCTGTTTCCTTGTCAGTCTGTTTAGTTCTATGTGTAGCTCAGCTTGGAACACAGTACTAATAAGGCCCATGGTCATGGATTCTTTCCAAGTTAATATTATATGATCTCTATTCTCTAGAAGATGATTGTACAATTGTCCAGCTCGGTTATGATGATGATAAAAACGTTAGCAAATGTGTGTCACTTATGATCTACACGCAGACTCTTCTATGAATATTAAGGACAGCTATTATGACCCTTGGGTCACAAAGTGGTTCATGGACCAGCAACAAATGCATCACTCAGGAGCTGGTTAGAAATGCAGACTGAGGCCTCATACCAGACACACTGACTTAGAATATGCATTTAACAAGATATTTAGGAGATCCATACACACCTTAAAGTTTAAGAAGGACTGATCCAGACTACAAGCAACTTGAAAGCTGTGCATTTCTATTATATCTCTCTTCCTGCTATAATTTACTTAAATGACTCTTTAAGATGATCAGTATATGTATATTATTTTAAGCAGAACTGAATTATTAATGGATTTTTAATTTGTTGCTTGTGTTTTGAAAGACACAGAAAATCAGAGAAAGGTCAGTTTCCCAAAGACTGACGAATTAAATGATTAACATTTGTTATAAAGTTACAACAGAAATATGTGAAAAAGCTTTTCCCCCATTTACAGAGATTTGTATGCATACAGTTTATTAACTCTTGGGAATGTAAGAGGATAGTCAGGATTTCCTGATAAGCCTTAATGCAAATGACATAATTCCATTTGAAGGGGAAAGCCAGAACAAGTTTATTTCAGATTTTTGTAAGAACAAAACAATGTTACATTCCATGGAAGAACAGTCAATAATGTTGGTAAGATTTTTATGAAAAACTGTTCCTGGGAAATATCAAACTTGGATATAATTTAACATTCAAAATGCTAAACAAGAACAACTTAGATTTCATCTAAATGCTACAGTATGACAAAAATACACCTTAGAGCCACATAAAATTTCTGTTTCTTAATGAAGAATGAGGCTTTGTCAGATACAAGAACATTTTAAAAGTTCAATATAAAGGGAAAAAATCTAAAATAGGTAACTTTTTTAGCAAGCTGGCTTAACATTCTGTTACTCTGCAACTGAACTTCAACAAAAATAGCTCATTTTAATCCATTACACAAGAACAGATGTGCTGGCTGCAAATCACGTTTTTGAAGAAGACAATCTTTGTATTATACATGTAGATATGTCAACCTTGTAAAGAAGCATGCTTCCCATACCACAAATTGCCAGGTCATAAATTTTTTAAACCTACTCTATTGTCCTTCAGGCAACACGTTATTTTGCCATTTTAAATAAATATTAGACTTACGATAAATTGTATCACGTTCTGAACAAGTAGGGAAAAGCCTACTTTTCACCAAGTCTCTTTTTCTGTTTTTTTTTTTCATAGATTCATGCATATATACCTACGTTCACATTCTGTACCCTTTTAGGATTCCCAGAGAGAAGCCTGCATAGCCTCTCTCATAATCTCATTCTTAAGTAAACCAGTTTGTCAGGAAATGCCTTCCTTCTAACTACAGCACCTTCTTAAAATTGTGTCCTCTTAGTCTGATCTTCTTGGAGAAGAGGACTATCTTGACAAGGATAGCTGTTTGTCCCTGCAAACGACCCTGCATGTTAAAGGCCCTAATTAAGCCAACCCCAGACTCCCCTTCCCGGAAACAGAGTTTACCATTCCTTATTTCTTCTGCCTGTATTTCCCTTCGTTAAGACTGTGCTTCAGAATCTATTTTCTTACATGGTTACACTTTGCTTTCTGGTTGGCAAGTGATTACCTTAAAATTTAAACTTACAATGTAACCTATTTATTCCAGAATTACTCACATGTAAAATGTGAACAAATATTAGATACTGAAAAGAGATTTAAATTTCCTGATCAGATTTTAAAACCATTCTGTCCCAGACATTACTAGCATTTTAATTATGGTCAAAGAGTACTAAGAGACCTTAATTAAATGTTATGATTGGCCATACACTCATCAAGTTTTCACTTCAAGTAAAATATTATTGTATACCATGCTAACGATTCATAGGTAAGGACATACTTGCAGTGTGTTAACAAAGGATAAAAGGAGTGAACTGCTTAACACTTGGTATGCTGGAACCAGTGGGTTGGAAACAGATATTTTCCTCATTACTATATGACCAAGAAAATTTTGTTAAAAATTATCCTGTGAAACACAAATATTGCTATTTTGATTTTCAAATATCTAACTGCAATACAGCATATTAATTGGCTTTATATAATTTCACTTTTATTCACATTAAGCAATTGGTACAATTAGCAAACTCATCAAAAACTTAAATTCATTAAGGTATAACTTATACATCTATATTCATCTGTTTTAAATGTACAATTCAATGATTTTTCATAAATTTTATTGAAATGTGCAACCATCCCCACAATCCAACTTTAGGACATTTGCATCACCCCAAAAAGATTCCTTGTGCTCATTCCCAGCCCCCATCAACCACTAATCTTTCTGTCACTATAAATCTGCCTTTTCTGGACAATTTCATAGAAATGGAATCATATGATATGTGATCTTTCTTGTCTGGCTTCTTTTGGTTAGCATAATGTTCTTGAGGATCATCCATGCAATGGCATGGGTCAGTACTTCAATCCTTTTTACTGCTGAATAATATTCCACTATATGGATATACCACATCTGATAACCAACCAGTGGCCTTTTGCTGGGCCGTACAGTGAGCACATGTTTAACTTTTAAAGAAACTGTCAAACTGTTTTCCAAAATGACTTCATGGTTTTATATTCCTACCAGTAATGAGTGAGAGTTCCAATTCCTCCACATCCGTGCTAATATTTTCTAGTTTCTATCTTTATTATTATAGCCTATGTTACCATTTTACTTTAAATAAATACAATTGAATATAGTTGGGAATTTTGCTATATTTCACAAGTCCTCTTAATATAACTAGCGATGCTAAACAGTGATAGCTAACCAAAGATGAGCATTATTGTCATATGGACAACCAGACAAACTTTGCAGAGGTTTCCAGAAGGTAAAGACAAAAACAGGTCTGCTGGGGATTTGGGATTGAGGGAGAAATTTTTTATTTATTCATTTATTTTTTTGCTTATTTATTCTTTTTGTTTTGTTTTGTGGAAGAGACGAGGATTACTAAAAGTCAATGGGAATGACCTAGTTGAAAGGGAGGGTTTCTGATTACCATAGAGAATAATAATTTCTAGTATAAGACCCCTAAGGAGTCAGGCTGAGAGTGAAACCAGAATTTGTGTGGAGTTATCCTTAGACAGGAGAAAAAAAGCACTGTTCTTGTAACCCAAGGGAGGAATGGCAGGCTGCACAGAGATGTAGGCATGTTTGTATAGTAGAGGATAACGAGCAATGTCCTCTCAGATACCTTCTCTTTTCTTTGTAAAACAGGTGGGACAGTAGGTCTTTGGCAGAGGTTAGCTGGGGTGTCAGATCTCGGAGGCTAACTGAGATGGACACTGCAGATACCAAGAGAGGGAGCTGACCTGAGAATCCAGCAAATTCCCAGGTGACAACAGCACCTCTCTATGGTGGAAGAATAAGCTGAACTTATAATGGGACCCATCTGTCTGTTTTGTGACTTTTTCCAACAGCTCTAGGCAGCTGAGAAGCTCACTCAGAGATAAGGGTTCATCTAGGATTAGGGTTTTGTCTGTCAGAGAAGAAAAAAATTCAGAATGGCAAGGGGGTGTAAGGTGTTGTTAGATATATTTTGAAATTATAGACTATGGAATCTAAGCTGGATGAGCTGGGAAGTGAAAAAAGGAATGGACTTACAGATTAAGAAGTGGGAGAAAGCAGTAAGATCAATAGACTAGGTGTCCCCAAGAAGCCCCACATGGGGCGGGAAATTAGTCACAGTGATAGCAATACATCAGCTGTCCATGTGGCTGTCGTAGTATTTATTTAACTGTCCGCAGAATGCAGTTAAGGTTCACAACTGCACAGATGTACACTCCATAATTTAGGAAAGCTACCCACAACTACTGTAATGTAAATGACATCCCCTGGAGCTGTGCAGTCAAATAATGCCATAAAGATATCCAAAATTCCATTCATCCCCACTTTAGTACACAAATAATTGCCTGATCCCAGAAGGTGTATGAAAATATGTGAGATTTCTCATCAAGCTGCACAGTCTTTGGACTTAAGCAAGAAGGCATTTCCATTCTTTCCATTCTCAGGAACCAAAGAAATACAACATGCAATCAAGTGATCGTCTTGTGTGGGAGCTGCAGACATGAGTGAGTACAATGAAGAACTAAGGAATGTGTATAATCTAAGTCTAATGATCCTGGCCATATGACAGTCTCCTTTGAGTAATGGAGTTTTTGACATAGCAATTACAAATAAGGTTTAGTGCATTCCATTATGGTTCTAATTGAGAATCTATCTAGTCAGTCTGCCAGCCGAAATATCTGATCACAGATATAACTGGAGCATGCAGAGAAGGCAACCACTCTAATTATAGTTTCCTTAGTCTCAATAAGATTTGCCTAAATGTCTGCTGGTCCAGAATTCATGCCGGGTCTAAATATTCAGAGTTAAGTGAAGTGAAATAAGATAGCGATTATCGTCCATGATGGAAAAATATCTGTCACCCTCAGGAAATTTTAGAATTAAGTACAGAAATGTTTAAGAGAATCAAAGCCATTAATTTAATACTTTTGCTTTTAGGAACTTGTGCAAAAATTATGTACCTGTAATGTTTAATAGCATCTTGCCCATTCCATTAGATTGCCTTGTAACCACAGTTTAAAATAAATAATTATGTAATTTATTTAGAGTTGTGATTTTTATGTTAAAATGTGACTATGCTTATACACACAACGGGATCATTTAAGTGAAGTTCAGATTTTTATAAATTTGTAAGTTTGAGTACTTAGACATTTAGATTTTAATTAGGTTTATGAGAGTAACTTGAGTACTTACATAGGTTTTTAAGTTGCACAACTGAAGTACTTAAGGGAGATATTAGGTGTACTTAATACATTAAAGCAGTTTAAAAGGTAGGGAGGTGTTTCATTAGCTACATATGAAAATGGGACCAAATACTATTTAAAGACCTCTTAAAGTGACTACTAAAATCTGCTAGACTTATTAGTAGATGAGTGATATTTATACGCCGAATTTGAAACCTCAAGGAATATACACTAAAGAACTGAAAGCAGGGATCTGAAGAGATATATGGACAACCACGTACACAGCACCATTATTCACAATAGTCAAGAGGTGGACACAACCCATGTGTCCATTGACTGATTAATGAATAAACGAAATACATACAATGGAATACTATTCAGTCTTAAAAAGGAAGGAAATTCTGACACATGCTACAACACGGGTGAACCTTAAGGACATTATTCTGAGTAAAGCAAACCAGCGACAAAAGGAAAAATACTGAATGATTCCACTTTTATGAAATGTCTACAGTAGTCACATTCATAGAGACAGAAAGTAGAATGGTGCTTGTCAGAGGCTGGAGGGTAGATGGGGAGTTAAGTGTTTAATGGGTTCAGTTTCAGTTTTGTAAGACAAAAAATTCTGTGGATGGATGGTGGTGATGGTAGCACAACAATGTGCATGTACTTAACGTCACTGAACTGTACACTTAAAAATGGTTAAGATGGTAAGTTTCGCATTACATGTATTTTACACAATTAAAAAATATTTTTAAAAAGCTCCCGGGGCTTCCCTGGTGGCGCAGTGGTTGAGAGTCCGCGTGCCGATGCAGGGGACACGGGTTCGTTCCCCGGTCCGGGAGGATCCCACGTGCCGCGGAGCGGCTGGGCCCGTGAGCCATGGCCGCTGAGCCTGCGCGTCCGGAGCCTGTGCTCCGCAACGGGAGGGGCCACAACAGTGAGCGGCCCGCGTACCGCAAAAAAAAAAAAAAAGCTCCCAGAATGACCAGGGTTTTGAAAGTATACTTAAAAAAGCAAACCCGAATTTTTAACACCAAAACAAATAAACTTTGAGTCTTTTTCATATACAGAGTCACCACTGAGGGCACTGAAACATCCCCCTTCCACACTGCTCACCTGCTTTGGGATGGATATTTATGCTGTTTACAACTGAGCACAAGTGCACACAGTGCTGCATGGGTCTTCTTCACTACACAGCTTGGCAGATTTTCTGTAAGGTCAGTTCCGAGGTCTGGAATTGCTGGGTCAAGTAGCCAGTTTGAAAAATATTATGGAATTGCTCTCTGAATAGGTGGTACCAATTTACACTATTATTTCCTCACACTCCTTCCAACACTGAGTAGAAGCAAACGGTTTAATTTTTATTAATTTAATGAGTGAAAAATGGTATCTCATTGTTTTCCCTGACTCATTGTCCCTACTTATTGACAATCAAGAGAGGAAAATTAACTCCGTGGCAGGCACTTTATAATGACCCTTTCTATAAACTATCTCACTTTATTTTGATGCGCTAACAATTTTTGTCATTTTTACACATGAAAAAACTAAAAATCAGACATTAAGTTATATGTGGAGAATCAAAGAGCTGGTACAAAGAAATGTATGGATACCAAGGGGGAAAGGAGAGGGGAATGGGAGGAATTGGGAGATTGGGATTGACACATATACATTACTGATACTATGTATAAAATAGACAACTAATGAGAACCTACTGTATAGCACAGGGAACTCACTCTACTTAATACACCGTGGTGACCTAAATGGGAAGGAAATCCAAAAAAGAAGGGATATATGTATACGTATAGCTGATTCATTTTGTTATACAGTAGAAACTAACACAACATTGTAAAGCAACGATACTGACAACGATACCAATTAAAATTAATTTTTTAAAAAAAGTGAAGCTGACATTGGACTTGGCCATCCACTTCATACCAAAGCACTGCACCATGCACGACGCATTAATGAGACCCTGAGAGTGAACATCCACAGTCTCAGCTTTTGGTAGCTTTGCCTTCTCCTAACAGATCAAAGTCCTTTAGCATTCAAATGAATATCGTCACCGCTCCACAAATGCCTCCTCCCATCCAATGTACAATCTCCTAATTCCCAATGAGCAAGCCTGGTCTTGCTTTGTTTCTGATTTCTCCCAAAGATGAGTCTCCATCTAGCCAGATTATGTTAGGGACAAATTCTCTCTCTTACACTGAGAGAAACATTAAAGACTTTGCTTCTGCAAATAGATGAGTAACTATTTTAATTACCACAGTTGCATTGCATTTTGTTTCTAACATAATACCGTTATTTAATATTTCAGTGGAATGTGGACTCAGCAAATAAGGACCCCTTTCACCACCCTCTACATACAGTCCTTCAAAGCACAAGGCTACTGCTGACATCAAAGAGCACTTGAAGAATGAAGAGGCAGGAAAGATAATTAGGTACTGGCCAGTGATGCAAACAAAATTGCTATCTTTGATGTCACGTTTCATAAGGATGAGGGCCATCAGAGATGTGGTCCTAAAACTCATGGCCTATGAACTTAAAGTGCACTCTCCCAAGAGCAAAGCCAATTAACTTACTTTAAGGATGACAAAAATTGCTTAAGATTATAAACTAGTAAGATTATTTAAGCAGAAAGATATTGTCACTTCTGAAAAAGAAAGTTAAAAAGACAAAAATATGTTGTCATGAGTTAATAAGGGAACCACAGGCATAAATGATTAACACAGAAGATGGATAATATGCAAGTCAAATCAACAAAGTACCAAATTTTATGGTAGCTAAGAAAAACCTATAGTATAATTAAGTAAGCCTGAATAATTTCAGGGAAAAGTAATATGGGCTCACAAACATTTATCCATTATCAATAAAGTCAGTGGAAACCAGTGTTTGAACAGATCTTATACATCCCTTGCACCAAATACAATGAGGTCACAAGACTGGATTAAAGCAGCAGTGAATAGAATATTAGGCACAGTTTGATGACAGAGTCTTTATGTAATAATATGGATGCAATGTACTGTTTTCTTTTTTTTTTTTTTTTTTTTTTGGTGGTACGCAGGCCTCCCACTATTGTGGCCTCTCCCGTTGCGGAGCACAGGCTCCGGACGCGCAGGCTCAGCGGCCGTGGCTCACGGGCTTAGCTGCTCTGCGGCATGTGGGATCTTCCCAGACTGGGGCACGAACCCACGTCCCCTGCATCAGCAGGCGGACTCTCAACCACTGCCCCACCAGGGAAGCCCTGTACTGTTTTCTTTCTGAAATTTCTGCCTAAATCAACTCCTCCTGAGCCACGTAGGCAGCTATATACATGCACTGAGTCAACCAAACATCATAAATCACAGCTTTCCCAGGAAACATGTCACACTATATGACTGGAAAACCAAAGCCCTTCTCTATGATTCTGCCCTGACATAGAACTTCCAGTATAACATTTAACCAGCCAGGGCGGGGCTGGTATTTCTCCTGAGAAGAGAGCAAATGCCATGTGATCCATTTAATGGGGTTTTAACTATTTGGGAGTTTTAGGGAAATGCTGAAGAGCAAAAAAGACCATAGGTCATAAGGCCTTCTAAAAGGACACAGGTAGCATCTATCATTAGATCCATTTGACTTGCAAAGGGGGAGGCCCTTCCTCTGGGACTAGCCACATGAAGAACAGCAGAGAGTCCCCAGACCCTGCTGGCAGGGGTGGTCCAGCATGGGTGGTGGTCTACACTGGTAAAGTGAATCATTCCTGGCTCTCTGGCTGGAGCCTATACCTGTTCCTCGTACATTAGGACCAGGAGAGGCTCAAGAGCAAAAGATGCCCCTGTGACCTCTCAGCAGGAAGGTTACAGTGCTACAATTGCAGCTCAGTAAAATAAAAAGGACTATATCTTACACAGCCTGCAAGTTTGTAACCGCTGGAGAAACCCAGGTAGCTTGACTGGTATAGGTATTAAGGGAATTTGCTTCATGAATAGACAAACACATATTAAAAGACTAAAGTCTTTTTTTGGTTCAAGAAAGTAAACCCTTTTAATATTCAGACTCAACCGAAGAACAGAAAAACAAACGGTCACTGTCTCAAGCTAAATTAGTTGTCTAGAAGATCAGACAGAAGAAATAGCTTACAGCAGAGAGCAAAATTTCTGAGAAATTAATATCATAAGTAAAAGATGAGACTTGGAAGACAGAGATTGAAGACAAGAATGTAAATAATATGAATTCCAAAATAAGATTTTAAAAAAACAGTAGAAAATAAAGAAATAATAGGAAAAAAAGAATTCCTAAGCTTAAGTGAAAAGTAGCTTTACATCTTTTGGTCACAGGGTGAAGTAAGTCAGAAAGAGAAAAACAAATATCGTATAATATCGCTTATATGTGGAATCTAGAAAAAGGATACAAATGAACTTATTTGCAAAGCAAAAATAGAGACACAGACATAGAGAATGGACATATGGATACCAGGGGGAAGTGAGGGTGGGATGAATTTGGAATTGGATTGACATATACACACTACTATATATAAAATAGATAACTAATGAGAACCTACTGTATAGCACAGGGAACTCTATTCAATGATCTGTGGTGACCTAAATGGGAAGGAAATCCAAATAAGAGGGAATATATGTATACATATAGCTGATTCACTTTGTCGTACAGCAGAAACTAACACAACACTGTAAAGCAACTATACTCCAATAAAAATTTAAAAAATAAAAATAAATTGCTCATAGAGTCCTAGACAAGAATAATGGGAAAAAAAGATATATTAAAAAAAGCCTCACGAAATCTCTGAATATCTGAACCTTAAGACTAAAAGGAAAAAAAAATCTTTCCATCTCTAGAAAGAAAGAACAAGCTATCTACAAAGAAGATGGACTAGCCTAGCATTAGTCTTCCCATTGTAGTATAGAGAGTTAAAATACAGTGAAACAACATTTACAGGTTATTAATTTATAATTTTTGAGAAAGGATTCTTGAAACAAAAGAGCTATATGGTAAGACAGTAGCCTAAAATAATAATGTCTGGAATTGGGGAATAGGAGAGGTACTTGCCATAATGAGGACTTGGAAATAAATTATTCCTAAGATCTCAACTTGGGACTGGGAGATGTGAACAAGTAAAATGTCTAGGAATGAGAGGAATAGGGTTTTGTTTGTTTGTTTGTTTGTTTTTTGTGGGTTTTTTGCAGTACGCGGGCCTCTCACTGTTGTGGCCTCTCCCATTGCGGAGCACAGGCTCCGGACGCGCAGGCTCAGCGGCCACGGCTCACGGGCCCAGCCGCTCCGCGGCATGTGGGATCTTCCCGGACCGGGGCACGAACCCGTGTCTCCTGCATCGGCAGGTGGACTCTCAACCGCTGCGCCACCAGGGAAGCCCCAGGAATAGGTATTTTTTAATTTCTATACCACCGAACTGTTGTAAGAGAGGAAAAGATGTTTCCATACAACAGTAATCACTAGTTTAAAGAATACAGAATTTCTTAATTAAGGAGGAAGGGCAGTGGAAGCAGAGGAGTGAAATGTAAGTGACTAAGCCAAAAATGATAGCAAAGGGGAAAAAAGGAAAACTACAAAATGTAATGACTTTTATACATAAAGTAAAATGATGGGAATAAACCAAATAAATATACTGAAATCTCAATAAACACAAACATGCTTAGTTTTTAATCAAACAAAAAATCATTTGTAGATCTTATTAAAATAACAAAATTTAGCTCTATTCTGTCTATAAGAAAACCATCAAAATGAAATGATATAAAGAGTAGAAAACAGGACAAAGAAAAACCAGGGAAAACATAAATGATATAAAGCTGAAGTAGTAATAATCAATATCAAATAGAATGGAATTCAGGCACAAAAAGCAATACCTGAGTCCAAAAAAGCATATTTACTTAAGGTTGAAAATTACAATTCATTAAGAGGATATAAGATTTATACACTAAAACTGTAATGAAATATCAATAGCAAAGTTTTAGTAAAACAAGCATAAAGTTATAAGAGGAATCTTTTCAAATCTGACAGAATAGACAAAAAATAAATAGGGATACAATCAAAAAGCTTGCCTCCATAGATGGATTTACAATTTTGTACCATATAAACAAAGAACGTGCTTTTTTTTATTATTATGGGACATTGATTAAGGTGATCAAATACTTGGTCATAAGCACACCATCATTTCAGTGAAATTCAATACAACCTCGGGGGTTACACTGAATATTTTCTCTTCCACAGTGTGAAAGTCTGAATCAGCTCCTTGCATAGGAGGATTTTAAGTAATGTGGCTGATGACATTCACCAGAAAAGAATACCTTGTGTTTTTTTTTTCTTAAAGGGATCACAACCAACTTTTTAAACTGTAGAATCTGTGACATGAAAAAGTACTTTAGAGAAAGAAACCTTAGCAGTTATAAATTTCATACCAGTGTGGTTTGTTATAATCTGTAACTGTGCTGTCCAAAACAGTAGCCACTAGCCACATATGGCTCTCTAAATTTAAACTTTATATTTAAATTAAATAAAACAAACATTCAGTTCCTCAGTCACACTAGCCACATGTCAAGCGCTTAAGAGCCACATGCGGTTAGTGGCTACCATACTGGCTGCACAAAGAACATTTCCATCAACCCAGAAAGTTCTACTGATGCACACAGGAGTAGCTGTCTCCCAACACCATGAGGAAACAGAGAATGAGACAGCCTTTGGCGTTGAGGCAAGAGTTCTTTACGGTTATGTTTGAAGCTATAAATCATTCCTATCCTTTTTCAGTGCCTACCATGAAGTTTGTGCAGTACATTATGCCCATCATTTAAAGTTATCTGTACAATAACTTTATTTGGTTGGCATAAATAGCTTTTCTATACAGATGATGACAGTAGGCTCAGATAGGTTAAAGAAAATAAAATAAAAATTAAATAAAATTGCCCAGAGTCACAAGACAGTGCATGACAAAGCCAGAATTTAAATGTCAAATGTATCTGACCCCCAAACCCATGTCCTCAAGCACCCCAATCTGCTACCTCTCAGTGGCATCATCGCTGGGGGGCAGTGTCCTGTGTTTGTTCAGTGGTTCTCACTCTGCATTAAATGCTCTTTACTGGAGACATTTATTTTTTTCCCTGGTTTTAAGACTGTAATCCTTTCATTTAGCTCATAAGTGAAGTCCAGCTTACCAAATACTTCCCTGGACACTTTGATATGCCTCCAAAGAGAACCACCATGTCTCAGATGGCTGCATGTCCAACTGGATTTAGCCTTTCCACTACTCTCAGTGAGCAAGTACTTCTCAGCTATGGAAATTCTCTTTCAGCAGGCACTCTATGGCATGATGACCCAACCAACTTCAAGTCATACCAGCAGCTTCTCTTCTGTTCTCTAAGAAGGTGGACTACGAAGAAGTATCCCTTCAATGCTAAGACAGGCTGCAGTGCTGGAACTGTAGACATTGCTGGCCAAATGCCCAAGAAGCCACACACAGTATCTATAGAAGGCGAAACACTGCTCTGCAAACTTCCAAAATAATCTGCACTATTAGGTAGGTGCTGGGCTTTGCTGCCAGCTTCCCAAAAGGTTTCCAGGCCATTCTAGAGGAGGCATAGAAAAGTATTTTGAGAACTGTATAGCATTATTTAAATTTTAATTATTTTCAATAACAACTTTTTTTTTTTTTTTTAGATTTTCTGCCCTTTTTTTTTTTTTTTTTTACATCTTTATTGGGGTATAATTGCTTTACAATGGTGTGTTAGTTTCTGCTTTATAACAAAGTGAATCAGTCATACATAAACATATGTTCCCATATGTCTTCCCTGTTGCGTCTCCCTCCCTCCCACCCTCCCTATCCCACCCCTCCAGGCTGTCACAAAGCACCGAGCCAATATCCCTGTGCCATGCGGCTGCTTCCCACTAGCTATCTACCTTACTACGTTTGTTAGTGTGTATATGCCCATGACTCTCTCTCGCCCTGTCACAGCTCACCCTTCCCCCTCCCCATAACCTCAAGTCCGTTCTCTAGGAGGTCTGCGTCTTTATTCCTGCTTTACCCCTAGGTTCTTCATGACATTTTTTGTCTTAAATTCCATATATATGTGTTAGCATACGGTATTTGTCTTTTTCTTTCTGACTTACTTCACTCTGTATGACAGACTCTAGGTCTATCCACCTCATTACAAACAGCTCAATTTCGTTTCTTTTTATGGCTGAGTAATATTCCATTGTATATATGTGCCACATCTTCTTTATCCATTCATCCGATGACAGGCACTTAGGTTGTTTCCATCTCCGGGCTATTGTAAATAGAGCTGCAATGAACATTTTGGTACATGACTCTTTTTGAATTTTGGTTTTCTCAGGGTATATGCCCAGTAGTGGGATTGCTGGGTCATATGGTAGTTCTATTTGTAGTTTTTTAAGGAACCTCCATACTGTTCTCCATAGTGGCTGAACCAATTCACATTCCCACCAGCAGTGCAAGAGTGTTCCCTTTTCTCCACACCCTCTCCAGCATTTATTGTTTCTAGATTTTTTGATGATGGCCATTCTGACTGGTGTGAGATGATAAGTAACAACTTTTAAAGATAGAACACCCTTACAGATTATCTGATCCTGTGATGAAGAGATGAGGAAATAAAGTCCAGAAAGTTTTGGCAACTAGCCCCAAGTCAAAAGGATTTGATGTGACAGCTTGAGCCTCCTGATTCATTCTCCTGCAGTATTCAACCTCAAATTAGAGGCTTACAGCCGATGGAATCTGGGGTGTCAAGGGCTTTTCATGACAAAATACACCCACTGAGTTGAGATCCAGAAATATGGTCTAACTCAATAATTTCCAAGATGTGGTCAATGGAACACCAGTTCCACAGAACATTTGGAGGATTTTGTCAAAAAAAGAATTCTGGGGCTTCCCTGGTGGCGCAGTGGCTGAGAGTCCACCTGCTGATGCAGGGGACACAGGTTCGTGCCCCGGTCCGGGAAGATCCCACATGCCGCGGAGCGGCTGGGCCCGTGAGCCATGGCCGCTGAGCCTGCGCATTCGGAGCCTGTGCTCCGCAATGGGAGAGGCCACAACAGTGAGAGGCCCGCCTACCGCAAAAAAAAAAAAAAAAAAATTCTGTGATCAAATATATTTGATTTAAAAAAAGGAAAAATGTGTGTATATGCAGGTGAGTGTGAAACTACATGATTTTCAGGAGCCCTCAGTGTACTTATGTGCATTATTAACTGCCAAGAGGAGGGTATAACAGGCAGTGCTCAAAATTTATTTGCTCATAAAATATTTTCATTCAATAGCATTCCTCGAGACTAGAGTGGGGGGCTTCCTGGGTGGTGCAGTGGTTAAGAGTCTGCCTGCCAATGCAGGGGACACGGGTTCGAGCCCTGGTCCGGGAAAATACCACATGCCGTGGAGCAACAAAGCCCATGCGCCACAACTACTGAGCCTGCGCTCTAGAGCCCACGAGCCACAACTACTGAGCCCGCACGCCACAACTACTGAAGCCCGTGTGCCTAGAGCCCGTGCTCGGCAACAAGAGAAGCCACCGCAATGAGAAGCCCGCGCACCGCAACAAAGAGTAGCCCCCAGCTCACTGTAACTAGAGAAAGCCCACACGTAGCAACGAAGACTCAACACTGCCAAAAATAAACTAGACCGGGATGAAATAAATGCACTTTGGCAAACACTTATCTAACCTTATCAAAAGATGAGTCCCTTGTCGTATTCTCAAACATGACTGCCTGGAATAGATTTAATAAAATGGTATCTTTTGTGTAATTGGCTTTCCTCCAGATGACATCACTACTACCATAAATATCATGGAGAACTACAGAAACTTATGACATGATTGTAGCATTCAAACTTTCTTAGCAGTTGCCAAACTATTGCCTAAACTGCTAATAATACTGAAATATTTATAAGTGATCATAGTTCAGAGGTTCTGTGTTTCCTTGCATTATTGTTCTATACATCAAAGATCACATCTATTCTTCTAGAGCCTAAAACCTGATGTCCCATAATCAGTGGAAAGCACACAGTCCCACATTCCTGTGTAGGATGTTGTCAGCAATGTGAGGAAATACATATATAAATAGTGATATGAACAGAGGTATAAAGTACTGTATAACTACTATAAATACATTATATACTTTTTACTGTTCTGACCATCAAAACAACACTATGACTTAGGTACTATTATTATGCCCATTTTAGGGATGAGCAAACCGAGGTACAGTGAAGTTAGGTAACTGGCCCAAGGTCACAAAGATAGTAAGTGGCTGAACCAGGAAAAAAAAAAAAAGACGTGATAAAGAGTCACACAATTAGCTTTCTCACATTTCTTTTTAAAGCAACGGATGATAATGAGATAAAGTGTGTACACTTACTCCACACAGTATTGAGGTTTTCAAGCAGTTTATCTTCTACCTTGAAACCTTCAAAGGTGAACTGTCATATTTTGGCGCTCTAGCATTATATGCATATAGAAGCACTTAACACACTAATTAAGAGCACAGGATTGCAGTCAGACAGCTCTGGATTCACAACCATTCACCTATGCTTCACAAACTACTCACCTATAGCCTTGAGTAAGTTACTTTAACTCAGTTTCCTTATTTGTAAAAATGAGTATAACAAGAGAACTTTACTTAGAGCTTACGATGTGGATGTCAGCCTGTCATGAGATAAAAACTTCCAGTACTTAACACAGTGCCTGGCTTTTAATAAATGCGCAGCTGCTGGTGGCTGTTCTCATAACTGTGGCTATTGTGGCTATTAATAAACAATTTTAGAGCACTCTCTAGTTTACAGCACACTTTTCTATGCTTTATTTCATTATGGCCAATACAGTGACATTGCAAGGTGAAGGATGAGGGAAGCAGAAAAGCCTCCATCCACCTTTGTTCCTCATAATTATACATGGATACAATTTTCCTGGATGTGAAAGCTGGAAGAAACCACTTGTATGGATAGCAGGATCCTTCCAAGAAATAATATACTTCCTCACGGAGTTATTTTCTCTATTAAAGTTCCCTCTTTCCCAAAGATCTGTTTGGAATCGAAGCCAGGTTTCACAGCCTGAAAATTAATACTGTGCAGCCAGAAATAAATTATTTTGCAAAGAGAAATACCAGACCCACATAATTTTACTCAGTGAAAAATAATCTCCCTTTTTACCTCGCCAGAAAGTACAATGGACAAATATAACAGCACAACGTTTATCCATTAATGTGGTCTGTAAAAGAAAGCACCCCTTTTGATTCCTGACTCCTAGCCATTATTCCAGCAGTACTGCTCCAGCCTGGCAACAAAAGCACCATCATCAATTTGTGATTAGCCATGACATTATCTGGTTTTCAGATTATCCATTTCTACCTGCAGCCTCTATCTCCTTGCCAGGAGACTATGCCTTGTGCCACTGAGAGCAGGCCCTCAGTAGAGAGGAATCATGGCACAGAATACAATGAGATTGTCAGCATCTGAGCTTATGGGAGAGGCTCTGACTGCCTAATGATGAAGATCAAAGAAAACTCCAGCTAAATGTCCACATGTTTCCAAACTTCGCTAACATTCCAGATACAGAAACACATCCTGACACTTAAGTAAATTTTAAAATTTCCAACCAGATGTTTGCTAGGTTAAATATGCGTCTCTGATTGACTTCAAAAATTAGAAGATTATGATTCTTATTTTATATTATCTATTTATATCTTCTGTTGCTAATTAGTAAAGGAAATCAAACTTGAAATTTCCTACTAGAAAAAAACATCTTCCTCGAGTACTCACACATTTCATATTATCTTTTTTGGTATATAATATAAGCATTGTGCTTATCAGATTTCTACTCAGTAAGCAAGTTGTTCTAATTCTTGGGTCATTACAGAATGTTTGTCATAATATATAGACAGGAAGTAATAAACCCCATAGGGTTTCCTTAATTAATCATACATTTTGAGGGCAACTAAACTGTTTAACAAAAAGGCTCTATTTTAATTCCTCATAAATTTGAATAGTTGTGATGGATTTATAGAGTTCATGAAAATCACGGTCAAAAGATATGATGAGCTATGTAGGGAAAATGTGAACATATTTGGCTCGTTCTGCCTCCAAACCTATTTCCCGTTTAGGAGAAAGCTCTATTGTGTGAGTTTTGGTGGGAGAACTGATGCAAAGGTACATATTCAGATATCTGTCTCAACAGCAGGAGGACAGGGGAGGTATCAAAGGACTAACTAGGTACTAACCAGCTAAGACCTCAGCTGATTTTTCTGCTGTCAGCTTCCCTTGCCTCTTACCTAGTCTCCAAGTTTCCTTCTCTAGACTGCCCACAGATTCTATATCTACCCTTTCAATTACATACAATTTGTTATTATTTTTAATTAAATGAGCCAAATTTGGTTTTTGTGTTTTGCAGTTAAGACCTCTAACTGTTTCAGGTAGCATGCTATTCATTGTAGAAAATACTAAAGAAAGTTAAATATGTTAACTAAAACTTAAGACTCCACATAATTTTTTCCATCTGTACTCTTGAAGGTAGGATGTAAAGTTCAAGGGCAGCTATCATTCTTTGCAGGGACATCCCTGTTCTGATTAGAATTTTAGAACATTGCTATATTAATAATATGCCCTGGAGCTCCAAATTTTTAATCATTCCCATGTCACCTGCAAATATTAATAATTAAGATATTTAAATGATGCTTAACCTTTAAAAGGTACACATGCTTGTTTTAGTAAAGATCCTTCAAAATCATTATAATGTGAAAATCTGCTCTTGTCTAATTTATAATAACTTGCCAAGGTGTGGAAACAGCTAAGAGGTTTTTAAAAGACATGAACAAGAAATTAGACAGGCTGCACTGATTTAGGGTTGACAAGAATAAAAAGCACTTTATGAAAGGTGACATCCAACAAGCTATGGAGAGAAGGAATACCAGCTGAAAATGAGATCCAGCCTTTTGGAAAAACTACCTGGGACCGGCTAACTCTTTAACTTATCTTGGAAGAGACTCACAGTCCCTAAGCAATCTGTTACCTTTGGGGCAGCAGACTTAAAGTCTGCCTGTTTCCAAGTTCTGAATTTTTACTAATTCTATGTTACAATTTTAATGAACAACCCAAGACAGGTAAGTCTGTGGGATACATAAAGTATAATGACTTTGAACCCGTAAAAGTTTCCCAAGCATTGAAAAATAAGTTGCCTGGGGGAAAAGACCTCAGAAGATATTAATATTTTGTATGAATCGATGGTTCTTAAAACATTTTATTTTAACTGATAATAGCTGGAAAAATTTTTAAGTGTATAGTAATTTTCTTCAATAATATAATTCTTTTTATAGAGTAGATGAATCTGGTTGCCAGTAGAGGCTACTTAACAGCATTTCAATCCTTCTGCTGTGTATGTCTTGACTGCTATGAGTAATATTTCCACCATATATGTGATGGAAGCCTGTAAGTGATTGGGCTGTCTAATGTACTCCCAGAAACTGAACTGCATATGGAATGGGCAAGGCGGAGGGGTGTGAGAAAAACTAATTGTTTAATGTAAAACTTCGTTCAATTTTTATTTTTGTATTTTCATAGAATTACAGCTTTTTTCATGCCGTTGTATTATCTATACTTGAGCACATTCATGCTTGTTCATATTCTCTCTCTTTACGTATGTATTCTAGGTCCTTTAAGTTACTATAACTTAAGCATTAAGCAGATACAGAATATTAGATATTTTAGTATACCTATATATTAGATACTTTTAAGCAGAAATCATAAAAGAAATTAGTAAAAGAGAATTAGTTAAAACTAAAATCTTCTATATAAGAAAAATCACCATAACCAAAAATTCAAAAGCAAACAACAGTCTAAGAGCAGATAGCTGAGCCATATAAATATAAAAATAAATAAATAAATATAAATATATATATACACGCACACATATATAGACATTAATTCTGTTTATGGTTTATGTAGGTATGACATATGTACATGTACATATACATATATATATCTATATGCCATAAACAAAGGATTAATATCCAGAATATATGAAGAAGGCATGCAAATCAAAAAGTAAAGATGAACACCTCTAGAAAGATAGAGAAAAATATTAATAAACAACTCACAGAAGAGAATACAAATGGTTGATAAATAATGAAAAGATATGCAAACATCCTGAGAGAAACAAAATTAAAATGAGGTATAATTGGACACACAGCAGACAGGGCAAAAAATGTGGCAAGCACTGTTCCAAGCATCTTGCATATTTTGTGTTGTTTAGTCCTCATGAAAACTTTACAAGGTATGGCTATTATTACCCTCATTTTCCAGAAGAGCAAAGTGAGGTACAGAGAGTTTGGGTCAATAAGCTAGTGAGTGGTAGTCCACGCAGCCCAGCTTCTTAACTTGACAACACAAAGTATTGGATAATACTGGATAAGACAACTCTGGCTAAGAAAGGACCATGTTCATGGTCAAGTGAACTGTTGTGGAGAGAAGTCTAACAATGCGTGACAAGCTGAAGATGCATACATCCAATCTTGTTTAGTCAAGAGAAACTCTTACATACATGCACAAGGAAACACTTTAAAAGAAGTTCATCGTAGCACTTTTTAATTAGGAAAAATGAGAAAGAATCTGAATGTTTATCAGTGAAAGAATGAATAAGTAAACTGCTTTACAGTTATACAAATGGAATACTGCAGAATAGTTTAAATGAATAAACTAGTTCTGTATGTATTAACATGGGAAGATCTCAACAATAATGTTCAATGAAAATAAGTTAAAGGATACATGGAGTCTGATAGCATTTATGTTCATTAAAAATGTAAAACAATGATATATATATAATTTGTGGAAACACTAAATGTAGTAAATGTATAAAGTGAATGGAGTAAATACACTATAAATTATGACAGTGATTACCTCTGGAAAAGCAGGAGAGAGGAAAAAAAAGAACAAAGGGGATTTCAGTTTACCTGTAAAGATGTATTTCTTTTATAAAAGAGAGGGAGAAAGAGCAAGAAGTGATTTGAAGCAATGTTTTTAAAGTTAGTTTTCTTTTCATTTGGTGGTATGCACATGGAAGATTTCTTGAAATGTCTTTTGTTATATTCCAGACTTTAAAATTTTTCCATAGTATTACACTTAAAAAGATCACTTAATTAAGAACAGAGCATTCCTGAGTGATTAGACAGAATTATGTCCAATTGCCAGGACTAAATCAAACTTATCATTTAAGTACAGAATTTATTTAGAGGCATTTCTCAGAGTTTATTTAACTGCAAGAGATCAGACATATCTCACTAATGCCCATATATAAAAATAACTTTAGGGTTAGAATGTTATGTTATCTGCCCTATATTCTTTTACCCTACAATTTTAATACTTAGACTTCTCTTCTGAGGGCTATCAGAGACAAGGCAAGCCATAGAAGAGAAAAACACAGTTGTTCTTATAAACCCAGAAGACATAACATCAAATGCAAGTCTTCTTAAGAAAAATTAGCATATCATGATTTTTTATTCCACACAACTGTACACCTACCATAAATGGAGTACAATAGGAAAAACTTTCACAATCTCAAGATAACCCTGCTGACAATGAATGAAAAAGTTAAAGTAAATGATAAACAATTAGGAAAAATATTTCCTAAGTGGAAAAATAATTGGTCACTATTACCACATTAGTATTTTTAATGGAAGACAGATAATTTTTCAAAACAATGACTCTCCTAAACAATATTTAATCATATAAAAAATTATTGTTGTGGTGCAGTGGTTGAGAATCTGCCTGCCTATGCAGGGGACATGGGTTCGAGCCCTGGTCTGGGAGGATCCCACATGCCACGGAGCAACTGGGCCCGTGAGCCACAACTACTGAGCCTGCGCGTCTGGAGCCTGTGCTCCGCAACAAGGGAGGCCATGATAGTGAGAGGCCCGCACACTGCAATGAAGAGTGGCCCCCACTCGCCGCAACTAGAGAAAGCCCTTGCACAGAAACAAAGACCCAACACAGTCAAAAATAAATAAATTTATTTTAAAAAATTTATTGTTCACAATACTCCACTTCCATTGTTCTTTTATCTTCAAAACACTCACCTCTTTCTTATTTCAGGGCTTTTTCCCATGCAATCTCCTTTTCCAAGAACTTTATTCCTTCAGTTCTTAAAATGGCTAGTTCCTTTTCATCCTTAAGGCCTGTGCAAGTCACTAGTACCGCTCATCAAAATCCAATTTTTCTCTCTTTTCAGGCACATAGAAAACTGTATATATCTGTATTTTAAAAAATTAGGCGTTGCCATGTCATGTGACCTTTTCTGGCCAATCATATAACAGATATCACTTTCAGACAAAAGCCTTTAAGGGCCAGTCTTCAAGTCATCATATCTTCCTTCTTTGCTCTGGTGACCATGGAGACATGTTGAGACAGAGTCTCCTTCACTCTGAATCCCTGAGTAACTATGATGAACAAAGTTCCCCTGATACCTCATACTGGACACTTGGTTACATAGGGTGAAAAGAAATTAACCTTTGTTTACTAAGTAAATAAACCACAGAGACTTTAAGGTTGTTACAGTAACATAACCTAGGCCATCCTGACTAATCCAAGGTCTCAAATTAAATGGCATCTCTAAAGAGTGGAATTTCTTACACGATCATTGAAATTGCTTTAATCCATTATCTCAGGAAACATTTTGTTTCCTTCAGAGCATTTATCACAATATATTTTTAACTGTATTTTTTTTTCCAAACAGACTGTAAGCACCATACAAAAGGGATTTTAAATGTCTTGGTTATAGTGGTTTCCCTAGTACCTAGCACAGTGACTAGTAGATAATACCTTCTTAGTAAATACTTCCTAAATGAATAAATGTTTCACTTTATTTTATTTAAAATAATGTTATGTACTTTACAAATTTTGATACACAGTTAACATGCTTGGGCAAGAAATTCCAATGACAACAAAGGTTAAAATGCACAAGAACTTCTCACAACACATATGAAAGTTCTGAATTTGCATATCCTATTACTTACAAGCTATTTTACCTTTGGGACACCACTGCTCCAATTTAGACAACATCAATTAGAGAAAACTTCTTGATTTATCAATAATAATAATAATAATAATTCCAGTTAAACTCAGATGCAGTTCATGTAAACAGAGTGTAGACTTAAACTTAACCAACATATTAAAAAGTCATAAAAGTTACAAGGATGACATTTTATTGAAGTTGTAAAGAACACATATACTCTGCTGGAGCCCTTACTCTCCTGCTAGAAATTTAATAAACGTTTCAGTCATATTTATGACCATTTCATTTTCCACATATCTTTTGTGGCCAGGATAAAACCTTAGGAGTTCATGCTTCAATAAACTCAGACTCAAGAATCTATTACAAAAATGAATTTTAGGCTGGCATCCACTGAAGCCCTAAATCTTCTCATTCAACTGCCAGGATGTAAGGTAAAAATGGTTGCTGTACTAACAGTCTTTGTCAGCTGCCATACTTTTGCCAGTGACTGTCAAGCATGGATTGTTGGTAAGCTGCAATCTATCATAAATTTTCTGGGAGATTTTAACATGCCTGGAGGTCTCAACTCAGTAACATTTCAAGGTCTAGCTTCAGACAAGGCAAGATGCCACTGATAGGAAGCAAGTTTAGACTAAATATGGTAAAAATGAACATTTCTATACAATCATGCTAGATCAGAGTCAATAATGGCAATTATACCTGTGGCAGTTTAGCTGGATTTGTACTCATTAATAAGTATTTGACCAAGATAGCCCATGAAACACTTGATAAAATTTTATTTGGAATATTTGTTCTCATACATTTAGCTATATTTTCCCCTGATTTGGATTTTAAATGCTTTTATACTCTTGTTTTCATATTCTTCCATTTAAAACATTTTTTTTCTTTTTATACTACATAAGAAATGGTTAATGCACTCAGGCGATGCATCTCTCTAATACCATAATGAAGTTAAAAACTCTGGCTTTCTAGTAAATGTGTTTGTATCTATGCCTTGTAATCATGATTGATAAATAACAGATGAATTCATTTCTAAAAGGAAAATAATTATGGTTCTTAATAATAAAAATAGTAGCAAACTTACTCCTATACTCAATAGACACTTGAGGAAACAAAGTTTCTATGAGGGTAGGTACTATGTCCAAAGCAATACAGCAGCATAAAAAACAATAAATGTGTGTGTGTTATTAGTTATAATGCATGACCGGGAGAACGATATAGTATACAGACTAGCAGTATAGCAGAGAGAATACACATTAGAGTCAGAAAGACCTGGGTTCAATCTCAGTGCCAACATTTACTAGCTTCCTGACACTAATTTATTGAAAAAATTCATGGGAAGAGTCTTTCTACATAGTAGGTGCTCATTAAAAAATAGCTATTTATCATAACATTATTTAAACATGACTCCAATAATTTTCCGTTAATCGTCAGCATTGCCCAAGCATTGTATGATAAACATGCATTATTTCTACAAACAGAAAAAATAAATCATATAAAAAAGTAATTTTATAATGTTGACAATTTGAGATTAGAGCCATACCCAGATCAAGTATTAAAAAGGAAAGCTGACCAATTTCATATCAATTTTATTTCAACATATGTTAGCTGTATTGATGGTGAGAAAGGCTTGTGAAAAAGAAATAAGTATTGGTCAGGAGAACTTTCACTGGCATTTCTACTGAAGACAAAACCAACAAGGTTGGGATTAATCATGGAAACCTCAGCAAATGCAAAAAGAAACAAAATAAGAGAATAATAAAAATCTCCAACCTTTTCCTTAAAATTCCACAACTTATTCTCTTAAACAGAAACTGGAAAACCAGAGTTTACTCCTTCATACTTGCATATATTGTATATACTGTGAAGTGGAGATATCAATGCTAGTGCCCACATGGAGACATGAAGTACAGAGAATAATGCAGTGCAATCACATGGGTTGTGTATACATGTCCTTGCCACTCTCTCACTTCATCCCAGCTTAAATATACACTACCAAATGTAAAATAGACAGCTAGTGGGAAACAGCCACAGAGCACAAGATCAGCTCGGTGTTTTGTGTCCACCTAGAGGGGTGGGATAGGGAGGGTGGGAGGGAGACGCAAGAGGTAGGAGATATGAGGATATATGTATGCATATAGCTAATTCACTTTGTTATAAAGCAGAAACTAACACACCCTTGTAAAGCAATTATACTCCAATAAAGATGTTTAAAAAAATCACATGGGTTTATGTAGCCAGGGGACACGCATCATTTTTAAGTTCACTCATCTAAATCCAGATATGCAAGTTTACATTAACAGTAACAAGTATATGAAAAATAAATAGCAAGTTTTCTACTTCACTGATTACTGGCTTTTATGAAAAACAAACAGGTTACTCATCAATTCCTTAACCACTAATGCAGAAATCTTGGAATGCACTTTTTCCTTCCAAGTACAGAGTGCTCCTGAGTTTTTCCTGATCTATTTCCATATTGATTTGGAAATAGATTTGATCCAATACTGAGAAAAACCTTCACCATATGTAATTTCTTCAAATGTTTAACTGATGAGGATAACACCCTACATCCAAAGAAAATGGTAACATGAGATAGACAGAGATAAACTCCCGTTATAAATTTTGAGTTAAGAAAAGAAGGAGAAAATTGTCTTCAAAAAAAAGGAAAGGCCTTTTTTTTTGAAAGGATACACAGAGTCTGTACTAGTTTTTTTTTAACATCTTTATTGGAGTATAATTGCTTTACAATGGTGTGTTAGTTTCTGCTGTATAACAAAGTGAATCAGCTATACATATACATATATCCCCATATCTCCTCCCTCTTGCATCTCCCTCCCACCCTCCCCATCCCACCCCTCTAGGTGCTCACAAAGCACAGAGCTGATCTCCCTGTGCTATGCAGCCGCTTCCCACTAGCTATCTGTTTTACATTTGGAAGTGTATATATGTCCATGCCACTGTCTCACTTTGTCCCAGCTTACACTTACCCCTCCCTGTGTCCTCAAGTCCATTCTCTACGTTTGCGTCTTTATTCCTGTCCTGCCCCTAGGTTCTTCAGACCTTTTTTTTTTTAGATTCCATATATATGTGTTACCATATGGTATTTGTTTTTCTCCTTCTGACTTACTTCACTCTATATGACAGTTTCTAGGTCCATCCACCCCACTACAAATAACTCAATTTCATTTCTTTTTATGGCTGAGTAATATTCCATTGTATCTATGTGCCACATCTCCTTTATCCATTCATCTGTCCATGGACACTTAGGTTGCTTCTATGTCCTGGCTATTGTAAATAGAGCTGCAATGAACATTGTGGTACATGACTCTTTTTGAATTATGGTTTTCTCAGGGTATATGCTCAGTAGTGGGATTTCTGGGTCGAATGGTAGTTCTATTTTTAGTTTTTTAAGGAACTTCCATACTGTTCTCCATAGTGGCTGTATCAATTTACATTCCCACTAACAGTGCAAGAGGGTTCCCTTGTCTCCACACCCTCTCCAGCATTTATTGTTTCTAGATTTTTTGATGATGGCCATTCTGACTGGTGTGAGATGATATCTCATTGTAGTTTTGATTTGCATTTCTCTAATGATTAGTGATGTTGACCATCCTTTCATGTGTTTGTTGGCAATCTGTATATCTTCTTTGGGGAAATGTCTATTTAGGTCTTCTGCCCATTTTTAGATTGGGTTGTTTGTTTTTTTGATATTGAGCTGCATGAGCTGCTTGTATATTTTGGAGATTAATCCTTTGTCAGTTGCTTCATTTGCAAATATTTTCTCCCATTCTGAGGGCTGTCCTTTCATCTTGTTTATGGTTTCCTTTGCTGTGCAAAAGCTTTTAAGTTTCATTAGGTCCCACTTGTTTATTTTTGTTTTTATTTCCATTTCTCTAGGAGGTGGGTCAAAAAGGATCTTGCTGTGATTTATGTCATAGAGTGTTCTGCCTATGTTTTCCTCTAAGAGTTTGACAGTTTCTGGCCTTAGATTTAGGTCTTTAATCCATTTTGAGCTTATTTTTGTGTATGGTGTTAGGGAGTGATCTAATCTCATACTTTTACATGTACATGTCCAGTTTTCCCAGCACCACTTATTGAAGAGGCTGTCCTTTCTCCACTGTACATCCTGCCTCCTATATCAAAGATAAGGTGACCATATGTGTGTGGGTTTATCTCTGGGTTTTCTATCCTGTTCCATTGATCTATCTTTCTGTTTTTGTGCCAGTACCATACGTCTTGATCACTGTAGCTTTGTAGAATAGTCTGAAGTCAGGGAGCCTGATTCCTCCAGCTCCGTTTTTCCTTTTCAGGATTGCTTTGGCTGTTCGGGGTCTTTTGTGTTTCCATACAAACTGTGAAATATTTTGTTCTAGTTCTGTGAAAAATGTCAGTGGTAGTTTGATAGGGATTGCATTGAATCTGTACATTGCTTTGGGTAGTACAGTCATTTTCACAATGTTGATTCTTCCAATCCAAGAACATGGTATATCTCTCCATCTGTTTGTATCATCTTTAATTTCTTTCATCAGTGTCCTGCAGTTTTCTGCATACAGGTCTTTTGTCTCCTTAGGTAGGTTGATTCCTAAGTATTTTATTCTTTTTGTTGCAATGGTAAATGGGAGTGTTTCCTTAATTTCTCTTTCAGATTTTTCATCATTAGTGTATAGGAATGTCAGAGATTTCTGTGCATTAATTTTGCATCCTGTTACTTTACCAAATTCATTGATTAGCTCTAGTAGTTTCCTGGTAGCATCTTTAGGATTCTCTATGTATAGTATCATGTCATCTGAAAACAGTGACAGCTTTACTTCTTCTTTTCCAATTTGGATTCCTTTTATTTCCTTTTCTTCTCTGATTGCTGTGGCTAAAACTTCCAAAACTATGTTGAATAAGAGTGGTGAGAGTGGGCAACCTTGTCTTGTTCCTGATCTTAGTGGAAATGGTTTCAGTTTTTCACCACTGAGAACAATGTTGGCTGTGGGTTTGTCATATATGGCCTTTATTATGTTGAGGTAAGTTCCCTCTATGCCTACTTTCTGGAGGGTTTTTATCATAAATGGGTGTCCTAGTTTTAAAACTGACTTTTACAAGTTTGAATAACCTTTAAAAAGGTCCCTTTCTAAAATATACTTGGAATTTTCTTAAGAAGACACTTGATTTTTCTGCAATGCAATCAAATGTTCTCAGGACACTGAAAACCATGCTCCAAGCAGTGAGACTTTGAGATTCTACAATTTACTGAGAACAAAAGCAGGTTATTGGTAAAAGTACTGCTGGCATGCTTCCTTGCAAGATCGGGTGGTAACAGAGCTTAGGGAATAATCCTATTCTGTCCACACAGGAACTGGAGCAAGGGAAGACTGCTAGAGCTACCATGTCACAATGCTACCAGAGCCAAGTACAAGCCACAAGCCTAATGATTTTGGCAGAATACTGGCATTTATGTCATAGATAATCTTCTTACTCTTTAACAGAGCCAAAATTATTTCTTCCAAAATGGTTCCAATATCCAAAGAGGGTAATTTTCTAATGTTAAACAAACACAGTGGGGAAAATGCAGCAACAATAACAAATCAAGAAAAAGCCCACCTAGATGAATAAAGAAATTTTGCCACCAGTTTTAAAAGTTAAAAAACCAATCTCTGAATGATGAGCATTTTTTTTCCTCAACCTGATTCTAATTAAATGATACTAATTCAATTCTATTGAGGGCATTGATGCCAAGTTTTTAGAAATATTCTTTTGAGCCATTCCCTCCTTGTCACAATCCCTTCTAATAAACACCATGATCACTTTGAATTTTGATCTATGACCTACGAATTCTCTGAAGAATTTGAATTTGAATGAAGTTTCTCCTCTCCTAATACCAGTTAAAGGTATTGAGATTTATGCCTAAATGACAGTCAACGTTTTCCCCCCATCTCATTTTGTCAAACTCAGAAATACTCAGAGACTTAAAACGGCTGTTTTTGAAAATATTTTTTAACAGTTACGGTTGTTAAAAAATAATGTTGGGGGGCTTCCCTGGTGGCACAGTGGTAGAGAGTCCGCCTGCCGATGCAGGGGACACGGGTTCGTGCCCCGGTCTGGGAAGATCCCACATGCCGCAGAGCGGCTGGGCCCGTGGGCCATGGCCACTGAGCCTGCGCGTCCGGAACCTGTGCTCCGCAACGGGAGACACCACAACAGTCAGAGGCCCGCGTACTGCAAAAATAAAAAATAGAAATAAAAAAATAATGTTGGGGACCAGATTAACAGAGCTCTTCATGCTGCCATTCTCTTCTTGTGCATTCTATGTAGAGAAATTTGTCTTTTTAATATTTTATTTTCTAATTCATCAACTTTCTTCCTTTCTGGCCACTTTTTAAAGAAAGCAACTTTATCCATTAAATATTGTTATTCCCTCTCTGATTCTTTTCTTGGGCTAGTTCCTTCCTTTCAGCAATGTTACTCCATCCTTACGCTTTACTTTTCACCTATTCTTCTGAAATCAGACCATTTTTGCTAATGTTTACTGGACAAAGCTGTCTGACTGTCCCATGGGTGTCTTAGGTATGACATGCCTTACCCTGAACCTGCTGTCATTTCCTAGAACTCTGGTTTTCTCTCTGTGATCATCACATCAGATAAGGTCATCAGCATTCACACAGTCATCCAAGCTAAAACCCTTACAGTAATTCTTGACACTTCTCACTCCAGCCCCAGATCTGTCACTAAGTCTTGTCCATTCTGCTTAGGAAATGTCACTGGAATGCATAGCCTCCCCTTCAGTACAACTCTGATTACTTAGTTCAGGCCCCCTTTCTCCTAGACCATTTCAGCAGCCATCTTTCTTTCAGTGTCATTTGCCTTCAGAGTTTATTTTCTTCCACGTCTAAGTTAAAATTTCCTAAAGTACAAACCAAACAAAATATTTTTGCTGGCTTCCTGTTAGTATATGATAAAGTCCACGTTTCTTAACTTGACATAGAAGGCCCTTTTTGTATGACTGCACACCATTAATGTTTCTGAACCTTAGGCTGTAAGTGAGGATACTACTCTTTAGAGGAGTTGTGAGGTTTCAATGACATGATGCATGTCAAGTGTTTACCCAGTTCCTGAAAAGTTAGCTGTTATTTTTATCATTATTACCTTTTTCCTTCATAACTGATAAATTCCTCAACCTCCCATCCCCAAATTATACTCCACTCTAGCCGTGGTGGACCAATTCTCTTCCCAAACATGCCCTTCCTTTTCATCTTGTGTCTCTGTACTTCATGCTCTCTCTGCCTAGATTTCCCACCATAAAACTTAATGGCTAGAACTCAGAGTTGAGAGATAGTCCCCTCTTTCTTATCCTCCTACCTTATTTACTATATACTCTATACAGTGTATACACATTACTATATACATTGTAAATACTGGCAGCTGCCCCTTCTGTATAGATATAATAGTTCTTGACTGAGAACTGAGAGGAAGAGGGAGCCCCATTTCATGGGCCATACCTGCTTGGATTGGAGCTTCCATTACACTGCACTGAGGGGTGGGGAAGGAGGAAGCAAGTCATGGCTCAAGTGACACAGACCCTTGTTGTTTTTACCTAGATTTAATAGGTCTTCTTGAATAAGTGTGTCTTTGTTTCCTTGACTCTCATAAGACACTTCAAAAGGCAGGAATGCAAGGGAACTTCCTCAACCTTTTATGACAACAGGTAACCTGTTGCAGGCCATCTACAAAAAACCCGCAGCTACATCATACTTAAGGGTGAAAGACTGGTTGCTTTCTTTTTCCTTAACATCAGGAATAGGACAAGGGTGTCTGCTCTTGCCAATTCTATTCAGCACTGTAGTGGAGGTTCTAGTCAGTGCAATTAGGCAAGAAAAGGAAATAAAAGGAATGCATATTAGAAAGAAAGACATAAAACTATCTCCATTTGTAGATGACAAGATCTCATGTATATATAAAATTCTAAATTATCCACTAAAAAATTAATACGTTCCTCAAGGTTGCAGAATACAAGATCATTACACAAAAATCAACTGTATTTCTACACACTAGCAATGAAAAATTAAAAAGTGAAATTAAGAAAACAAATCCATTTACAATAGCCTCAAAAAATAAAATACTTAGGAATAAATTTAACAAAATTTGACACAAGAAGTATAAAAATCATACTTCAAAACTACAAAGCATTGTTAGAATTAAAGAAGATATAAGTAAATAAAAAGATATTCCATAAAATAAAGGAGAAACAAGAACAAATTAAGCAATTATTTTAATACATTTTGGGATACCCTTTCCTAAATGTCTTCAACAAATGGGAGTAAGGTAGGGAAGGAGATTCCTTGCTTTATCTTACGCTAATAATCAGCCTGATGGGAAGGATTTCTAGGGCAGCCTGACGTCAACACCTAGAACACCAAACACCATGCACAAAAACTTAACATATGACATGTGTGCATGTGTTATGGATGAAGACACTCAAGAAATTCCAGATTCTCAGAGATTTGTGGGCCAGATTTCCTTGGAACTGTGAGTGGAATTTCCTAGATTTGGTTTGGTAATCACCATAAATCTAATCCAAAATGAATGAGGAATAAAGCAGAGGGTCAGATAGTTCACTCCAAACTTTCATAAATGCCCTGAGTCAGGAACTACTATGCTTACTAGTTAAGTAACTACTGTGTTCAAGCTTTTGCTTTAGTGTCATCCTAACAGGCAATAAGATAGTCTGTGACATCCAGAGCCACTCTGTACAGAACAAGGTCACTGCAGTCCCCAGACAGCATAATTCAAAGCACAGTAATCTAGAATTCTGCATTTATTACTGCAAATTTCTTTCAGTACAGTGTTCAGAGAAAGAGATATGTTTTCTAGTTCATTATTATGTCTTTGGGCTAGCAAACAGGGTTAGAGCTATATTTCAAGATCCTTTGTAATGTGATATTTACAATAAGTAACACAATCCCCTAAAAGCTTTTAATTGAATGATTGGATGTACATGTTTCATAATTCTAGTAATTAAATAACAGAAAGTATTTTTAGGCATTTTTACCAAGCAATGTACCAAGTTCTTTATATATTGGAGTATACCTTGTGGACTAACCCATAATGCAGAGCTCCTTACTCCTAGACCAATCTCTACCTTTCCAGCATTCATCAGCACCAAACTGGCCATGCAGCTAGCACCTAAGGAAGAGGATAAGACCTAAGAAAGTCCTGTTAGGAAGGAAAAGCAAAAGGAAAGGCTGACCCCTCTGTGCTGAGGAGTACTGTCAGAGGCAGGCTGGAGAAGCACAGCATGAGAAGTCCAGGGCGGGGACAGTGTGTTAGGTACAGTGAGGGGAATGCAGAGGGCACAATACATCGGCCTTCTTTTGGGACTCCAGGAAGAGGTCACCTCACAAATCCACAGCAATCTGAGGATAACCAAAATGGCTCCTGCACGGCCCCACAAGGACCCTGAAATTACTGGAGGATTTGGCCAGGATGTTTGCAAAATCCTACACTCGTGATCATACCTAACAGATAAGCAAAAACCCTTCAAACATCTTGCCGCAGAGTTGTAGATTTAACTGGGATTCCCTAAAGTCCTTTCCTCACCCCCTCAGCTCCTTGGCCATTATCTGCTCAGCTGCTCTTTCATCTTGTCTGGTTCCGGCTCTAGGTTTTTTCCTGAAGTGCCCTGTGCCTGAAAAATGTTGCCTGGTATTCCCCGGCCCTAGTCAAGCCCTCCAAACTGTCTGTTTATCAAACAGCATTTCAGATACCACCTCCTTCACAAATCATTCTTTACAATTACAAGTAAGAGATCAAGTTCCTTGTCTCCCACTCAAATACAGGGACAGTAAACTATACTTTCTTAGTTTTGCACAGTCATAAGCAACAGGAAGTACACAGTTGTGTAGTGAGAAATAAATACTTATAAATGCCAGTAATTATTTTTAAAAGAGGAAATATTATAACGTATAATACAAAAAGTATGTGATGTGTCTCTTTGTACATCTCAGTATAATCTACACTACTATAATCTCACTATGATCTACAAAACTATCATGTTATCATTGAATAAGCTACAGAGTTTAAGCAAGATAATGATGTCATAAGGTTGCTTCAAACAAGTGAGATTTTCCTTAAAAAAGACCTAGATAATGGTTTCCATTTTCTACTTATGATTTTTAAGGTATATTGGGTTTATTTTTTAGTTTACCACACAGTAACCAAGCCAAGATTATAAACATTATAATTGAAGCCATTTTAAACATTGTTGACTCAATCTTGCCCCCTGCAGGGAGTGTTAACATCTTACTGAGGTCACTGAGATTTAAAAATTTGTGAAATGGAGAAAACTTTAAAGTTGACTCTTTTCAAATCCAATTTTGCCACATCAGAGAGAGGGAAAGCCTATTCCAATATTGTTAAAACATTATAAATCTGTTCAAAATAACCCGATAGTAAGTTTTATTCAGAGTGGCTTCATTTGGGGCTCTAAATGCAAAAACTGAGTTGTTGATAAAATCTTGACTATATTTTTATAAATGATTTCTCAGACTTGTCATAAGAATATTCTGGGTTATTCTGTAACTACCTCATGCTAGCAGTGTTCTACAAACTTCGCCTTCCAGTGGAATTACTTTGGGAGCTTTAAGAAATAAATGCTGATGCTTGAGTGTGGGTCCCATTGTTCAAGATTCTTAATGTAATTGATCTGGATGAAGCCTGGGTGTCAGGATTTTAAATCCTCCCTGGAAATGTTAATATGCCACGATGGTTGAAATTCATTGAATTTGGAGCACTAAATTTGAGTCTCCAAGGTATAGGCGTAGGAATCAATATTTTGGAACAAAAAAACTCCAGGTGATTCTTATTACCAACAAAGATAGTTAAACAGTGATCTAGCCCAGTGTCCTCACATTTCAAACAAGAAATTACTCATGAATTGACTTGCTTAAGAGCACAGTTAAGGGGTTCCCTGGTGGCGCAGTGGTTGAGAGTCCGCCTGCCGATGCAGGGGACAGGGGTTCGTGCCCCGGTCCGGGAAGATCCCACATGCCGCGGAGCGGCTAGACCCGTGAGCCATGGACGCTGAGCCTGCGCATGCGTCCGGAGTCTGTGCTTCGCAACGGGAGAGGCCACAACAGTGAGAGGCCCGCGTACCGCAAAAAAACAAAAAAAAGAGAGCACCGTTAATCTGTCAAATTCTAATTAAAATCTCTCTGTGACAATCAGAACTTAATTCTTTTTTCTTAAGATGAAAACAGTCATGTTCAAAATTTGGAATGTGCCTTGTATGCTATTTCTAAGTCAGATTAAGACATTCACATTCAGCTTTGTCCATATGGAAGAATTTTGCATGCATTAAACCATGACATTAAGTATGGTCATGGGAAACACAGTCTTTAATCCACAGAAGATGAGGCACCCATAGAACCAGTGTTTCTTGGTACAATAATGTGCACTTAATAAGCCACCACAATCTTACTTGTAAATGTCAACTGCAATATCACAAATCATATCATCTTCTATCAGAAACCCCTATAACCTGGCTTTCCGTGTGACTTTAGATGGATTTCAGATCAAAAACTTGTAAATGTGATATCAACTTCCTGGCAAACACAGGAGATTGAAACCATATCATAGAATCTCCCTTTCCCACTGCTAATATAAACAGCAACAAAAAAGGTAAAATCTAACAAAAAATTTCACTCTCAGCACCTAAAGTAGGAAATAGGCACAAACTCCTGCTGTAATATTTGAAAATGGCAGCCAAGGAATGAAATAGGAGACTGCTCCTCCAAATAATACAGGGAATGAGAATGATTCATCAATATCCTATGAAGTCTCACTAATTCTCCCTGGAGAGCTAGTGTGGGTTCAGCTTATGGAGAAATTAGGGAAAGTTTGGAGGAGTAAAAGTCCCTACCAACCAACATAATAGCTCATCAGAAAGCAGAAAAACAGAGAGGAACCAGCCGTTGTAATTTCTACCAGATGGGAGGAAACCAGACAGTGAAGACAGGATGATCCCCGCCACACAGGGTCAATCATCCCGAGTACTCAACAGGAGAAGAGGAGACCCATGGACAATAGGGAAAAAAGACTCTCAGGGAGCAGGAGGCTGGACTGAAGTCCCTTATGATGACAATAGTGAGGAGGAACTACTACTGGAGAATGATGGGGCAAATGGGTGAAATCAGCACCGAGCACGATTCTCTGAAATCAAAGGTACACCAGGGACTATAGCTGAAATGGGAGGAATCACTCAAATTTCAGGGATGTCCCCTTTGAAAAGAGAATATTCCCATGACCGTACAGAGTGATCCTAGGACAAGTCATACAAAGAATATCCTCAGAAAGTGCAGAGCACAGATCCTTTCATCAAAGCTGCCCAAACCCCAGCTGAGATCTTCCTCTCCTCTTCTGGGCTCAGAACACCAAGTACTTGAATCCCTGGCTCTCGAACAGGAGCAAGGACAGGAAGATAACTCTTAGGCAATTTTGGAAGGGAGAAAAGGAAAATTCACTTTTACCAAGTTAGTGGAAATAGAAATTCTGGACAGAGCTGCCCATTTTAAGCAAGCATAAGACAAAAAGAAATGGGACAGGAACTTTCTAACATACTGTAATTTTTTTTAAGACACAGAGCAGATTAAGAAAACAAGAATACTCCATTATAGGAAAAAAAGAATAATCAAGGAAATAGAAAATAATTATGCATCATTAAGTATAATGTTAGCTATAGCTTTTTTGGAACTGCCCCTTTATCACATTGAGGGAGATCTCTTACTCTCTAGTTTGTTGACAGTTTCAGGAATGGATTCTGGATCCTGTCAAATGTTTGTCTGCCTCTATTTAGATAATCATGTGATTTTTAAAAATTTGTTAATACGGTGACTTACACTGATTCTTTATTCTGGGATAAAACAATTGGTTATTATATACACTCAATATATTGTTGGTGCAGTTTGCTGAAATTCAAAAATTTTGTATCATGAAAAATATTTGCAAGCTCTTTTCTTTTCTTGAAATGCCTTTCACCCGTTTTGGTTTCAAAGTAATCTGGCCTCACAGAATGAGTTAGGAAGTTTTAACTCCTATTTCTTTTCTAGAAAAATTTTTATAGGGTTGGCATTATTTCCTTCTTAAATGTTCAGCAGAATTTACCAATGAAGCTATCTGAGTCAGGATTTTTCTTTATAAGAAGGTTTTTAGCTACAGGTTCAATTTCTTTAATTGATATAGGGATATCTATGTTATTTCTTCTTGAGTGAAGTTTGGTGATTTACATCTTTCAAGAAATTACCCACTTCATTTTTATTAGCTTAAAGCTGTTCATGGTATTGCCTCATTATTCACTTATCAGTAAAATTTGGAGCGATGTTACCTCTCTCATTCTTGATATTGATAATCTGTGTCTTCGCTTTTTCCCTGTCAGTGTGGATAGTGGCTTATCAATTTTATTAATCTTTTCAGTGAACCAGCTTTTGGTTTCAATGATTTTCTCACTTTCTCTGTTTCCTACTTCTTTTATTTTTACTCTGAACTTACTTCTTTTCTTCTGCTTATTTTGGTTTAATTTGTTCTTTTAATTTTTTAATGAAGAAGCTGAGGTCCCTGATTTGAGACCTCTCTACTTCTAATATAGACCTTTAGAGCTATAAAATTCCCTCCAAGTATTCCTTCAATGGCATCTCACAAATTCTGATATACTGTTTTCATTCATTCAGTTCAAAATGCTTTCTAATTTCCCTTTTGATTTCTTCTTTGATCCATGGATACCAGAAATGAGTTACACAGTTTCTGAATGTTTGGGTATTTTCCAGAGATCTTTCTGTTACTGCTTTCTGATTTAATTCCATTGTGAACTAAGAAGACACTTTGCATACAGCTTAAAGAATCTGTCAGGCTATGCCTGGGTTCTCTCTGCCCACAGCACAGCCTGAAAAAACTCTCAAGCAGCAACCTGGGAAAATCTAGCAGAGTCCTTTCAGGGATCACTTTCTGTTGTTACTTGAGGTCCAATATCTTGAAACCCATTGTTTCATATATTTATTCTGTTTTTCAGTTCTTCTCAGGCAGGAGGGTTAATCTGGTTCCTGTTAGGCCATCTTGGCTGGAAATAGAAGTCTCAAATTTGTTTTAAGTATTATGAGTTTTGAATAAATATTTTACCAGATCTTACACATAAAGAAACTCTAGGTATAAGCATGCAGAGGTATAATCAGAAATTTATATACCAAAAAGATTTCCCTAAGCCAGATAACAAAAGAATATAAAAATAGCAAGCCATCTCTTTCATTCTATTGGAAGTGTGTACCTATTTATCACTCTCATACTTAACAATTGATACAATATATTTCTAAAGTGTAGAAATACTTTTGCAATTTTGTGTTTCACTCGAAATAAAGTTGTAGTTAAGTGTGTGAGTTTTGAGGTTATGCCACTGTGTTCCAATCCTACTGTCTCCATTTATTAGCTGAGTGAATTTCAGCAAATTGTTTTACCTCCTTGTGCCTCAGTTTTCTCATTTGTAATTTGACGTTAAAAAATGGTATCTTTGGGTTGCTAGAAGTATTAATTTCTCTAAAAAACTTATCATAATCCCCAGCATTACATAATTTTCCACTTCAAATTAATACTACTTTAATTTACGCAGAGATAAATCATAATCTGACTGAAAACACTATACATACAAACGTAATAGATTCATTGCTCTTATCTACCTGACATGCAATGAATTCTCCTGAATGAGGTCTTTGCCTTCAGCCTCTCCGACCTCCATTTCTTTTTGTTTACCACTCCAGATTGACCTTTATAGGGAACTCCTTTCAAGATTAGAAGTCCTTCATAATCCCTCTCCCCAGAGCCTACTGCATAGAGGGCAGCCTCTTGACTTTGGCATTCCAGACTTTGGGTATTAAAGTCCAAGTTTATTTTTCCAGCCTCATTTTCTACTCTTCCCTTTCACTGTATATTAGAGCCACACTGATGAATAAGCATCCATGAACACTCAAGGACCTCAACTACGTCTGTACTTTTTTCATTCTATTTTTTCTACTTGGAGAAGCTATGTTTATGTAGTCACATACACGGCCTGCCTTTTATATACTGCACTGTGTGGAGCAGAGGGAACACAAGGCAACTTAAGATAAAAATATCTGCTCTGAAAAGGCTCACAGCAAAAAAAGTAAGCAGTCACAATGCAATGATGAAGAGAGCTACTCTAAAGGAATGGGATATATGGCAGGTATAGTAAAAAAACAGAGCATGCCTAATTTTTGCACCAAAGGTAAGGTAAGGCAGGGAGGCAGGTGGTGGTCAAGGAAAGCTTCACAGAGAAACTGTTCTCTGGACAGTCTGAAGACCCCTCTGACCTACTCGTATTAGATTTAGCAATATACTAGCCCACTGATTACAAGTACCTTGAGTGAAACAAACTACTATATATTAGTTACACTGTGAAATGCTTGGAACAAGACTTTGTGCATAGAGAAGGGGGAGACTAAAGAGACCAGTTAAATAGTAACTACTAATAGCAACACTGGTACTTACAGTAGAAACATGTCAAAAAAAAGAAGAGCAGGGTCTAAAAATTCAACTGCATAACAGGCAAGGCAGTGATGATGATATATAGTATTTTTCATTTGACCTGTATTATCACAAAAAATCCACACAAAAATTACATTGTTCACAACGGATGCACTCTGACCTAAGACATTCCGAGTGATGCTGGAACAATCTTCCTCATCCATAAACACAATTTTGTGTAGGAGAGCATATCATATCTTGGCTTTATTTTTCGTAATTATAGCTTATTATTTATTGAGCACTTACTCTGTGCCAGACACTGTCTAGGCACTTTATCTTTCATTTAATTCTCATACCAAGAATGCGAGCCACTCTTAAAACATGCTATTTATTCTGAGTCCTTACATTCTCAATAAAAGCAGCATTAAACTTTATGTGTATGATTTAAACGGTTGACAAAATCCCTTTATTCCGTATCTGAAATTCCACTTTTGAATATTCCGCTGTTATTTTTTGATAACTGGGGAGTTCAGTTAAAAGAGATTAGCATCAATAATGATCATTTATTGGGTGCCAAGTATTGTATCATTAAGTCTCAAAAATAATTCAAGATTGACACAGTAGGCACCTATTATATATTCAGAAACACAGATCAGAGACGGCAATCACATTTCCAAGGTCACACAGGTCTTAATATTAAGGTTTGATTCTGGCTATACCCTGTGTTCCTAAAACACAGCAAATATCACTCAGTAGATGCCTACCATGTGCCAGGTGCTCTGCCTATTATGTGTTAGGAGCTTATTAACACAGTATTGCTTTTAATCTTCCCAACAACTCTATAAGGTAATTGCAGGTCCAGAATCCTTTATCTGAAACCCGTGGAGACAGGTGTTATTTAAGAATTTTTAGTATTGGGGAATTTTTTTTTTGAAATATACAATGATATAACATAAACCCCTCTCCCCACCCATGCACATTGTGTTATTTATTGCTTTTGGCTAAATCCTATGTAATAACCTTTCATTATACTTAATTCGTGTGTGTGTGGTAGCTTCACCTAGTTTCCATACCAGCTAAAACTCTAATGTCTTTGGACCTGATGCTGAAATAGGAAAACAGGAAAGTATTTATGGAGCTACACAAATATAAAATATTTGAATATTTTTATTTTGTATTGCAGGTTCCTCTGCTTCTAGGTAGACAAACCAAAAGCAAACAAAGATATACATAAATAAGGAAACTTAGAGCTGGAATAAATGAAAATACTCACTGGCTTAACTCAAAGGAGTTTTAGAAATAAAGCATCAGGGTCTAACAGGCTGCCAACACATTCAATCTTACTGCATAGATCAAAAGAGCACAGGCTTAAATCGAAGAGTGAGAAACGGAAGCTTGGTCTCTCCCAGATCAGATTAATCAATGAACCAATTTTCTCCAAAACTTAGAGCCGTCCTTTATACAGCCCAGCATCTCCACTCTGAGTTTTAGCTTTCCATCTTCCTTTGCTATCATTCTTCATTCCGTTCTTCTTTTCTTTCCCTTCCACTTTCCACTGCCTGCTTTTTTTCTCTCTCATTTTCCTTCCCTTGTGTTCTTAATGGCATTCAAGATAAGGATGTCATCTGAGCTACTGCCAAAAAGTTCAGTTCCCACAGATCTTCTGGTATTTCTCTGATGCCCATTTAAGGCTAAGTTTAGCTTAGAGAGTGCAAGGTTATAAAACGTTCTTAACGACTTCAGGAGTGCAGAACTGTGTGTGTGTGTGTGAGTGTGCAGGAGCGTGTGAGTTTGACATCTGCGGCTGGTAATGTTTTCTCTCTGTTCCTTGTAATTTCATTCTCACTAAATCTTCTGAGTGCAAGAAAAAGGGAGACCTCTTATTTCTATAAAGCAACATCAACTCAGTAACTGTGGTAACTGGTAATTAATTGTGGAGTTTAAATAATGTTATTCAGTACAAGATTCCATCATGCTATATCGTGTAATATCAACACAGGAATTAGTCCAATACTGTTTTTCCCATTATAATGAGTTAGTTCTTTTCATTCAGATTAATTGCAGGAAAACTTCTGTAATTCTCCCTTAATCAGGAACCATTTCTGAGCTCTCACATAAATTTGTTACTACTCCTATTATAGTATTTACTATGTTGTATTTTATTTTAGTGTTTAAGCAGATGACTAGCTCTAGTCTTTAAACAGATAATTTGCTTCTCATTAACAGGGAGTATATATTGTTTGTAAATTGAACTCCACATACTTGGCCTAATACTAAATAAGTACTCAATAGATATGTGATAAATAAATAAATAAATATTTATAAATAAATTTATTTTAGTTACCATCCTGTATGTTCTAACTTGTGGTTAAAAAGGTAAAAGAATAAAATTCCAATAGGAATTTTAGGAAATTCCTAGGAAAAAACTATAGATATTTATATTTGGAAATGGGGAAGACTTTCTAAACATAATACCAAAGAAATAAATCATAAAAAGCCTTTTTGGAGGGAAATGAACAGAACATATGAAAAACTTTAAATTTTCACATATTCAATGACTCAGTAATTACATTTCTAGGATATATTCTAAGAATAAAATCAAAGATATAGATTTATCTACATAGATTTTTATCAGAGCTTTGCTAAGAAACAAACCAATAAAACCACAAGAGAACCTGAAAATGACCTTAAATGTTAAACGTTAATTAATAAAAAATGTAATTACAGCAGACAGCTATATCACCATAATTGAATTTAAGGTCTGAAATCAGATTGTTGGAGATCCTCCTCCCATTCTAATACCCCCAATGCTACCATAAGTTTGAAGTGGGCAAAACTTCCTCATCTGTGAGACAGAGAAAATAACTTTACAAATATCATACAGTTGTTTAGAATGTAGATACCTAGCCCTCATTATTACAACATGCAGTGTAACTATTATAATCCATAATCTAGTACAATGTTGGTCATAACCTAAAAGAAGCAGCAGCATATAAGTACATTTCATGTTACAGAACATGAAATATTCTTACAGTTGATTCCAGTAAGAATGGAAACAGCCCATTCTTTGTAAGCAACATATGTGTGGTAGAACAAAGGACTCAAAGTAGAACCCAAATCTTAAAAGTAATTAATTCTGACTGGAGAAAAATCATAAATAATTGCATTTCTTGTTTTTCCTTGTCTTATTTTCTAAATTACCTTATAACAAACACACGTTACCTTTAGATAAGAAGATTACAATGGGAGGAATTTTTTCTAAAAGTACTGCCTATTCGTTTCTTGCAAGTATCAAATCCACTGCATACAGAATTCTGCAGAATTCCAGTCTGTTCTCTCACCACACTCCCCTGTATTCCTGGTCACATTATTAATTTACTATGCTACTTGAATGTCCATAGGCTGAACAAACCCACCCTGCATACTTTATAATAAATTCCAAGAGCATGGAATTAATGTTGATTAATAAATGTATAACTTATTTCTGCACAAAGTTTGGTCTGGTCTACATAATCCCCAGAATTCTGGAAAACCCTAATTTGCCAATCTCCACTCTCGTTCTTGGAGAATCTGGATAAGGTCTGAGTGGGTTTAATAACAGTCACAGTTACTTTACCAACTGAAATGTGAGTGGATGAACAAAAATGTACAGAATAATTCAAGACTTTAAGGTGCCATCACACAATCCTGAGCAGTAAGTTATAACGGATGCCTTTAGAGAAGTCACCATCATCACGTTCCCCCTGAATTAGACAGTAAGAGAGGCACTACACATCTGTTAAATGCCCGCTTAGGCAGGAGCATAATAACGCAGAGTTTAAACAGCCAGGACTCTGACAACGGAATTCCGCCTCACGATGGAGGTAGCTACGCACACCCTGTGACTGGAAGTATTCGAGCAGAAGCTGAGTTACAACACTGAGTTCATGCGTTAACTGGATGATTTTATGAAAGTTATCCTGAAAGGAAATCCGCCCATTTTACATTTCACATAAAGGCGTGATACTTTAGATTTTATAAACTTTAACATTTGCAACTTGATCTCACTTTTTTTTCTGAGGCAGATTCAGATTAACAAAAGGAACTTTTCTTTAAAACATCAGTAGGTTAAAAAGTAAATTTCCTATTCTCCTTTTTAAGGTACGATTTACTGAAAGATACACATTTTAAAGGAAATATCACTAAGCATAAGGGTATTTGAAATTTTACCAAATTTACACACTTTTTAAAAGTAAGTCATGTTTACATGTTTACTACTACAAACTGTTAAAAAAACAGTTGTTTAACAATTTGTAGTAGTAATTTATGCATAATTTAAAAGGGTCTAGGATATATTTCTTTTTTTTTTTTTTTTTTTTTTTTTGCGGTACGCAGGCCTCTCACTGTTGTGGCCTTTCCCATTGCGGAGCACAGGCTCCGGACGCACAGGCTCAGCGGCCATGGCTCATGGGCCCAGCTACTCCGCGGCATGTGGGATCTTCCCGGACCAGGGCATGAACCCACGTCCCCTGCATCGGCAGGCAGACTCTCAACCACTGTGCCACCAGGGAAGCCCTAGGATATATTTCTAACAGATGGTCTCTATATAAGCATCAAGGAAAATTCCATTACAAAATATGATTTCAACAACCATTTAAGGTATAGAAGTTGAAACAGGGACCTGGGGCAGGCCATGTTTTGTTTTGTTTTTTAAAATATTTATTTATTTATTTGGCAGCATCGGGTCTTAGTTGCGACACGTGGTTTCTTTCGTTGTGGTGCAAGGGCTCTACAGCGTATGCGCTTACTTGCTCCGCGGCATGTGGGATCTTAGTTCCCTGAACCAGGGATCGAACCTGCATCCCCTGCATTGGAAAGCGGATTCTTAACCACTGGACCACCAGGGAAGTCTCCAGGACACTGGAGTTTATAATAAGTAATCACTGTACTTAGTCCAGAAATCCCTCAGGTAATTTCATTTCTTGCCTGCCTGCCCCCTCCAAGTTTCTACTGATAAATAATAAGGTATATTTTAAGTGTTAGAGAAAAAACACCAAGTCTTGATATATAATGATGAATGCATGTCTATGTATTTTCAGGTTTATATTAAGTGCAATATTTATCTTATTTCAAATGTCATCTTTATGGAGAGAGAAGCAAAAAAAAATGAATATTGTCATGTGCCTTGGACATAGCTAAGCTGTCTGCATTTTACAATCAGCATGGGACCACAAGAACTCTTTCTTCAATGCTAAGTATAAAAGGTCATTGTACATATCAGCAAGAATGAGGAAAGAACTCCAAAAAGGCTCAGCTTACCCAGCACCAAGACTCAAGTTAAATACCACAATCATGCCAGCCATTGGTTACCATTCAGTCTCTGTCTCCAGTCCGGAAACCAGTCTGCCAGAAGCCCAGATAGCAGAAAAAGCTGCCATGTTTATCACACTACTGATCCCAAGAGACCAATTTAAACAGAAATTATATGTGTTCTACATTAACAATGAAAAGTATCCCTAATTTTACAAAACAGTTTTTTCTAGGAGAACAAAGAACATATATTTTGAAAATTCAATCATTGAAAAAGACAATATGAACCGTAAATGTAAACTGGGCACGTGGGCCTATTCACTAATGTCAACATAAATAAATTATTCCTTTTGTAGCTAAGCAGACAATGTTTCTTGAGAAAAATTGTGAACTCCACTTTCAGTGGGTTAGCTATTACACATAAAAATTCAATTGAAAATATCTTTCAAAAGCTTTAAAGTTCAGAGTTGCAATCTAAGAGTGGAAATTGCTAATTTCTTCTTTGGAAGAAACAAAGTTTTCGAACTTTCATCTGAAGGTTAGTACTTAAAAAGATTTTTAAGAAACAAACCCATGTTTTAAAAAAAAAATCCTTCAGGCCAATGCATTAACTAATAAATTTTGTAATTCTTCTGAAAACATGCTACTGTACGTGTAAAATATATGTTGTCTTTACTGAATTTCCATAAATTTAGTAAGGACTAACAAACCCAATGAATGAATAACTGTTGCAGAATAACGATGTAATAATGCCTGGAAGCCTCTTTCTCGAAACTACACAATTCCTTTGCCAATTAGGAATTGAATTTGAAATCTGCTCAAGATAAAAGTGCTACAAAGTTTACATGACCTCCAGAAAAATGAACATCATCTCCACCGATTATAACTATGTTAGAAATTATAAATTTAACTATTTTCCATTCTATGGTGTTTAAATAAACTTATCATCTCGGAAATTTGTTTTATTCCATTCTCAACAACTTATCATTTTATGCTAACATTTCACAATTAATTTTTCTTCTGAAAATAAAAGCATCTGGTGAAGACATTTAAATTTGTCCTAAGTGTAACTATAAACTCTGTCATTTGTGGAATGTACTTCGGTCCCAAGAAATCTCTATTACCTTAGGAATAATGTAAATATCTTAATGTACATATACATACAAGTGTATGTTAAAAGGCTGCATACATCTTACTTTTCAAACTTCACCATATAATTCTAATTTCTCAGCTTCTTCTCAAACTTCAACCTGAATACCAGGATTAAGTTTTTGTCAGTGTAATGGATATAATTTTAAAAACACAAGGTTTCTTTGCAATTCAAAGCCTCTACACATATATAAACCATCACCACTACTTATCTGTAACATTTCAATGACATAGCTTCATATACTCAAAGTTTCACAACAAAGAAAGCACTATACAACTTTAGATGCTATGAAAGCCCTGGGAAAATCAATTGAGTATGTATGTAATTATGAATGATTATGTAATATTGATTTTAGTTTAAGCTTATTTTACTTTTATGGTTCAGTGCTAAACAGTTATCCCGTTTTATAAAATTTACCTTCTTTGATATGCCCTTTTGCTATCAGAACATTATTAATAGTTCACTTGTTGCATCAACACTGGGGATATTCAGTAGTCTACAGGTCACGAGTTTAACTGCTATTTAAATTATGGTAAATTGTTTTCATATTGGCTTGACCGACCATTTACATGGATAAGGTGGACAATGCTGGATGCCTACCCAGTACCCATTCCCCTACCCCCTTCCTCCTGCCCAACACAACTTCTACTGGGTTGATACCAAACTCTCCTTTTCAGATAGATGACTTTGAGAGGCTTTCATCATCTCCTGCTCCAAAGGCAGGTCCTGGTAAGTCTACATGGAACGTATTAATACCATTCCTCTTACCAGGGACTGGTTCAAAAACTCAAGCTTAATCCAATCAGTGTATGGAGTATCTCTGAAGGCTAGTATTGGCCCATGGTTAAAGAAGAGGTTTTCTCTCTCTAGATGTGAACAAGAAAGCATGTTCCCTTAGTTACTGCTGGCAGTCATTTTACAACCATAAAGAACTGGAGGGTAGGGCAAAACTGACAAAGGAAGGCAAGGCCAAGAGAAGTAGAACAACAGAATGAAAGCCTTGATCATGTCCTACCTGAAGCCCAGTGACTCTGGAATTTTTGTATGCAATGTAATATATTTCCTTGTTAGTTAGGGCAATTTATTTCAGAATTTTGTTGGTTTTGCAGCCAAGAACATGCTACATTTTTTTTTAACAGAGGCCGCACTGCCAACAGTGCCTCCTAATTTGAATTAACTCCTAATTATTAGGTTCTGCCATCAGTCACTCACTCAGAATTACTCTAGAGCCGGAGTCCCAGAGTTGGCCTCCTGAACTGAGTTCACTCTGGTGGAAAAAACTGAGACACTTCAGCTGCTATTAGCTATATCTCAAAATCTGACCATGCAAGTTATAGACATAATCAAAGAAGAATGAAAATATTATTTCGTTAGATTTTTTCATCAAGTGATAAAAAATTACACATTTACAACAAGATAAACTTCTCCAAAGGGAGGTTCTCTTTTCTCTTCTTACCTCTTTCACACTGTGGACCAGTGAATCCATAAACACAAGCACAGCGGTTGGGTCCAATACAACGTCCACCATTCTGACATCCATTTTCACAGACGGCTGCACACAAACACAACAAGAAGCTCACTGTACAGTAAATGTCCAAGTACAATGTAGTAGTGTAGAAATGTAGCAATAATGGATCTTACTTCTAAAACAAGTCACATCACACATTTAAGTAAATATATTTCAGTGTATATTGAGACCAAAACCTACACAATTCATGTAAATCACATTGTTAAGCAAGCATTTGGTAAAAGTTTTTTTTAAAATCAGAATCACAAGGATTGGCTGGCTCTAATGCCCATACAGTCAGAATATAATGATTCGATCCTCTATTTCAGTTCTATTAACACTATAATCTATTTTCATAGGTAAAAGGTGACTAAAATATGAAGGAAAAGGATTGTAGACTTTAGAGAGCAGAGAGAGGGAGAAAAAGAAGCAGAGGAAAATGCAATATGAAAAAATAAAGAGGATATGGCAATAAAAAAGAAAAAAACAAAGAAAAGGAAGCCAAAACCGAAGGCAGAATAAATAAGTAAAAGGCAAAGCTAACATGAAAAATGGGGGAAAATACTATCAATTCAGCAATAAAATACCAAGAGAAGTAACTAACGTGTCAACTTATAGAAAGAAAGAAAGGGGAAAACCTCACTGTGTCAACACAAAAGGTTCTTTCTTATGAAATTAACCCACAGTTCAAAATGTGTAAGTAATGATGACAAACACCTGCAGCACACACTCCCCCTACTCTGGACTTGCGACAGGGAGACCAGAATTCGGAAGTCAGGTGGCCCAGAGGGAGCCAGTGAGTCAGAAAGGAATCTGAACTCTCTCCCCACCCTCTCTCCCCACTGCACCTCCCAAGGGGAGCAACTCAGCAGCCAGGACCCAAGCCAAGGAAGTGTCCTTAAAAAATCACCCTTCAGATTACTTGAAAAATAAGTATTCCTGTGAAACATAATGAGGACAGCTGAATTCAAGAATCTCATCTCCTGCAAGAGAAAATACCAATACTACAAGCTGTGTCATAACCTACCCACCTGTTGAACAGATTAACACTCTGTCCTCACAGAAGTAGAAGAGGATTACATTCTATGACCTGTGCCTCCAAAACAGGACTTAAGACACGAAAGAGCAGTGACGAGGCAGAGCACATTTACGTGCGCTTCAAGTGACGGCCATATCGGGAATGGGAAGCTCAATAAATAAAGCAATATCTAAAGATGCAAGAGGGTTGCTATTTCCTTACCAGGAACATGCAGCTCGATTACCTACCATCATCCAGAGCACACAGAATGGTTTCTCTTCTGCTCATAGTAGCAATACCAAAGCAAACTTTGAAACAAGACACCTTCATCTTAAAGCATCAGTGTGCCAATGGTCTTAAAATTCTTTGTCTGCATCAGGCTTCGCTCCAAAGCAGAATTCTTTGTATGTCTACACAGGAACGTCCCCCTAAGAACAACACCTTTCCACTTCTTCACTTGTCCCAAGCTGAGTTTTACTAGAAAGTCCAATTCATCACTGCCTTGGAAAAACAGTTGGGCAGTAAGTTAGATCGATAAATACACAGGATAAAAGACGCGAAATAAAGGTCGTGAGAAGCATGAGAAAGATGGAGGTGGACAGGAATGTGGAAGGAACAAAAATCTGTCAAGAGAACTCTCGGTAGGGTATAATTTCACAGAAACAACCGTAAGGATTTGAGTATTTTGATTGCTAAAGGTATACTGCAAATGGGTAACACTCACCTAATGTAATTAATTAATATGAAAGGAATTTTCTTTAAATATTATCAAGGTGTAAGAAATGTAAATGAAAGTCACTGTCCCAGACATGTTCTCTCATTATGCATATGCTAACCCTTATGATGTGAACGGGAAAACGCATCCATGACTGACACTCAGGATCTATCCCTGGGGAGGCGGAGGGAGGGCTTCTCTCAGGGTTTTCCAAGACAGAGCTTCCAAATGCCAGTGAGGAGAAGAGGGCTGGATAAGCCTGGAGCACCTCCTGGAGAGAGCTCGCCCAGTACACATAAAATCCAGGCTAACCTACACAGGTTAGACTAACAATGCCTCTCTTCTCACTAAATTTCTTTTTGGTGTGGAAAACATAGTTATTATTCATAAAAAATTATATTAACATGCAACATGGCTTCTTGTTACTTCAAATGAAATAATTTTTTAAATTTCTCAATTTTAATTTTTAATACAGTAAATATCAGCAGGTATAACCCATTTAAACAAAAGATTTTCGGTGACTTCAATAATTTAAGGAAGTACCAAGGGTTCCTCTGAACAAGTAGGATGAGACTGGCCAATACAGCCATTTGCTTCTATTCCTACTCTCACCTGAGAGAGAGCTCTTCCAGGAGAGGGACCATAGGGAGTTTGCCTTTGTATCCCCCTCATTTACTATAGTATTTGATATACTGCAGATTCTCAAAAGCTCCCAAAATATGTCAAAATCTCGCAGGATTCTTCCCACCTTTTTGGGACGCGGTACAACGCAGGGAACAGATGAGGAGTTCTGCTGTGCTCAGCACATCCCAATCACGTCATCCTTCCGATTCTTAGCTTCCCTGCCTATAAAGTAGAGTTAATAGTCCCTACCCCAGAGGAGTTTGAGGATTAAATAAAATGGTGTAAAAAGCAAAGTTCACAGTGGCTACACATTAAAGTGTTCTACAATCTTAAGTCCCCTTCTTTTTTGTACTGCAAAGGATCTGTATGAAAAACAAGACTTGTTCTACAGCAACCAAAGTTTACCCTGAAGAGCAATAGCCAAAGAAGAGAAGCAGGCAATGCAGATATAAAAGTGGACCAAAAGGAAAAAAAAGAGGTAATTTCCTTCTTTTGAATAAATTAGGATAAAAGTTATTTTATAAAGTAACAAGACATAATGGCAACAAATTTACCTTTCAACTGCAGTTGGAAAGAAACTTGTATAAGCCTAAATTTCCACCATGGAAAGAATGCTGACCACTCAGGAAGAAAAAAATAATTGCTTACACCTAGTGTGGGACAAAGCAAAAGGCAAGGAAGAAGACGACTATGCAAAGAAATATGAGCTGGTTTCTTAACTGCCTGCCATGATCTGGGGAGAAGGGAGAAGCAAAGCCTGTTTCAAGCTGGTCAGCCTGTGATATAGAACCCTGATCATGACTGCCAAAGCCCGAATATTTTTATTCAGTAGATATTTACTGAGCACCTACTCTGTGCTAGGTAATATGACAAGTGTCTGTTATTACTAGACAGACTCCTGTACCACTCAATATAGGTACAAACACTTGGACATAAGTCAAATCTGAAATTATGGTAGTTACTTCTACACAAACGTATGGGATAAAAACAGATGCTAAACCAGTTTAAAATGTTACAAAGAGGAAAGAAACAAAAGCCTATTTTTCTACATGAGATAATATAAATCTCTGCTACAGGCGCTACCTTTTTCCTTTGTCTTGCAGGTTACCATGCTCTCCCAGTTTTCCTCCTGTCTCACTGTCTACTCTTCCTCACTCTTTGCTGGCTTCTCCTTTCTCTTCTCCACCTCAAAATGTTGGGCAGCAATCAAGGCTCTGGCTTCAGCCCTCTTCTCTTCTCTACCTGCACCAACTTCCTAGTGATCTTTGTCTAGGCCTACAATTAAAAGATTAACCATATAAAAATTCAATCTATATGCTCCCGAAGTCATATCTCTATCTCTGACCTCTCTCCTAAGAGCTGAGTTCATAGATTTTTTCACTTGGAAGTCTAACAAACTTCTTTAACTATCAAATCCAAAAGAGAACTCTTGATATCCCATGCTCTTAGCCCCACCTGACCCCAGTCCAACCCACTCCCCACCCAGTCTTTGGAATATCAGGAAATGGCATCACCATTCAGCCCAGAGCTCAACCCAAACCTTCTAGCTGTCATTATGGATCTTTGCTTTTTCTTTTAGTCTCATTCACCACACCCATTCCATCAGTACACACTTCCTTCCATAGATTCTACCTCCAATGCAATCTTAATCCAAACACTTATCACATCCTTAGTTACTAGAGCATCATTTACCAGCACCACTACACTAGCCTCCTAACTGGCCCTTTCATTTTCTCTCTTGCCATTTCTACAATCCAGTTTCAACACAGCAGCCAGAGTGATTTTTTTTTTTTAATGTTAATCGGATTGTATCACTCCATTGCTCAAACTGCACCAATGGGTTCCCATAATATTTAGGGGATAGTCCAAATTTCTTTCCTTGGTTATGAGGCCCTACACCTTTGTCCCTGAACTCATCCCCTGCCATTATTTCTTTCCCTCACTTCAGCCACATAAGTCTTCCTCTTGTTTCCAAAATGTATGTAATCTGTTCCCACCACAGGTCCTTTGTATTTGCTTTTCCCACTGTCTAGAACACTTTTCCCATAGACTTAAAAGCACAGACTCAGGTCTGTGTTCAAAGTCACCTTCTCAGAGATTCCCCAGTTAAAAAATAGCAGAGAACTGCTTATTCTGACCCAGACTCTCTCCCCCTTACTCTCATTTATTGTTCTAGAACTTCTCATTCCCTAAATTTGTATTAGGCATTTCACTTTTCACCTACTTGTTACCTGTCTTCCCTACCACAAGATAAGCTCTAAGAAGTTGGGCATCATCTTGCTGGTCACTGATGTACTCCCAGCACCTTGCACAATGTGGGGCATACAGTAGTTATTCAATAAACATTGCTGAAGGAAATGAAAGAGTGCTTTCTAAAGAACATTTTCTACATTTCTGGGAAAGCAGCTAAGCAATTTTAATGTTTTTATAATCCTCATTTTAAAAAACATTTCCAGGATTTTTCTGGGTTTACAAGTTGATACTGTTACACCCGCCTCTTTACTCCCAGTAATACTCTCTCTATATAAGACAACTTAGAAAGCATCTTCTTAAACCATTTCTTGAGCTGACATGTACTAGTTATCATACCATCACCTTCTTATGTGCTGGGACTAATGAATTTTTTAAGTTATATAACTTTCTTGAACCAAATGTTCTATTACCCGTGAGTAAATGTTAGGCAAGGATAGTTCCGTCCCATGAGATATCTAGAGGACAAATTTTCAGATGTATGATGGGCTTCTGGCCCAGTGCTTTTTCGCTTTCCCCTGACTGAAAAGTGTGGTGACATCAATATGGCTTGCCACAGGGGCAGAAGAACATAAAAGCACCTCCTACAGGATGGGAAACTACTTTCCGTCACCTCATTTCCCATTTCTGTGTGAAAAGCAGGGAAGAGACATACCTATAAGAGCTCTTTCTGTAGAACTTTCAGGAAAATACATATATAAACACACATACCCCAGACAGGTACAGCAGCTGAATTCAGGCAAAAGTGGCTAGTTTTAGGATAGGTTTGACGAAATACTCTGAAAGACCAGTTGAGGCAAGGCTCTTCCCCTGCAATTCTAAAGGAATTACGATTTTTCTCCCTGAGGAGTAAAAGGCTGAGTTTCAAGAAGCATAACAGTGTCTCTTCTCTGGCTATTGAATTCTATAAAATAGGGATACAATCAGATCTCCTAATGTTTTTGTAGGTGTAAAAAAAGGTATAAATCTGCTTTGTTATAAATAAAATAGACAAACTATGGGAACATGCTGTATAGCACAGGGAACTCTACCTAATGCACTGTGGTAACCTAAATGGGAGGGAAGTCCAAAAGGGAGGGGATATCTGTCTGTGTATGGCTGATTCATTCTGGTGTGCAGTGGAGGCTAACACAACATTATAAAGCAACTGTACTCCAATAAAAATAAATAAATAAATAAATATGGTGTTCATAATAGACTTTTTTAAATAGTTATAATCTGGAGTCCATTGTATAAAATTTGGAAAATGCTTGAATGTATGAAAAAATACAGAAAAAAAATCATTTATGAAAAAAGAAATTTTGTTATAATCTGATCCACTGTTGTCCAGCTGTTTCCTGCTCTCACCTGGTCAACCCTAGCCTAAAAAAAGTTATTACATTGGCATCTTCTATTCTTGCAAAAAACTGGCCTCAGTGCACGGTGTTCTCTCAAATTCCTTAAGATTCCATTTCCCAGGCTCAATCTCAGGCTAGCTTAACAGCTTTTTCCATACCTGAGAACCACCTACACAAGGGGTCTGCAAACTATGGGCCACAGGACAGATCTGGCTCACTGCCAGTTTTTGTGCTGTCCATGAGTTAAAAAGGGTTTTTACAATTTTATGTGGTTGAAAAATCAAAAGAAGAATAATATTTTTGGAACATGTGGAAATTATATGAAATTCAAATTTCAGTGTCCAGAAAGTTTTGTTGAAACACAGCCAAACTTTTTTATTTGCATATGGTTGCTTTTGCACTACAATGGCAGAGTTGAATAGTGACACGGATCACAAAGTGTAAAATATTTACTATCTGGCCTTTACAGAAAATGTTTGTCGACTCCTGACCTTAAGAGAATATTTTTCTTTAAATCAATTCACCTGTTTATTTTAAATTATTTTAAAAGAAAACTTTATAGCACTTATAAACAGAAAGCTAAAATTACCCAAACCTGAAGGCAACCTCAAAAATAACATCAACAGCCACAAGGAGATACTTTGTATCCATTAAGATTGCTACCATCAAGAAAACAGAAATAACAATTGTTAGTGAGGATGTGGAGAAATTGGAACCCTTGTGCACCGCTGGTTCCCACCTGTAGTAAAATATAAAACGGTGTAGCCACTATTGAAAACAGTATGAAGGGTAGGTCTTCAAAAAATGTAAAACAGAATTACCATATGATCCCTGGATTCCAGTTGTGGGTATATATCCAAAAGACCTGAAGCAGGGACTTGAATGGATGTTTATCCACCCAGGTTCACCACAGTGTTATTTGTAACCAAAGGTGGAAGTATCTCAAGTGTCCATCAATGGACAAATAGATAAAAGCAAAATATGACATATACACAAAATGGAATACTATTCAGCCTTAAAAAGGAAGAAGATTCTGACACAAGCTACAACATAAATGAACCACGAACACATTATGCTAAGTGAAAGAAGCCAGCCACAAAAGGACAAATACTATATGATTCCACTTATATGTGGTACCTAGAGCTGTCAAATTCACGGAGACAGAAAGTAGAATGGGGCTTGCCAGGAGGTGGGGTGAGGGGAAATGGGGAGATAGCATTTAATGGGTACAGAGTTTCAGTCTTGCAACACAAAAGATGTTCTGTGGATGGATGCTGGCAACAGTTGCACGATAATGTGAATGTACTTAATGCCACTGAATATACACTTAGTAGTTAAAATGGTAAATTTTATATTATACATATTTTACAATAATTTCAGAAGTTTTTTAAACTGCAACAAAACCAGAATAACGTTAGTTTAAAACAAGCTAGATATTCTTGCACATCTAAGACATGGTCTTGCTATGTTAAAATGGTTAATGAACAATTCTTAGGGAGGCCTTGATGATTAGCAGCAAACCTAGACGCTGCACCTGATGAAATGCAAACGGAGTGAAAAGGGACTTTCTTACTATTTATGATTCAACTTTCGTTAATATCATGTCCTTCTACTCATCCATACTTAAAAATATGGGGATTCCTGTAAGAGTCCCACAATTTGGGAAGCACTAACCTAAAGTATTGCCCAGTGATAAGTCAAAATACAAGAGCTATCATCCTTACATTCTTGCTAAAAGGTTGTTTGTGATTATAATAGGATATTCTCCAGTGAGTGAAGAGCTTTGCTGGATTAAAGCTCCCTCTTTCACAATGACATGATTTTTAAAACATCACCTCACAGCCCTGTACTGTGGTATTAAATAATAAAATATATTTGAGCAAAGGACAATTTATAAGATTGGCTCTGCTAGGGTTAAATTTGGGATATCCTAAAAACAGAGAGAGATCACAGCGAACGTTACCATTTTTTTCAGACAGGTATCCATGCTTTATGGAACTAGATAAAAGAAAATCAAGTAAATATTTACCTGTGATATATGTCAAATTTGATAAAGCACTAGTAATATTCAACAACATCAATACTCTAAAACAAAAATTTTTAAAGAACTGGAAAACATTAGGTATTCAGCTATAAGGTATGTCTTTTCTACATCAACATATTTTTAAAGGATTTTAAGATCCTTTACAAGACCTTAAGTTACGACTCAGTATCAAACGCCCACTCAATCAAATTATTTCTAATAAATCGAGTCTATCCCAATGTTGCTTACGTTGTCCACAATAAGTTCCAATATATCCTTTCTGGCACTGGCAATGGTCATCTGCACAGGTCCCACCATTCATGCACCTAACACTGCACTGCTGAACTGCAAAGAACAACAAAAAACATAAAATTATGAATCACCAGAATTATAGTATCTGTGAGAGTTATAAAACTATACTAAATACCCAATTAATGACAAATGTATTCTATGGAAGTAAATGTTATGACCCAAGCATACCTTTATTTATTTGTAGTAAGTATGCACACGAGCATATCTGTTACAACATATGTTATTTAGTATATATTTAAAATCTATTACACTTTCAATGTTAAAAGAAGGAAATATAAGGTGACTAGAAGTGTAAGTTCTAGGATGCAGGAAGCACTCATGTATCCATTCAGAATGCGGTGGCTGAGACCTGGCACTGCCATCACCCAGTGCTTAAGCAACTGCTTCTCTTTCTCTCACATCAAGTGTTTTAACAAGGTCTGCAGGTTCCACTGGAAAATACATCTCAAATCCATCTTCTCCTTTCTGTCGCCATTGATACTGTGTGGTTCAGCTACCCTCATCTCTCACCTGGACTGTTGCAGTAACCTCCTGATAGGTTCCCTAGCTTCTACTCTTAGCCTCTTCAAATTCTTTCTCTGCAGAGCAGCTACAGTAATCTTTTAATAATATAAATGGCATTGCTTCATTTTCTTATTGAAACCCTTTCAATGATTCCCTGTTGCATTTGGGATATAATGCAACCCTTCCATGACCAAGGAGGCCGTGTATTATCTCCCTGGATGTGCCTGCTTCTCTAAGACCTTCTCTTCCCAATCTTCCTCTTTGTAATCACATGAACCTTTCACAGTTTCTCAAGTGGAGGAAAGGTCTTTTGATTTGCTACTTCCTCTCCCTGTGAGGGTCCCTCCCTGGCTCTTCTCATGCCTGGCTCATTCTCATCCTTCAGAACTCAGCTCCAATATCACGTCTCATCAGAGTGGTCTTGTCTGGCTCCTGTAACTAGGTTCCCCCTTGGCTCCAGGCTGTTCTCCTTCACAGCAAAGTTTCCTTCCGAGAACTTACCACTATCTATAATGACTCTGTGGTGTTTGTTTACTTGTGTTTTGTCTGTCTCCCTACAGGGATGTAAGCTCCGTGACAGTGGATGCCAAGTCCATTATGACATTAGGGCACTGAGCTCATTGCCATTTGCTGGGGCCAAGGAAACTGTGGAAGAAGTAGACTGTGGTCAACAATGAATCAAGAGTTTCATGCCACAGTTTCAGATGCCTACTATCCATTCAAGTGGAGAAGTCCAATAGGAAATGGAACATGTGAATATGAAGCTCAGTGGAGGGAGCTACTCTAGAGATAATCATTATGAGTTAGCAACACATTGGTAGTAACTGAAGACATATATGTAAACAAGTTCACCCAGGGAGGACAGAACTCTTGGGAATACCTAGCTGTGACTGTAAGGCTAATAAAGAAGGTACAGAAAGGAGACTAAGAAATAATAATCAAGAAAAGGAGTATTGTGAGCCATTAATATTTTACAAGTGAAGGGAAAAGAGAGCATTTCAAGAAGATACTGATTAATGGTGCTAAATGCTTTGTGGAGCTGGAGCATCTTGAGGACTGGAAAGGAGAGAAAAGTTCCTGATGGAAAGGCAGCCAGTATTACTCAAGGCCAAATGAATTCAGGGATCCTCTATTAAATTACATACCATAAACTGAGGGTCAGCCAGTGATTGTTCAGCTGCCCAGGTAGAGGAATTAAGAAACTGAACTGTAAAAAATTTCTCCAGGTTTGGGTTTTTTGCTGAGGGTGTAGTTGAGAAAACTAAGAGAACAGGATAATGAAGATATGGGGAATGGTATCGTCCAGGCAGTCAGACAAGGGAGGTTCAGGAAAGTAGTGGAAGAAGTTTGCTAATCAGGGTGATCAAGAAAGTCTCGATGAATTCTAAATAACAGGTTTTCAAAGGTCGGGAAAATGACAGATTATTTTCACAGAAAACGAAACTAGAGCATTAATCAGAAGCTTCATCATCAGACAATGACATTTGTTATATGAATCTTGAATCTTATATTCCTCAATCAGATAAATTATCTATTACCTTTTCTTAGGGAAAATTTGTAGAGAGAAGTGTTAAAAATATAACAACTTCACACTAGTTTGAGGCAGACAAAGATTTATTTAATTATTGAGCAATTAAATAAATAATATCTGCTTCCACCTTGCTATAAAATATTACCTTAAACACTGGCCTAAAAGATTAATCTTGGACCTAAAGACCCATCAATTTCTACTTAGGTCATGAAAAACACAATCTTAGCCCACTGTTATTGTGATCTTACAGAGCTGTTGGGAGTCAGTATGTGAACAGCAAAATAGCTAATATATGTAAAACATCTGGTCAGTACACAATAAACAGTTGTTGTCATCTCAATCCTCTTATCCTTCCCCTTTAGTTAACCCACAAAACAGGATATGAGCCACAGGAGTTAAGCAAAGGCAATAAACAGAGCTGAGGGTTTGAGACTACAGGCTTAGGCATCAGAATCCCTGGCTTCAAATCCATGTTACTTTGGGCGAGTTAAACTTATGTGCCTCATCCTCCTTCTCTGTCAATGGGGTAATAATAGTATCTCATAATATTCATGTGAGAATTAAATAAAATGATATAGTTAAACACTTAAAACAGTACCTGCAACATGGTAAAAAACCCAGTTAAGTTATAGCTATTACTCGCAAAGAATTACTTCTCCACTAAATCCAGGCTCTTTTACTGAATAGACACATAGCATCTGGACCAGTACGAAATCATTTTTCTTAATGAAAATCACTCCCCCATTACCCCTTAGTTGTTGGTGGCAACAACTAAGCCACCAAAGATTTTTACTCCAAAGATTAGTACTGACCTAGTTAGGAAAATTATCATGGGTCTATATCCTCATTGAAAAGGACATTTAGTATTTACTCAAAATCTTACAGATAATGCAGTAAATAAGGTCACATATTAAAAACGTACTTGATTTTGATCCACAGGTTGGTGATATTTGGCCGCTGGAACAAGTACACATGTTAGGACGGGAACAAAATCCATCTCCACAACTATTTCTACAAATTGCTGTAGAAAGCACAACAGGGAAACGAACGAACAATTAGGTTATAAACCATAGTTTACAAAATAAGAAAACTATAGTTAAAAACAATAAACCTGAAAAATTAAGATATAAAATATGTGATATATTATATACAATGGAATATTACTCAACCATAAAAAGAAACGAAATTGAGTTATTTGTAATGAGGTGGATGGACCTAGAGTCTGTCATACAGAATGAGGTAGTCAGAAAGAGACAAACAAATACCATATGCTAACATATATATATATGGAATCTAAAAAAAAAAATGTTCTAATGAACCTAGAGGCAGGACAGGAATAAAGATTCAGACATAGAGAATGAACTTGAGGACACGAGGAGGGGGAAGGGTAAGCTGGGACGAAGTGAGAGAGTGGCATGGACATATATACGCTACCAAATGTAAAACAGATAGCTAGTGGGAAGCAGCCACACAGCACAGGGAGATCAGCTCGGTGCTTTGTGACCACCTAGAGAGGTGGGATAGGGAGTGTGGGAGGGAGATGCAAGAGGGAGGGGATATGGGGATATATGTGTACGTATAGCTGATTCACTTTGTTATACAGCAGAAACTAACACACCATTGTAAAGCTATTATACTCTAATAAAGATGTTAAAAAATGTTTTTAAATATGTGATATATAATGCCTAATTTCAGATATACAACAAAATTACCCATTGTAGACAAGTGAATCAGTCTCTTAAGTATCCTTATGATAATGTTCACACAAATGAAGCTACTTCAAGTTCCATAATCCTAATCATTCAACTCTTATCAACACAGGTCATCTCTTCCATTCAAAGGAAAGAGTTTATAATCAGAATTCACCGTGAGAAGACAGTCTTGGTCCTAGGAAGCTGGGAGGGTTGAGGAAACCTAGAGGTCCTGCATACCTTCAGAAAACACAGCCAACTCTGTAAAGGACCTTCACAGGAGACAGAGAATGTGAAATTGGCTGAGCTGGAGGCTCCACGCTCTAACGACTTGGCCAAGCCCCAGGGGTTCCATGCACATTCCTTCCCGGCTGGTATCTGACCTGCCCCATCATCAATCTTTGTTCCCCTTAATAATTCTCTCTCTCCTTCCTCCAGCCTTTCTTCTCCCATTTTACCTCCACAACCTAGCCTATTCCCGCTGCTCAGAAAAGCTGCTGCGACATTTTGATGGAGGGAAAGTCAAAGCCTCCTGCAGCTATGACCTCCAAGGTATGAGGGTCATCAGAGCAAAGAATGTTAGGCTCACTGACACAGCACATACCACAGATCCTCAAAATCGGTAGTCCAGTGCCTTCAAATGGGAAGTCTCTCCCATATTTAGAGTCAGTTCATTTAGGAGCTGAGAGATTTATCTCTATACCCACAAGTGAATTCTCTCTGTGCACACAGGCAAGTGCTTTAATGCTCCATGAGTGGATGCATGAAGACAGGAAGAGGAGAGTCTGGGAACGCCCTGAAACTAGCTGTAAATATGTATGTAAATGTGTGTATGTATCTTTCACTAGGGAGGGGGTCTCACAACTTTCAAAGAGATCTGAGCCCCTCAATATGTAATGTAAAGGGTGTGTTCTATAGAAATGAACTAACTCAATGTTTTTCTTCTCCGGATTGCCTTTTGACACCCACATAATATGGCCGGCATCTCTATTACCACTCCCTATAAACGAAAGTGTCATAAATTATAGTGTGAAGATAAAAAACAATTTTAGGCAAGAACATGGCTTCTGCCATGGAGTTGACTATTAATTCTTAAAATGTGCTAGATTTTCTGATCACCAATAACTTTCCAATGAAAAATGTTTACTAAAACATTGTTTTATCTCAAAGCCCCCTTACCCTCAGTAGGTAGACATTTAGTCTAGGCTTACGTTATATACAAAGTGCCCCTTCCCAGGTCCTAAACCCAAAGAAGGTCTGATGGGCTGGAGACTACTCATCCTCAGACAGAGCCCTGTCATGGCCACAGGTGTACCCTGTATATCCGTGAACCCATGAGAAGCAAGAATGCTTAGGCTCTTTCTCTTCACACTCATCTCAAACTATAGTACATCTCATCTAAATATCTGTCCCTCCCACAACTACAAAAACGATGAGGCCCAGAAATACCAGAGGGGAAAGGAGAGAGGACCTGGGTGTTGGGATTTCAGTGATGCTGGGAGAAGATGCATGGCACAGGGGAGAGTAAATGAATGGTATGCAAGAGGTCTGAGGTTGAGTTCCCGCTCTGCCATTGACCCACTGCAAGCTCGGAAAAAAACCCACAGCTTCTCTGGGTTTAGTTTTCTCATTGGTAAAATAAAACAAAAGGATTATACTGGAATGTTCTGATGTCTCTTCGGGTCTCAAATGCTATGATTCTGGGCCAACCCCTTCCCACTGTTATTCACTGATCAAAATGCTCTTCATAGTATAATTTCACAACAAAAAAATTAATAAGCAAACTTTTCCATTGCTTCATGTTCTAACAAGATTTTAAAAAAACAAATGGAGAGTGAGAAAGTCAATTTCATCCTTTTGGAAACAAATATTTGGAAGTTTGGAAGTACTTCAGTGATTTTTGCAGGCCACAATTAAGAACAATAACAACAAGACGCAGACTCAAATCAAAATGCATTAAGTTTCCAGTAGTTTGAGAAGTATATTTTTATTTTAATATCTTCTCATGAAGCCTGGTCAAGGCCAACCAGATTAAAATTCTAAGAGTTGATCATTTTAATATCTTTCTGTAAAGAAAAAATGTTGATGTATAAATGTATAAGGAAATTAATCTTTGGTCCTCTTTTTCTATTTGTATTTCACTTATTCTCTTTTTGTAAGTTTCCTCAGAGCTTTTCTTTTGCTAAATGATGGAAATTCAATAAATATAATAAATAATTTGTTATCATAAGAAAGTCATGGAATGAAAATTCTTTTTTTATTGAAGTCTAGTTGATTTACAATATTAGTTTCAGGTGTAAGCACAGTGATTCAGTGTTTTTGCAGATTATACTCCATTATGTTATTACAATATAATGGTTAAAATTCTCTGTGCTATACAATATATCCTTGTTGCTTATCTATTTTACACATAGTAGTTTGTATCTGTTAATCCCGTACCCCTAATTTGTCCCTTCCCCACTTCTCCCCTTTGTAACCACTAGTTTTCTGTATCTATGAGTCTGTTTCTGTTTTGCACATACATTCATTTATATTATTTTTTAGATTCCACATATAAGTGATATCATACATTTTTTTCTTTCTCTGTCTGACTTATTTCACTAAGCATAATTTTCTCTAGGTCCATCCACATTGCTGCAAATGGCAGAATTTCATGGAATGAAAATTCTTAATTTTGACTTTATGATGGTTTCAATTTAGTTATTACCTCCATATACTACAGTTTTAAATGTCAGACTAATTGAACTAGTGAATTTAATGCAAAATATTAAGGTAAAATTTAGATGAGACCCATGCAAGAGAATATAAACGCATTACAGTCTCCCTCTCTTTTGTGCACTATTTTATAGTCTTGGGTATTTGAATTACCTTTTAAATGTGCTAATAAATATTTTTGTAGATATCTCTTGACACAAGTACTGTAAATGTTTCTTGGAGATATAAAGAACATTTCAAAGTTTATGCTTTGTATAGATTTATGATATATGTACATTCCAGTGTATTTCATAAGCACCCAAATACTTGGAGTATCAGAAATGAGGGCTACAATATTCACTGTTACTTTGAGATTTCCAAAGCTGATTTTCTAAACATGTAAAGAGCACACTGTTACTCAAAGAGCAAAAATATATTTAAAGCTGACACTCAGAGGGCCATATATATACGTATACATTTTTTTTTCCTACTGCGAATATTCTGGAAGGCTCTGTTCTCTGGAATTCCCATTCCACACTGATCCAATAAAATCTGACTTTACAGATTTTCAACACGTACCATAAACCAATCCCTTCTCCTCGGCTACTCTCCAACTCAATAATGGCAGTCACATTCATTACATTTAGTGAGTCAGACTTTCCGCAGTGCCTAAGTCACTCCCGGCTAGTATGGCAGGTGTGTGGTGAGTGACTTAGCTGTTTCAGAATTCTAGGAACCATGGAAGTTTAAAGCAGGCACAGTAACACCCTACTGGTCTGAAAAAGTAAATGCACCCTCTACACACGCCTCATGTATATGACTTATGTGCTGGAGGGGAAAATATCCAATACCCTTCCATTCTTTTTAATAAAAGTAAAGGCTTATAATCAAAAGGTTTATTTAAAGTATTTATGAATCACCCTAAAGAACACAGTTGTTGCTTCCTGTTTTTGCCTCATTACTGGATACTGTGGGATTTTTAGGGTAGAAATAATAAGAAGCTAGTATTCACAACACTTGAGATACCATGCCTTTTTAAAAACTGCACAGAAATAACATCAAGTGTCTATCTCAAACCCACAAAACCAATAAATATAGAGTCAGAGATGCCACTACATCCTTATTATCCCTTGGCTAGTGTGGCTTGCCCTTTTTCTCTCTTCATGTGGCATAATTATCTTTTCCCTGGAGAATATTGAGGTCAATCTAAAGTCAAGACTGTCTCTAAATAAATGTGCTATGACACCTGGCTGTCCTCCCAACAAGGCAAATGTGGCTGTGCTATATAAGTACACAAGAAAAGGCCAGTCACACTTCAACTCACAAATTCACAGGCATGTGAAGTAAGACATCCCATAGTCCACCACTGTGAGGCTGATAATGATAACTAATGACTTCTCCAATTAAAACTTGGAGAGCTGGGTATACACTTTGGAAACTGAATAAAATAATCAAAACTTTTAAGGTCAGATATGCAAAACTTTTGAAGTTCTAAGACTCACACTTTGGAAATCTACTGTACACTATGAGATCTGGGATCTGGAAATCCTAAATTTCCTAAATGTCTTCCAAAAATTAAAAAAAAAAAAAAAGTCAAGCCATTTGGAAGAGTTCTCTCTTTTAAAATTTTCGTTAACCTGGATCAACTCTAAATCTCTGAGAGTGCTCCTTTCATATCTATGTTAGATGACTGTTGAGATGAAACCAGAGATAATAAAGCGGTTTTGTACGGAGGCCTAAGCAAGCTTGATCTTCAGAAGGCCTAAACCTCCTGCAGAGTCAAAAGGCAGATAATTTACATAATCACATTGTGGTCTTATCTGCTCTCCTTCAGGAAAAAGTGGTGTGGGTTATCTGGGGAATTGCTGTACTCCCCCGTCAGTTTGTATTAATAGACATAGAAAGATAAAACTTCCAAGTATCTTTGAAACCTTTATTATTATTGCCCTTCAACAGAGTCTATAAGTGAAGTCTAAACCGAAGCAAACTGGCTGCTTCTTCCCCACCATTCAAATGGGGCCGCGCGTCCTAATTATTACTGCTATGTGGCCACCGGATTCTAAACGCAAATGTGTGTCCAAACGACTGAATGCAAGAGGTCGGCCCTGAGATGGGGCCGAGCGTGCTGCTCCCAAACTTCGATCCCAGCCTAGCACTCACGGACAATGCATTGGTTTCCTCCAGGGAGCGTCTTCCATCCCGGGCAGCAGTAGGAGTGGAACCTGGATCCGCATACGTTGGGCCTGTGATAGACAAGTGAAGTAACGCACACTTAGAGAGGGGTGCGGTAATACATTAGCAGTTTTCGTAACATTTATGGGACAACCAACAGACCAAAACTACACGTCAAATTCTTGGGGCTTGGGGCTCAGACGTGGAAGTGAACGAGCTAGACACTGGAATGAGGAGGGTCAGAAATGTCTAAACATTGCCTTTCATCCGCCCTCCGTTGCTACCTTTTTAAGGAGCGAAAAGAAACAGGGAAACGTATAATTTGCTACTATTCTAGCCTCCGGATGCAGAGAACAAAGGGAACACTCCGTTTCAAAAATCCTTGCCCTCGTCCCCAAATCCATCCCTCCTTGATCAACTGTTACTTTGGCCCCGACACGTCAAGGATGGCGAGTCGGAAGGTGGAGCGCTCGGCTTGATGATTAGAATGAGCTGTAAGTCCCGCACACGTCCTCAAACAAAAGGCTCGGGAGTTGCGCCCCCGACGGTGGGGAGCAGGCAGGCTTGACCAGCCCCGGCGCGGGGCGGCCTCAAGCGCGCCTTCCGCCAGGAACTTGTCCCCGCACGGCAGGCTCTGCAGGCGCTCCGCGATCCGCACCCGGGGGCCTCCGACCCACCCGCTGCCCAACCCCCCGAGGGAGGTTTTTTTTGTGTTTTTTTTTTTTGCCGGCCGAACTGCTGAGGAAAAGGGGGAGGCGCTTCTGGGAGTCTTCGGGGTCTACTGGTGGAAGGGGCCTCGGCTCTAGCCGCCAGAACTGAGTTTTGGGAGGGGGTGGGATGGAAAGCTGCCAAGCCGAGGTTTCCCCCCGTGCCGCCTGCCCACCTACCCTCGGAGCACGTCCTGCTGTCCTCGCCTGCGGACGCGGCTGGCCGCCGCGACGCCCTCCTCCCGGTACTCGGGCACTGCGAACCCGCCTTCAGAGCCCGCCGCTGCGGGCCTGACCTGTTGCGGCGGCGACTGGGGCCGGGGCGGCTTGGGCGGCGGGGGCTGGGGCTGGCCGGCTGTGCCCTGCGCCCAGAGCGCCACGCAGCCCAGCCACACGAAGTAGGGCTGGAGACACAGCCGCCGTCGTCTCCCCATCGCGCGCGCTGAGAGCGCGCGGACCGTGGTCCGCGGAGACGGAGCGCTCGAAGACAAAATCTACGCGGCCCGAAAAAAGTCAGGTCTAACAAGCCCTTCGTCGGCTCCGGAGACTCCCTTGAGCTCGGGCTCCCTGATCTAGTGGGAGCCCAGGACCGAGCGCTGGCCCGCTGACTGCCGGCGAGGCGCGAGCTCTAGAGCAGCGGGCGGCGAGGCGCGGCGGTGGAGCGGCCGGCAGCCCCGCGCGGTCCACGTTGCATCCCCCGGGCCGCTGCCCCGAGCGACTCCAGGACCGCCAGCAGGCGGGGGCGGGAAATTACAAAAGTAACCCGAGCAGCCGCGGCGTAAAGTTACAAAGAAAGCGGACCTCAAAAGAAAAAAAGGGCCTGCACGCAGCGACTCGGCGGATTCCCGTGCGCTCCGGGTACAGATCTTGGAAAGCTGCAAAAGTCACCAGAAAGAAGCCGGAAAGCAAACAAAAGTCGCCCCCCAGAGAAAAGGAGGGTCTTCTCCCGGCTCGCCCGGAGTTCCACTGGGCAGCGACGCGCCGGCGGCGGCCGAAGAGCAGGGCGGAGGTGCGCGGGACCGGGGCGAGACGCCGGTGAGAGGGAGGGCGGGAGGCTGGACGCCGGGGAAGATGCGGCGGGCGAGGGCGCGGCGCGGGGGTTTTGAGGCCCGGCGGGGCGCTGGGCGGGCCGGCGGGCGGCGGCTGTCAGTGGGGGCTGGAGCGCAGCCGTCCACACGTGGGGCGCAGCCCTGACCGAGGGGCCGGCTCAGAGTGGGCGGAGACAGAGTAAGGGGGCGATGGGGTGGGGAGGAACGAGGGGAGCCAGGGGCTGGGGGAGGGGAAGAGGAAGGAAAGGGGTAGGGTGAAGGGAGGGGAAAGGACTCAGATTGGGGAGAAGGGGGGCGATCCGGAGAGGAAGGCCAGAGTTTGGAAAAGGGGCTTGGAAAGAGGGATTGGCGAGCTTGGGTACGAGAGGAAATGAGCGGGGGATGGGGGCGAGGTTAGGGCGAGGAGAGAAGTGGGAAAGGGGAGGGAGGGCGGGGGGGGCCTGGAGGAGGGGGCGAGGCGCTAGTCGACTTTGCTTCCCGTCCCCCTCAATTGGCCGCTAGCTCTGTTTTGACTGCCTGTACAAAGCGAGCAGACGACGGGGGAGGGGGCAGTTAGGGAGCAGATTTGGGAAAGGCGACTGCAGCCCCTTTCCCTCCCCCTCCGCCCTCGCTGGGCCACGGACCAGGGACGAGGGTCTCTAAACGTGCCTGGCTTGGCTAGACCCGCAGCTGAACTTCCCCACCCGACAGAGGCCACAAGGTTGAGGATGAGAACGGGTCCTCCTGCAGGGACCCAGACCCAGACCCGGGGATGCGGGATTCTCAGTCAAGCAGGACTAGAGACTCCCGCGGGAGTTGGCTGCAACCTCCATCCGAGGAGGCCGGGCCCTCCCCATCGCCCTCCTACCCCCACCTCCCCATCGGGAGGGGCGTCAGTTTGCGGAACCCGCAGAGGGGCTGGGCGTTTCCGGATTGAAATGCGCCCTCCACCTCCAAGACCGAGCTCACGTAGCCGCGGGGAGCCTTGGCAGCTTGCAGGCGCCGCGGTCCTGGGGAGTCCGTACAGGGGGTGTGCTTCGGGGTGAGCCCTGCCAGGACTCTGCATGAGTTCGCAGCCAGAGAAGAGTTAGATCCCCAGAAGTGTGTTTGGGGGGGGACGCGCATGGTGGGTAAATGGATCTTGGGGCATATCCCTGGTTCCTGTCTTAGACTTCTGATTAATGGTTAAACGTTAGCAATTGGTGCATCCACTGGCTGGCCACATGCCCTCTGGATCCGAGAGTAGCCTCTGTGCTCACCCGACTTTGGGGTCTTCCTTTGTGGCCCTGACTTCATGAGATTTCTGTGAAGCCCTAATTGTCTCTCAGCATTTCATAATTAAAAATCTAACACCCCTGAAATCTGGGACTGGACATCCAATCATGGTTTAGGATATAGTACGAGACACCAATGTCTGGATTATTCAGGCCTAGAGAAACTTACTTTAAAGATTTATATACCTAAAGATTTTTTCCTGGCCCAATTTGCCCAGATGTGCTATTTGGCAGCCAAAATTCTCTGAGAATTGGCATAGCTCCCTCCCTTTTTCCCCAATGTAGTTAGGCAAAGACTTTTAAGGTAGTATTCCTTCTTAACAGTATTCTCATAAGGAAAAGTAGGAGCAACATAATTTCATGTGGGACACCAATCTGTTCAAATCCAAAGAAACTAAAGACAGCAAGAGAGGTATTTGTCATGCCCTGTCCTTCAAACAAAATCATTTTAATTAAAAGAGCTAAATAAAGTATCCCCTGGGTTAAAGCAGTGTTTTAATCATACTTTTTAAACATTTAGCCCCATTAAATGGGTTTTTATTTAATACTTAAATAGTTTTGTGGTTCATTTCTGTCTATCGTATCAAATCCAAATGCTCTAAAATTACATAGGCATTTATCCTTAGACTCACCAATTCCACATTTAGAAATGTATTTAAAAGATAAAACAGGCAAAAAATGAAATGATGAATGCCGTATTCTGTTCATTGCAGCACTGTTTGTAATGGCAAAAGATTAGAAATACAAAGTTCCCATCCACAAGAAACTGGTTGAATATGGTTTAATCCATTCAGTAGAATACTATACAGCTGTAATAAATCAATGAGGATCTCTCTATACTCCTATGAGTGATCTCTAGAATATACAATTCAATGAAAAAGAAAAACAAACAAACAAAAAAAACCAAACTGCAGATAGACTAGGTAAATCTATTGAGACAAAAAGAAGAATAAAGGTTACCAAGGGCTGAGGTGGGAGAAGGGAATGAGGAATCATTGTTTAATGGGTATAGAGTTTCCATTTAAGATGATGAAAATGTTCTGAAAATTAATAATGTGATAATGATTGCACAATATTTTGAATGTACTTAATGCCACTGAATTGTATACTTAAATATGGCTAAAATGATAAGCTTCATGTTGTGTATATTTTACAACAATAAAAATTTTAATGTAAGGTGCAGGATATTGTATACGGTATGCTACCTTTGGGGGGGCAAACATGCACATGCATGTGTGTGTGTGTCTGTGTGCGTACACTTTTAAAAAACAGAAGTATAAACCATATCTAATAAAAATAGTTATCTTAGAGAAGGAAGAGGAGGTGAAGGAATAGATAATGATGGAACCTCTACCTTTCCAAACATGCCTTGTTTTATAGTTCTAACTTTGGAGCCATGTGTAGATCTTATATAGTTAAAAACAAAATTAAATTTAAAAGAGCTATGCCTAAAAACTGAAAAGAAACTAAAACAAATGAACCTGTTTATCACATTAGTGTCATAAATGGAGAGAATTATTATTTAAAGTGACATTTAAACAGGATGTAGGATGTAACCTACATCCTTTAGTAGGATGTAACCTAAGGATGAAATGAACAAGAAGTCTGAAATTGCATTCCATGGTGGTAATGTGAGAGAGAGAGATTGGGAAGGGGGAGAGAGAAAGAGGGAGATAGATATTAGAAATCATGATTTCAGCATAAGAGAAAAGAGATTAAATATAAAATGAAAGTAAAAACACTGCAAGTTAAATTGAATTAAAATGCCAAGATGTAATCAGAACTTACATTTTTCATTAAAAAATATGTATTTCCTGGTCCTACGCATTGAAAAGACCTGAAAGTAGTGACAGCCCAATAGCAATGAAAACCCACTGTGCTCAGATTGTGGATCCTAAATACCATTTCCCAATAAAAGGAATGAGGGCTCCTTTGGGTAGGTGGCTGACTTCAGGTCTGGGGCAGGAACTATGTAAAATGAGTCTGGATTATCTATTTTGTCATATTTGAAAGCAAGGAAATTATCAAACAATTTAGGGTCATGTCAAAAGGAAACAGGACCTAACTTGAAAAAGATTCCACTGACGAAAGATGGGAAAACCCGAACATCACAAAGAAAAATGACTGCAAAGGACTGAAATATATGAAATGTGTAAATATTCAAGAATTACAAATGATACTTTAAACAAAAATTAATTAGTCAATTTGGAGATTGTTAGGGCACAGCTTATTCTAGAAACATTGATAAATAAAATAATCAAACATTTATTTTGCCTTTGCTGGATAGACTCAGAGAAAGTATTTCTTTAAAAAATTACAGTTGTAAACACAGGAATGATAGAATTTTTAAAAATCTCAACTTTGCAAACTCTAATGAAATAATGGATCCAGGCAAGAGTTATTAATGGCTGCTAAAACTGTAAAGTCAAGGATTCTTGATTGGGGGCCATCTTCTCTCTGGAGGACATTTGGCAACATCTGGAGACATTTTTTATTGTCACAATAAGATGGTGTGTATGGGGCAAGAGTGTTGAGGGTACCAGGGATCCTACTAAGTATCCTACAATGCATAGGACAGTCCCCCATAACAAAGTATTATCTGGTCCAAAATAGCAATTTATTTGAGAACCCTTGCATTAGGTGAACAGTCAGTGGGGACCTTTTTAATGAATGATTCAAGCTGTTACCCTCAGAACCTAGTGATTATTGCTAACTTCTAAAAAATAGGATAATCAGACATTATGTGTCTTCTTAAGTGGTACAACTAGAGGCACACAGAACTGCCTGTGAAATATGTTTGTCAAAAAAAATGAACCTAAATGTAATCATAACTTTATATTTAATAATATAAATTTTCAGTTTCTAGGAACTATGGAGAGTAGTAAAACACATTAAATGATACCTCAGGAATACAGTCAACCAGATCTAGAATGTGGGAGATACCACAGGACCAAAGTTTTTCAAATAAATGACGTGAGTATAGAAAAGGGAGGGGAGCTCTTTTGATCCAACAATCCCATGCAATGTTTGTGCCTTATCGGAGATTGTTATTTGAACACAGGTGTCAAACAAAATTTTGAGGCAGTATGTGGGGGTGGGGGTGAAAGCTGATTATTAGCTAGTAAAGATTTATTTTCAATTTTAGGGAGTGTGAAAATGGTATCGTGGCTATATTTTTTAATAATATTTTCTAATACTGACTAAATTCTTTATGGGTGAAATGATATGATGCCTGGGATTTGACATAAAATACCACAGGAAAAACACAGGCAGGGTTCTAAAAAGATGGAGTAGATGTACTTTCCTCTATTCCTCTTGCTAAGTATACTTAGCTGAACATCCTGGACATTATGTATGGAAAAAAAGAGTAAGAAGACTCTGATCAGTGGAGAGAAGATGGCAGACTTGCCAGGGACCTGAGTCACAACATGGAAGTGAATTCCTTGGGTTTTTTTGTTTTTGTTTTTTTGCTTCATACATTGTGGACTGGGTGCTGGAGTAGGTGACAACCTGGAAATGCCAACTGGCACAGACCAAAAAAAAAGCCTCCAAAAAACCCCTGAATTCTCTAGCCAAAGGACAGGAAAGGGGCATACTAGCCAGCCAGAAAACTTGTAGATGAGAACTGCTCTATAACCAGCCAAACATCACAGAAAAAAAAAAATGTGGTCACCCCCAACCAGCAAAGTCCAAGTGAAGACTTTAAACTTTCATCCTTGCCAGGCTGTAACAAGGTGTCCTTCCCCAGAGTAGTGTCAGAGAAGGCCAAATAATGGGCCACTCCATCCCCCTGCTGCCCCCACAGTGCCAATGGAGAACCTGGACTTCCACTCCCACCTAACAGTAATGAAGTGCCCCTGTCTGCTGGGATGGTATCAGAGGAGTCCTAGTAGAGAGTCAGGACCCTTATCATTGCCCATCCCCATGGGAAGCCAAGGAGAGCCACATGGGGAACAATAATAAAGCATGTCTCTCCCTCCCAGCCAGGGTGGTATAGCAGAAATTTAGTGGGGAGCTAGTACTCCCACCCCAGCCCAGCAATTACAAAGTGCTCCTCACATCTCAATTGCGTCAACAGAGGCAGAACATGGACTTCTCCTGCCATCTAATAGTAATGAGGCAGCACCCTTCTCTCTTCATCCCCAACCCCATGCAGTATCAGAAAAGGCTGCTGAAACAGATGACTTAAATAAGATCCAAAGTATCATAACACCCAAAATGTCCAGGATTCAATTGAAAATTACTCCTCATACCAAGAACCAGGAAAATCTCAATGTAAATGAGAAAAGAAAAGTAATACTCACCAGTGCTGAGATGATGCACGTGTTAGAATTTTCCGACTATGGCTTTAAAGCAGACATGATAAAAATGTTTCAAAGAGCATTTGTGAACATGCTTGAAACAAAAGAAAAAAAAAGAAAAAAGAAAGCCTCAACAAAGAAATAGAAGATATAATGAACTAAATGGAAATTTTATAAGTGAAAAATTCAATAATTAAAATTTAAAAGCTTAATAAATGGGTTAACAGCAAAATGGAGAGGACAGAGGAAAGAATCAATGAACTTGACGGTGGAATAATAGAAATTACCCAAACAAAAAGAGAAACTAGATTGAAAAAACAAACAACCAGAGTTTCAGGGATCTGTGAGACTATAACAAAAATATTTAACATTTCGTCATCAGAATCTGGAAGAGGAGTGTAGAGCTGCTAAGAAACTACTTGAAGAAATAATGGTTGAATATTTGCCAAATTTAGCAAAAGACATAAACATACAGATTCAAGAAGCTGAATAAATCTCAAACAGTATAAACGCAAAGGAATCCACATCAAGATTTCTCATAGTCAGACTCATGAAAATCAAAGACAAAGAAAGCAGCGAGAGAAATGACACCTTACTGGTAGGGGAAAACAATTCAAATGACAGCAAGTTTCTCATCAGAAACCATGGAGGCCAGAAGGAAGTGGCATACATTTCTCGAGTGCTGAAAGAAAAGAACTGTCAATGCAGAGTTCTATCCCCAGTGACAATATTTTTCAGGAAAGAAAGGGAAATCAAGATGTCAGATGAAGGAAACAAAAAGGAGTTGTCTCCAGCAGAGAGAGGATGTCCCCTCTCACCACTCCTTTTCAATATTGTACTGGAATAAGAGAAGAGAAGGAAATAAAAGTTATACAAATTGGGAAGGAAGAAATAAAACAGTCCTTATTTGCAGATGACATAATTGTCTATCTAGAAAATTCTGAAGAATCAACAAAAAACTCCTGGAACTTATACATAGTTATAGTAAGTTTGCAGGATACAAGGTCAGTATAGACAAGTTGGTTGCTTTCCTGTATATCAATAAATTATTGGCAAAAATATTAGATATACATCTAACAAAATATGTACAAGATCTATATGAGGGTAACTACACAACTCTGAAGAAAGAAAAGAAGATTTAATTAAGTGGAGAGATATTCCTTGTTCATGGATGAAAAGACTCAATACTGTTAAGATGTCAGTTCTTCTCAACTTGATTTACAGGTCCAACACAATGCCAATTAAAATACCAGCAAGTTATTTTGTAGATATTGACAAACTGATTCTAAAGATTATATGAAGAAGCAAAATACTCATAATATCGTACACAATATTGAAGAATAGTCAGAGGATTGACACTACCCAACTTCAAGACTTACTATAAAAGCTACGGTAATCAAGATGGTGTGGTTATTGGATACATGGGTGTTTATTATATTTCTGTCTCTAATTTTGTATATATTTGAAGGTTTTCATAATGAAAAGATTTTTTTAAATGCTACATACTTGTTCCTGAGAGCCTTTTTCAACTGCCCTTTTCTCTGTGTTTTCTCCCTTCCCCTAATAACCAAAACTTTATCTACACTCTAGGTTTTATCAGTTTTCCTGATTTTCTGTTTCTTATATAAGAAATTTCTGCTTTAATCATTATTATCTTATTTCTTATGTTTTCCTTGAAAAACTGCATGATTTAATTTTGTAGTTTTTATTCAGATATATTAGTCCAATTCTTATTTGTTTAGATTCCTTTTTAATTGCTTAAATGTGTAAAACTATGAGTGCTCAACTTCAGATAATCCCTAAATTTTTTGATATAGGATGCATTCATAATCTGTATTTTATAAATTTTCTTCATTTTTCATTCTGAATTTGAAGTATTTAAGAGAAAGGCACATACTTTTCTGTGGCTAGATATTTTTCTATTTATGATTATTAATTTCTAGTTTTATTGTAGTGTGTTCATGGATCATGGTCTCTTCTTCATGTATTTGTGTATATATTTGGAAATGATCTGTGTTCTTTATATAGCACTGGTTTTGTAAATTTTCCATGGAAACAAATGTTAAATTTTCCATGAAAAGAAGGTATATATCTTTCATGTTGTAGAGTTTGAGGCATATCTGTTAGCTGGAGTATAATTATATTATTAAAATTCTCTGTATGTTTATTTTGATGTGTAGTTGGTCTGTCATAAGCCTACAGGAGCAAGTTAAAATCTGCTGCTAATACTGTGTTTCTATCCACTTCTTGTTTTCCTGCAGTTTTTGTTTTCATCTCTTATTATAAATGTACACATTTGTGGCAGCTCTATTCTCATTGTAAACTGTATACCTCATACCTATAAAATGGACCTCTACCTTATCTAACATTTGTTTTGGATTTAGTCTTGGTGATACTGATATTTTCAATGAAGATATTTTTTGTTACTACATATTTGCCTATCGTGTCTTGTTTTCCCATATAATCTGAATCTTTTAGCTCTGGATGCTTCTTGTGTATTCAACAGATTGTTTGGTATTTTTAAAAATCAAATCTGATCATCTTTGTGTGAATATATCCTTTTTACATTTGATATCAAAACAAATATATTTTGTTTTAATTTTTTCATCTAATTTTATGTTTTAGTTTTGTTTCAAATGCTTCCCTTGTCTTTTGCCTTCTTGTGCATGGATTTTCTTTCTGTTACTTGGGCTAAATGTATGCAGTGTGTACTTTCCTTGTCATAATTTGGAAGGATTATATCCTCTTTTTAGATATTGCCAGTGAAACATTTGTAAGTTTATATATTTTATCTAACCACTACCTCTTGGTATAGCAACTTTAGGCAGCATTTGTTGATGTTCCCTGTGAAATTTTAGATAATTAGCACACTGCACTTTCTCTTAACTCTTTTCTCTTTCTCACTTTCTGCTTTTGTCAATTGTACTGTTATTTTAGTTCTGGTGATTCCCTTTATAACATATAAATAATATACTTATACTACTACTTGTCAATTTGTTCACTTTGCTATGTTTATTGATTTATGACCAAGAGATATGCGAAATGGATACATTTTCTTTCCCCCAGTTTTATTATTTTTACAACTTATGCCAATTTAACCTTTCTCTCCCCAATCATGCATCCTATAATAGTCTTTTTTTTTTTTTTTCTTTTGCCTGCATAACGTGACTTATGGGATCTTAGTTCCCCAATCAGGGACTGCACCTGGGCCATGGCAGTGAAAGCACTGAGTCCTAACCACTGGACTGCCAGGGGACTCCCTAGTCATTGTTATATATTTAAATTAATCACATATTTGCTATGATTTCTCCTATCGTTTCTTACTTGGGTAGAATATTTTGATGTTGTCATTTTTTTTCAAGATTCACAAATATATATTTCATGATTTGTTTGCTTGGTTTTAAAGCTATCTGCCTACTGTCTGAGAATGTCTACCTATTGACTGTATATTTGGATAATTACTCAGCTTGGCATAAAGCATACCATTTTGGCATCACATAACCCTTTCATTAGCTCTTTGTAGGTTATTGATGCATTTTTTAATGGCATTTAATCTGGTTTTAGATCAGTAAGTGGCCAGCCTGATCCTCCCCTCCCACTTCCACCTCACATTCAGCCTGATTTTTCTCCCTGGAAAATGCTTGCATTACTTTTGAAGTTTTGTGAACTTACCTAATACATGTTTCAGAATATATCATCATTTATTATTTTTTTCTTGCAATGTGATATAATATTTTTCTACAGATTCAATTCTTCCTATTTTCTAGAAAATTTTATTTTTCTCTGTCTTTGATTATCTTTTCCATTCTGCATGTTGGTTTCCCGACTTCAATGACAAATATTATTTTTGTTTTGGTCTATTGTCCATTTACGTTTTTATTATTATTGAACATAGTTGGTGGACAATATTATGTTAGTTTCAGTTGTACTACATAGTTATTTGACATTTACATACATCATGAAATGTTTGTTATGATAATATAGTAACCATCTATCCCTATACAAAGTTATTACAATGTTATTGACCATATTCCTTATGCTGTATATTACATCCCCTTGGCTTATTTATTTTATAAATGGAGGTTTGTAGCTCTTAATCCCCTTCACCTTTACTGCCCACCCTCCCACCCCCGAGCCCCCTGGCAACCACCCATTTGTTCTATGTATCTATGAGTCTGTTTTTGTTTTGTTTGTTTTGCTTTTTAGATTCCACTATAAGTGAAATCATATGGAAAGATGTCTTTCTGTGTCTCACTTATTTCACTTAGCATAATACCCTTTAGGTCCATCCATGTTGTCACAAATGGCAAGAATTCATTTTTAATGGCTGAGTAATATTCCATTATGTATGTATGTATGTTTGTATGTATGTATACCACATCTTCTTTATCCATTCTTCCATTGATGTACACTTAGGTTGCTTCCATATCTTGGCTATTCTAAAAAAATGCTGCAATGAACATTGGGGTGCATATATCTTTTTGAATTAGTATTTTTGTTTTCTTTGGGCCAATACCCAGAAGTGAAATTGCTGGATCATATGACAGTTCAATTTTTAATTTTTTGAGGAACTTCTGTACGTTTTCCATAGTGGCTGCACTAGTTTACAATCCCACCAACAGTGTACAACGGTTCCCTTTTTTCCATATCCTTGCCAACACTTGTTGTTTGATGTCTTTTTGGTGTTAGCCATTCTGATAGGTGTGAGGTGGCATCTCACTGTGGTTTTGATTTGCATTTCCCTGATGATTAGTGATATTGAGCATCTTTCCATGTATCTGTTGGCCATCTGTAAATGGAAAAAATGTAAATGGAAAAAAATTGGAAAAAAAATGTCTATTCAGGTCCTCTGCCTTGCTGTCCACTTACTTTAATCTCCTTCTTTTCCTCTATGTTCATCGTGGTTATCTCAAACCTTTTTTCTTTGTTAGTAATTTCGTTATAGGCCAAGTCTAATTTGCTAAATTTAGTCTTTTTTTTTTTCTGTTTAGTTTGGTTTTGCTTCTGTATTTATTTCTTAGGTCTGCAGTTTTCATTTTCCTTCAGCTTTTGTTTGTCATCTCTAAGTTTCTCTGCTTCTATCAAGTTTCATATTTTCATTATGTTCTTCCTCAACACAAAACCTTTCTAGGGAAATTTTTTCTATTTCTTCAATTTTGCTTTTGTCTAGATAAGACTGTCGTCTGTGGCATAGATTAGTAGCAGCCTACTCAGTACCCATCCTTCCCTATTTTCTTATTTCCAGACCACTCATTTTATTCAAGGCAGTAATGTACCCAGCTAAAAGGCAACATTTCAAGACTCACAGCTAAAGGCAGTTGATGCATTTCTTCTTAGTATCCTACCCCCACGAGGACACTTAAATCTTCCCATATTTTAGCTTGTGCAGGTACAAGTTTTGTGTGTCGGTTCGCCTTTCTCTGTGTATGAGGGTCTTAGTACAATTTTTTAAAAAGCAGCTTTTCATTAACATTTCTTGCCTACTGTGTGTGTTAGTGAGTGTGTTGGGTGTTTCATGCTAGTTACAGTAATTTGTTTTACTACAATGAACCACAAGGATTCAAGTAAACCTCTTTCTTTTCTCTCTCTCTTTCTCTCCCTCCTCCCCCTCATTTTGGATTGTATGGCATGAAGCTCAGTCCTTTCTTTTAATTGATATTGAGGTATTTTAGCTGGTTTGCTCCTAATTTGTTATTATATCACTAGGTTTAGGGAAAAGGAGAGTTTTAGGCATTTTCATTCTACCATCTTAACTGGAAAATCTGTATGAGTAGTTTAAATACATTTTAATCAAAGTAATATAAACAAATGGTAACAAATCAAATCATGCAAAAATATTGTGATAAGAAACAACTGAACTCAGCTTCACTGCGGCTTTACACAAACCTTACTCCACAGAGGCACTTTTTTCTTTTTCTTACACACTGTGAAATGCACACATTTTAAGTGTAAAGTCTGATGAGTTGTGACAATTGCACATACCCTGTGACCCCCTCTATTAAAATATAGAACATTTTTATCACCCAAGAAAGATTCCTTTTGTAATTTTGCAGTTAATCCCCACCTCACTCCTCCATCCCAGAGGCAATTGGTGTATGGGTTTTGTTTCACCATAGGTTAGTCTGCCTCCTGTAGAACTTCATGTATATTGAATCATACAGTAGGTACTCATTTATATCTGGCTTTTTTCAACTCAGCATAAAATTTTTGAAGATTTTCTGTGTTGTAACATGTTTCAGTGGTTTGTTCCTTTTTATTAGTGAAGCGTACTCCATTGTCTGTTTATATTCCGATTTGTTTATCCATTCTGCTGACGATGGGCACTTAGGTTGTTTCCAGTTTGGAGTGACTACAAAGAAACCTGCTACAGACATTATTGTACACATCTTCCTATGTCTACATGTTTTCATTTCTCTTGAGTAAAGGACTAACGTGGAGTTTCTGGGTCTTAGAGTAGGTGTACTTTTAACTTTATGAGAAACTACTAGAATAATTTCTAAACTGGTTATACCATTCTACACTGCCTCCAGCAATATATGAAAGTTTTGACTACTCCATATGCTCAACAGCATTTGGTGTTACTGGTTGTTTCACCTTTTCCGTTTTAATGATTTTGCGGTATATACCACTGTGATCTTAATTTGCATTTCCCAGGTGACTAATGATGGATGTTAAGCACTTTTTCATGTGCTTATTAACCATTTTTATTTCTTCCTCCATGAAATGCCTGTTCAAGTTTTTTGCTGATCTTTTATTCGTTGTTTTACTTTTTATTATTGAGTTGTAGGAATTGTTTATATATTCTATATACAAGTGCTTTATCAGATATAGGTATTGCAAATACTTTCTCCCAGACTGAGGCTCAGATATGTTTTATTAATGGTGTCTTTCGATGAGCAGAATACTTATATTTTGATGAAATATGTCTATCTTTTCTTTTTTATTTCATGGAGAGTGACAACTAGCTAAGAAATCATTACCTAACCCAAGCTAAATCAGTTTGTCAAGTTCTACAGAAATGTCTGCTTGGATTTTGACTGAGATTGCACTGAATTTGTAGATCAAGTTTGGAGAATGGAATTTCATCAATATTGAGTTTTTACTGAGTCTAACACTCCATGGGCATGGAACATCTATTTATTTGGTTCTTCATTACTTTCTCATAGTAATATAATATTCCAGATTTATGTGTCAATTTGGCTGGGTTATAGTACTCAGTTATTCAAGCAAACACTAATCCATATGTTGCTGTGAAGGTATTATATTGATATTTTGTAGACTTAATTAACACCTATAGTCAGTTTAAGTAAAGATTATCCTTGATAATCTGGATTGGCCTGATCCAGTCAATTTAAAGGCCTGAGGAGCAGAATTGAAGTTTCCCTGAGGAGGAAGAAATTCCATTTGTGGGTTGCATCTTCAGCTTCTGCCCAAGAGTTTCCAGTTTACCCTTCCTAACAGCTTTCGCTGAGAGTTTCAGACATAACTAGCCAGCCCCTACAATCACATAAGCCAGTTCCTTACAATATATCTCTATCCTACTGATTCTGTTTCTCTGGTGAAATTCTGACTCTGAGACACTTAGCATATAGCAGTAAAGATGATTTTTGAGTACTGACTCAAATATTTACCATTTCTTCATTCCTTAGGTGGTGGTGGTATTCTTCTCACCTAACAGGACACAAGCCTTTGGTAAAGGGAGTACTTTCTGGGATCTTTCAGGGGACATAGTGTGGGGTGGGCAGGACACATTTGATAAATACACGTTAGCTCTCCTGTATCTTGAAGTCTGAATTCTCTCCTGGTATACCAAGGAATTTCTGGCATTTCAATTTTATTTAATGAGGACCACTGTTGAGAGTCCATATCTTTGTTTACCAGCACAGCAAGCAGTTAGAACCGTATCTATCCCCTCAAAACTGAAGACTGAATTCAATGTCTGTAGAACATGTATCTTTATCAAGACATAACTAGGTGATGAATTTAATTGACATTGTGTATCAGCAATCTTCATGGTCAGATCCCAAGTTTGGTCTTTGGGTTTGATAGTTCTTTGGCTTTAAGAAATAAGATTATTTTAGCAAAATTATAGACACTTCTTAGGTTTCACTTTTGGTTTTGACTGAGAACTTAGGGATTTGATGTACATATTCCTTCCTTTAATACATTTGAGGCCTTCAGAAGTAGGCACACCATTTAGTAATCTTTGAATTCCTCATGCTCTTTATACTGTTCATTTGCCCTGGTAATGAGTTTCACCAAAGCCTTGACCTCAAGTGGTAGTAGATAACAAATGAGCAGTACGATGATTAGCTATTTGCCTTCAGCTCCCACTGGGCCAGATTTCCCTACTGATTCCTGATGATCTGTTACCTGGAAAATGGTAAAATAGAAAATAAGCTAAAATTCTTACTCGCAAGCTGAAGAAGCTGACTATCCTAAGCAGGAAGGAATCTTTTAGAAGGAACTTGGATAGCTCACAAATGTGATAAGAATTATTCAGAGGGGCTCAAGATACAAGCAGACTCAAGAAGGAAGTATAACCACTATATTTTAGCAGGAATAGGCCTTCGGTCACCACTAGGTATTATTGCAGCTACCCTTAAGGATTTATATCATCCCCTTCACCTTTACATCATTCACTTCTGATTCAGAGTTCTGGAAATGAGTGTCCAGTGGCTGAGTTTAAGCACTGGCCCACATGGCCTCTGGGGGAAGACATACCTATTTGTCTTTTGCAGTTGAAGGGATAGAACTGCGCCCCACCAATATTGCACACAATAGGGAATACTCCCCCCAAATGATGTAGGTTGAATAATATTCAGCCAAAAGAAAACAACCACACACAAATTTAAATAACAAGTTGTCCTGAAGTCCTGAAAACATATTTATTCTGACCTATAATTTGTTGGTATTATTTCTTGGCAAGATGTCTCATTTGTTTGTTGGCCCCTACCTCTTCCCCTCATTTTTACTGCTCCATTGTTTTCTGTCAGTCAGGGTGCTGAAAAGGATTAATGCCAGTCCAATTCTCCTGCCTTTGCAAGTGAATTGGATTTTTGTTGTTCCTTTCTTTCTAGAAAATGTGGTAATCTTTATTCTTATTTGAGGTTCAGAAACTTTATAGGAGGGGTCTTTTTTTCATTTATTATGCTGAGTATATCATGAACCCCTTTGACCTCGAGAATGATGGTATTCTTCAGTTATTTGATTATTTACTTCCTCCATCTTTTCTGTTCCCCTTTTCTGAAATACCTAGTAGTCAAACACTGTACCTTCTGGAGATTCTCTATTTAAATTTATCAAAAGCTCTCCTCCATGGGTAAGCTTCTCTTCCTGTTCTTTTCACTGTTGTGAGTTTGTTCCTTTTTGCATTTTTTTTCAGTCAGGTCAAGGGAGGGATGAGAGCAAATTCTTATTTTTGATCTTCCTGTAAAGAAAGTGTCTATGCATTAATGATAATCCCTTTCCTTGTTCAGTATTTGTTGAAAACATTTTCCCTGTTTGACTGTTATCTTTTACTTTATAATTGTGTTTTCTTTTTTATTTACAAAAGTTTTAAAATCTGTCAATTAAAATGTTTTTCTGCCACAGTCTTCAAAACTTAGAAAGCACTTTCCTAAATAGAAATTTGAAGAAAAAAAAAAGAAACTTGATTATTGTTTTGATTTTCTTATATTTTCTGATATTTGGTGAGCTGAATGCCCAGCACTAATTATTAAATACAACACCCCTTCTTAATGATTTGTGGTGTTTTATAACATATTTTTATATGTATTAGGGCCTACTTCCTTTTATGTATTCTGTCTCATTACCCCGTCTACTTTTATAACAATACTACACTGTTTTAATTCCTTTAGCTTTATCAGAAGCTAAATAATGGGGGCTCTCACTGACACCAATTCCCTTGCAACCTTCTTTAGAGGAAGATAATTTCTTTTCAAACCTCATGGAAAAAAAGGGGCAGTGTGCAAGTAAATGCCCTCCTTTTTCCTTGCCGCTGCTATCAAAACATCTCTCCTTCTATTTTCAGAGTCCCCAGTTCCTTTGATGCTCTTACCATTGGACCTTATCTTCCCCTGCTTCTCCTCATTGTCCTCTTCCAATTCTTCATCATTCCTTGTCATTTATTGAAGTCTTGAACTCCTAGATTAATCTCTTCTTGTCCTGTTCTACTACTGTCATAATGCTCATGGAACAACATCCATGTCAATAACATATTCAATACTCTAGTCTCCCAGGTTCTGGACTTCCTTATTTTCAATGAACATTACATCCAACCTCAGGTACTCAGTCCCATGGTCACACATTAAACAATATTACCAGTAACTATTACCATCGTTGAAATAATTGTTTTAAACTTGCTATTATTCTCTTCTCTTCACTTGCTATGCCAGCTCGCTTACTCTAATGCCCCAATGCAATAGTTCAACATCATTGAAATTACTGATCCGTTATCCCCCCTTTATACTTTTCTCTGTACTCTCTTTTATTTCAGTTCTTTCCTTAGCCAGTCTACATTCCATGGATCTTCCATGCAAATACCCTCAACTCCTTTGCCTCTAACCTAGCAAAAACTTAATCTTGATTAAACTCTACATCTTGTATCGGCTTCCAAAGAATGGAATACTTCTCTGAAATAGTGTAATACAAGAGAACTATCTGCAATGATGAAAATGTTTTGTATCTATGTCAGTTCATTTTCCTACTTTCAATACAAATATTTAATGCTTTCTGCACTCTCTTAAACCTTCTGCACCTCTCCACATTTTTCCATCAGCTGATGATCTCACTTATGCTTCATTGAGGTGGTAAAGCAAATAAGATGAGAACCCCTTCATTTTTTCACTACCAAATCTCCTCAGCTAACTGCATCTGAACTTCTTCTCCTCACTTCTACCTCTACTGGAAAAAGTGTCCATTTTTCACTCAGAGGCCAACTCCTCCATTTAACGCTTTGGAACTCTTCTCCTCCAGGCTCACGAAAAACTTCACTCTTCTAGCTTGTCCCTCTGTTCAGCACCAGCATTCCACCATTCTTAAATTATCCCTCATCTTAAAAAAAAAGTCTGCTTTGTGTCTGCGCCTCATTCTAGATATTATATTTCTTTTCTATTCTTCACTGCTGTCCCTGCTTCTTCATCTCTATGTATTTATTTAGGAACTGATAACCAATTTATTAAAATAGTTGATTTAAGCATCTGCAACGGTGACCTCGATCTCTACTCTTGACTCAGTACAGATGGAGGTCTCTGAAGGACTGTTCAAGTCAGTGAGTCACTTGAGAACTGTGATCTGGAAAAGAATTCCAACTCTTAGAACGTTTCACCACAAGGAATTTTTCTTGTAGTGATCCTGAGTGTTGGTAGGCATCCCATCTGATCACTTAATTTTGAGGTCATTTTCCTTTGCATATCTAAACAAGTCAGCACAGAGTTTCTCCGGGGATTTGACATTGCTGTTGGTTAGGGTAATTTTAATTGGGTTCCACAAGCGTCTTTCCTTAGAGATCACAGCTCCAGTGCTGCTTCCTAATCCACTTGTTCCTTGGCAGAGGGAACTGTGGTGAGTCAGGAGGAGGGGATGGGACTTGAGCTTTGCTGAAGCTACAGCTAAATCAGGGGCACCCTATTAGTTCCTAAACCTGGGCCAATTAAGGGGTTTTTTTTGGTACCACTATAGAAACTACTCCTTTTCAGTGTTGCCAAATGAATACTAAGTTACCAAATCCAGTGGGTATGATTCTGTGTTCATTTTACTCCTACTCGTTTAATAATTTTACTTTACTCAATCCCAACCTTTGAAATAATTGATCACTCCCTCTTTCTTGAAAACTGCTCCTTACTTTTATCCCATAACACCGCATTCTCCATGTCCTCCCACCTTACCAGTTACTAATTTCAGTCCCGGCACCAGGCCTCTAAACAGACCTGGCAGTTGACTTTCTCTGAATACATTCCCTCCCTAGGTGATATCTTCATATACTAAGAATATGTTTAATATCCCAGAACTAATTCTAGTTTTCCTTAATCTTCATTTTTCCAAGTTGTCATTGCTACCTTGGAATGAATTAAGTTGTGACTAGTAGAAATTCCAACCCAAAGCAGATTAAAAAATAAAAGTACACAGAAGTAAGGCTGTGTGGTGGTAATGGCTCTTAGCTATAGACAACAGAATTCACTGTGCTTGTTTTATCAATAAGATGCTTATTAAAGGATATGAGAAAGCATACAAAATCATTGGAAGAACTGGAGGAAGAGGCTGAGGCTCCAGGAAGTATGCCCAGAATCATTCTCTAGAGCTGTGTTTGTTTGTGTTTGGTTTTTCTGCTACTGCCACCACCACTGTCCCCTTCAGAACCATGCTTCTTCTGCTGTTCTCCTGCCCTGACGACCTTGGGCACTGAACACACTAATTCTGCTGCCAGCCACTGAGAGATGCCTCCACCCTCTGCCCATTTCCTCATGCAGTTCTTTTCCTCTTCAGTCCTCCTTTGGATATGTTTGGTTACAGAGGTGAAGTCATGGTTCTCAATGACTGAGGCAAAGGAAATTGAGACAGATGGTGGTTTCTCCATTGGCAAGGCAAGACTCACAATGTAGGAAACTATTAAAATCTAGAGAAGGAGTTCAAAATATATTGGGCAGTCACAAATGACAGACATCCACTGTGGAGGGCTTAAAGGCATTGCTTACAAAGATTTTTCACTCCTTTATTATTTTTCTTGGTTTTGCCCTCCTCTGTGTGTCACTTTTTCTCCCCCCGTGCAGCTTCACTAGGAGGGCTGCAATGTTCTAATTAGCAAGTTAACTTTTTGAAAGTCAACTTGGTGTCAGGCAGTGTTCTAGGGGATGGCCTCTGCCTAACAGGGAGTGAAGTGAGAGTGTCTCAAGGAACTTCTAATTAAGAGAAGCAGTTTTTTTTCTCTGAAGCTTCCAGTAAAATATGCATCCTTCTAAACTAGGTCATAGGACCTTTCTTGATACACCGTGCCTGGTGAGCAAATGGGAGTAGCTGATTGGTTTAAGCCAATCTTAGGCCATCGCTGGCCTGAGCGAGGTGAGCTTCCCTTGAGGACATAGGCCATTTGTGGAAGAAGTGAACACAAGAATACGATAAGGAGGAAATGAATGCTGGGTGACTCCACAGTGTAAACATCCTTTTGCATTCGCTCTATCATTCTAGATGAACTTGAGAACTGCATTGACTTCTATAGAAATTGTATTAATCCAGTAAATAATTTTAGAAGAAGGGGCATCTTTATAAAATTTATTCTTCTCATTCAAGAATGAGGATATGTCTTTACTCGTTATTCTTTATTGCTCATAAAAGGTTTATAATATCTTTCACATGTACTTCCTTGCAAGATTTTTGCCAGGTACCGTAGTCCCCCTTATTCTTGGATTCAGTTTCACTTACCTGCAGGCAACCTCAGTCCAAAATAGTAAATGGAAAATTCCAGAAACAATTTATAAGTTTTATATTTCGTGCTGTTCTGAGCGGCGTGATGAAACCTCACTCCATCCTGCTCTGCTCCGCCCCGGATGAGAACTATCGCTTCCGCCAGCGTATCCCACCCGTTGGTCACTTACTGCCCACGCGGTCATCAGATCTACTGAGTATTTCCGTGCTTGTGTTCAAGTAACCCTTATTTCACTTAATAACGGCCCCAAAGTGTCAGAACGTAGTGATGCCGGCAATTCCACTATGCCAAGGGAAAATCGTAAAGTGCTTCCTTGAAGTGAAAAGGTGAAAGTTCTCAACTTAATAAGAAAAGAAAAAGCTTCGAATGCTGAGGTTGCTAAGATCTCTGGTAAGAAGGAGTTTTCTATCCGTGCAATTCTGAAGAGGGAAAAAGAAATCGCTGGAAGCAGATGATCTTCCTTCCTTGACAACAGAAGGTGAGTGCAAGCTAACGCTAAGTCACAATGCTTACATCATTCACTTCACTTCATCTCACCACGTAGGCATTTTATCATCTCACATCATCGCAAGAAGAAGGGTGAGTTACAGTACAGTAAGATATTTTGAGAGAGAGCACATAACTTTTAGTAGTGTATTGTTATAATTGTTCTATTTTATTATTGTTGTTAGTATCTTACTGTGCCTAAACTTTATCATCGGTATGTATGTATAGGAAAAAACAATAGTATGTATAGGATTGACGCTATCTGAGGTTTCAGGCATCTACAGGGTGTCTTAGAATGTATCCCCTGTGGATAAGGGGCACTACTGTAGTTTTTATTTTGGTGTTATTGTGAAAACAACTTCTAAAAATATTTTCTTTTTGATATGTATATTATCAATTTGTGTATATTATATGAAATCATTCTAAATTACACATAAGTAATTTTACAAATCCTAATTATTTATAAAAAATCCTGGCATTGTAGAATAAAATTTACATTTAGTTTCTGTTGATATTGCCAAAAAAGTAATACTGTGCTTTTATTTCTAAAAAATAAATTAAAAATTTTTTCTTTCATACATTATTAAAATGGTATTAATCACGAGAATGATATATATCAGCTATCAAAGTTTTGCTATTTATTTAGTGATACTAATGCAAAATTAAGTTTAATAAGATTACTTCTATTTTTTTCACCATTAAATAAAATATTAAAATTGGCTGATACTCTTTATTATGTAAAGAAAGATTTCTATTTTTTATTGAATACTTTTAAAATAAGCTGCAATCAGTGAATCAAAAGACATAATATTTTAAATTTTATCAGTTTGATAAATATTATACAAAGAGACTTCCTAATATGGAATAACCTTCCAACCAGAATTTAAATCCTTTCATTAAATCTAGTCATTATTACTCTCTAAATATTTACCCATTGAATTTTTATTTTTAAAACTTTAAAAGGGAACACATGAAATCTCTGTTTGAGACTCTTCCTGGTGTAGAAACAAGGATAAGATTCTTAGGGATACGTTAATATTGGCATATACTATGGCTTCAACTTATATTACTGAAATATTCATCTTGAAAATGCTCATTTTCCACTTTCTAAGTCATCTAATTTATTTAAGAAACCAAACCATTTATCTAAACAAAAATTTTAAATTACTGCACTCACTTTTATATTATTTTTACTTTTGTATGCCTTTTCCAAAATCGTTTTTGGCAATTATATTGGCACAATATGCAGGAAATTGATTTAATTTTTTCTGAAACCATGTAAATATAGTCAATAAAAACTCTATTATCCACTTTAAATTTATTTATTCATCCATTTATTTTTGCTGTGTTGGGCCTTCGTTTCTGTGCGAGGGCTTTCTCTAGTTGTGGCAAGAGGGGGCCACTCTTCATCGCGGTGCGCGGACCTCTCACCGTCGCGGCCTCCCGTTGCGGAGCACAGGCTCCAGACGCACAGGCTCAGTACTTGTGGCCCACGGGCCCAGCCGCTCCGCGGCATGTGGAATCCCCCCCAGCACAGGGCTCGAACCCGTGTACCCTGCACCGGCAGGCGGACTCTCAACCACTGCGCCACCAGGGAAGCCCTCTATTATCCACTTTAAAAAGAACAGTGAATAAGCAAGTTTTTGCTTTTTCCTCCCCATCAACCAAAGGAATTTCTTCATTCAATTAAGAGTATTTCCCTAGGAAAAATGAAAATAGATGCAAGTGTTATTAAGTTGCTAATAGACTTATATGTTTAATTTTTAAATTTTTTGAATTAATTATGGATTTGTCTGAATTTCTTTTACACACTCCCATTTTCTTTTACTTCTGTCCTCCTTCTCTTCATCCCTCTGGAATAGTGAAAGTTTCTTATGAAAGTAGAGTCTGGCAGTTTCAGATTTCCCATCTTTAAACTATATTAGGCAATTCATGGAGTGAATTTTTGAAGCCAATTGAAATAGCACATTTAAGATTCTTGGATGAGGAAACCCTTTATAAATAAGATTTTCATGTTCAAATACAGAATGGCTCCCTGATCATATGAAGAGTAATTTAAGCTACTGTGTTAAAGGATGTTCATTCTTAAGATACTTCTCAAAAGTCCGCTTTAAATCCCTTTCTCAATATATAAAGCAAGTAAAATTTTTTCCTATAATTTTCCTTATACTTATATTAATATCTTTTTAGTGACTTTATCACTAAGATGATATTTTTTAAGTTTTACTGAAGACTTTTTAAAGTTTAATTCTCTTAGTGTTTCAGAAGAACAACATAGACTTGGCTACCTTTGGTGTTACACTAGATTTATTTTTTTCATTCAAAAGTGGTATTGAAATATTTTTACCTTCTTTCATGTAATGATTTTTTAAGATGACCTTGGAATTAACATAACAACAGACCATTATGGGTTTTCCTAGGGTTACCATCTTAGTGTTTCTCTACTTTTTCTCTCTCCAGCCTGAATTTTGCTTTGCAGAGTTTCCAGTTTCTTAACACTCCATTTTTATGACATTGTTTCAAACTCACTTTCCCCCCAAACTAGATACTACTTAGCCTTCTTAGCAACCATCATGCCATAGTAAATCCCTCTTAATATAGACACATTTTTATATAGAACCAGACTGCACAAGTCATCTTCCTCACACCCAACTCAGACACAATATCCCCCCTCTTTAGAGCTTCTAAAATAAAATCCAAACTTCTTAGAGTGTATTCCAAGATATCAACTACCCTATCTCATATTTGGTAATACACTTGGCCTGGATTTTCTACTTCTGTGAAATAAGTGAGATTTCTGTCTAGTCCTACATGTTATTGTCCAATCATAGTTATTATCATCATCATTGATTACTAACATGGATCTTTACACTTATGTTATTGTCTCCAAACTTCTGCATGTGTCACTTTACATAGAATATAACTTTTCTTTCATCTCTAACAAACTGCATTTTAAAATGTATCCACTCTACACTACCTTTACTAATTCCTCTAGAAAATATTTTTGACTACTCTAAAGACTTAGACATAAAATTCTTCCACAGAACTGTAATTAGTTTGTACTGGCTTGTAGTTTGCTTCTTATATGTGTGCTTATATAATCGTATTTTTTTAATCAATGAAAGAGAGCTCTCCTGTCATTTTGGACCTATGGCTTGGTATTAAAAAACAATCGAGCATCTTTCTCCAGGCTTCTGATATTATGCACTATATTCTGTCACTGTTTCTAAGTTGTATGTCTTTTCAATGGCTTATATAGACAAATAAGCTTCTCTAATAAATTGGAACTCTAATTTTAAAAAAAAGTAAAAAATTGAAGTAAACAAGCCCTTAGGAGTCAAAAATATTAACACCATGAGTGATTTCCCAGTGGAGCCACATAAAAAATGCCTACGGTTTAGGACTGAATGTCTGATAGCATGATTAATGAAGCACGTGTACTCTGTCTTAAATGTATTTACACTTTTGTGAAATGTAATCTTGGATCACATAGAGTCCATAAATTAAATAGCAAAAGAAGATTCCAAGATGAAATCATTTTATTACATAGGAACGCTTAATTTGTCAACCTTGAAATCCCATAATGCTGTCTTTTTATTTTTCAGTTTTTCCATTTGCTTGTTTTGGTGTTTGGCCCAATGAAAGATACCTCAGGAGACCATATTTTACAAGTGAATGCAAACATATGATGCAACTTGATGGTTTGGAGTTTATATTTAAGCAACTTTGTATTATCCTAGTTTAATTATGTTACCCATAATGTAGACAAGTCATATTTTTATTAAAAGGGGAAAAAAAAAAAGGCTGATCTCAGAAGCACAGAAACTAGAACTGGTGGGTCACATGAATCTATAGAATCAGCTCTGCTAATTCCATACAGATGTGTTAGCGCATTCCTGTAAATTTTCAGACTGAAAAGGAAATGTTAGTTACACCCTTCCCCTTTACAGCCTAGGGTAAAATATTTCGCATATTGTACATAAGCTTTACTAACAGAAAAAATATAAAAGACCAAAATTAAGAAGTAGTCACTTTGGGCTTAACATTTTACTGTAAATATAAAAGAACAAGTGTGTTTAAGACCTACTTACAATTCTTTTGTGGATATCAGTCCCCATATTTCAAAGTATAAAAGTGGAATTTGTATTTTTTTTAGTGATTCAGTTATACATATATATATATATTCTTTTTCAGATTCTTTTCCATTAATGGTTATTACAAGATATTGAAAATAGTTCCCTGTGCTATACAGTAGGTCCTTGTTGTTTACTTATTTTATATACTGTAGTGTGTATCTATTAATCCCAAACTCCTAATTTACCCCTCCTTCACCCCCTTTCCCCTTTGGCAACCATAAGTTGGTTTTCTATGTCTGTGAGTTTATTTCTGTTTTCTAAATAAGTTCATTTGTATCATTGTTTTTAGATTCTATATATAAGTGACATCATATGATATTTGTCTTTGACTTCACTTAGTATGATAATCTCTAGGTCCATTCATGTTGCTGCAAATGGCATTATTTCATTTTTTTATGGCTGAGTAATATTCCTCTACATGTATATCTTCTTTATCCATTCATCTGTCCATGGACATTTAGGTTGCTTCCATGTCTTGGCTATTGTGAATAGTGCTGCTATGAACATTGGGGGGGCATGTATCTTTTCGAGTTAGAGTTTTCTCTGGATATATGCCCAGGAGTGGGATTGCAGGATCATATGGTAGCTCTATTTTTAGTCTTTTTAAGAAACCTCCATACTGTTCTCCATAGTGGCAGCATCAATTTACATTCCCACCAATAGTGTAGGAGGGTTTCCTTTTCTCCACATCCTCTCCAGAATTTATTATTTATAGACCTTTTGATGATAGCCATTCTGACTGGTGTGCGATGATACGTCATTGTGGTTTTGATTTGCATTTCTCTAATAATTAGCAATGTTGAGCATCTTTTCATGTGCCTGCTGGTCACCTGTATATCTTCTTTGGAGAAATATCTATTTAGGTCTTCTGCCCATGTTTTATTTGGTTGTTTGTTTTTTTGATATTGAGCTGTATAAGCTGTTTGTATATTTTGGAAATTAATTTTATTTAAAACCTATACAGAATTCTTTTGCAGATATCAGCCCCCATATTTCAGCATATAAAAGTGTAATTTGTATTTTTAAAGAGTGATTGAGGGAAACAGTTTATTGAGAAAATTCACATCCATTTCTAACATGACAAATAATATAGTTGTCATGTGGACATGTTTACCTTTGGAGAATTGGTATGATTATACTTCACGATATTAACAGGGATATAGACCTCCCAGAAGGAATTACACAGTGACTAAGACGGCACTCACTGCACTACCTGGAATCCTTGACTGGCATTTCTATATTCTCCAGGCCAATGCATCCAAAATGGCTTATTAGCTAATAGGCCCATCTACAGATGGACCAGCGGCTCCTGGTCAGGCACTGAAGAAATCTTTAATGTCTGTCATGATTTTGCTTTGAATAGGGGAGTCCGAAATCAGCTAGTCCGGGAGAGGCAAATACATAGTATGAGTCCTGACCCTTCACCTCTCATAACCTTCTTTCCCACAGAGCCTGAACTTGACTATTGAATCTTTTTCAATACAGCACTATGGTTAGCCATTACTATTCAAACAGAAATTGGCACACGGGAGGAAAACTGTTTATCTTCCGTGATTTAGTCCAGTGCTCTAATTTTCCGAAGAGTAAACTGAGGCTCAGAAAGACTGATTAGAAATCACTTGGCTAGTAAGTGGCAGGAATAGCACCTGAGTCTCTGAATTTAATCTTGAAGACTTACATTCCAGTAGTCCTCTGGTGAAAAGATATGGCGATTTCCTAATAATCATTCATTAATCAACCAATATCTAGAGGCAACTGAGACCAGGCATCCTCTGTTAAAATACTCTGCTATGGGGAAAACCATCAGGCTAGCTATGGAACCATGAATAGAAGAATAGAAGCCTCTTGCGATTAGTTACTAGAAGAGTTTTCAAGGAGTGTAGAGCCAGGGAGGGCAGATGACTCTGAGTCAAGGTTAAAACATTTCAGGGACATGTAGATAGCAAGTCTTGTAAGAGGAGAACTGAATGGAACTTTACAGGGTCCTGTTGTAGGACCCGCATGAGGGACTGTGCTTGTACCATAATGTCTAAAGATAATTCAGCAAGGCCTGGGAGAGAGACTTGATTCTGTTGCTCAGTCTGTGAGAGCTTGTCAACAGGAAACAAAGTTGCTTGGCACTTACGTTTAAATTTGAGAGACACTGACAACAAGCCTTGTAAAAACATGGTGGGCAACACAGTTTCAAAACTCATCAGCTAGAGCAGGTTAGTGCGGGGGTCACTGGTGTCTAAACACTGCTGATAAACTCCAGATAGACCTTGCCAGCCAACACAATTTTTCAGTAGCTGCTTGGCTGACTCAGGGAAGCCAGAGTCCCTGGGTGTATGACTCAGCATCTGAACCTCATGCAGAGTGAGATGCTGGCCCAAAACTTGGCCTGGTTGGTTCCTCACAGCCAGTCCATGGCCCCTGCCAGAGATCACACCCCTGATTTGCTATTGTTGAGCCCTTGAAGCATAAACTGATCTATCTAGAAGAGCCTCATGTGAATAGGACATGTTCACAATCAAACTGAAGTCTTCTCTGGACTTTGGGAGTTTGAAATGTTCTCACATTTCAAAAAGTTAGAGAGAGGGTGTAATACATTTTATGGCAGAGTGCGCAAAGCTTCTACATTTACAGGAATTGGAAGGGGTTCCCTTGATGCTGCTTATAGATGTGAGTTGGAAACATAGGGGAGGCTTCATGTAGGAGAAATGGAGAAGGGAACCTGACTCAAAACTCTGCTTTCCTCCTCCTCCTTGAATGTGGATGCTATTGAATGTATCTGCGTTGCAGGTGTAGAACTTGCCCCAGTTTTATATTTCTAAATGCTTTGGTGAACCCAGCAGAGTAAAGAGAGATTCAGAAATAGTCCTACACTCTACCCCCTAAAAGAACCGAGGGGATTGGTGGGTGAATGGACCATGAGTGGGTGACTCTAGGTGCCACAAGGAAATATGACAGTCTTTCTAACCAGCAGGAAACTGTAGTAAAATACAGTGGATCTTCCCAGAACAGGTTTTGAGGTAAAGAAAATGGTTGTTCTTTAAGCTAATAACCAGGTTTCATTTTGATAAAACTTCTAGATGAGCATTTTGTGTGTGTGTGCAGAATGGGATCAGCATGTGCAGCACTGTCTGGAGGAAGATATATCAGGGAGGAATGAGAGAGGCTGAGAAAGATACAGACACGCGACATGTACCTTAGACAGTAGAGCTTTGGGGGAAATGGGGATATTGGATTGGCCGGTGGTACTGGCAGAAAACAGATGGCACATTCAAATTAGGGTACTTTGAAGCGAGTTTAATTAAGGGACTATTGATTGAGATGTATGCAGTATGTAGGAAAACCATAAGGGCCAGTGCAGAATCCCTGCATTAATTAAAAAAAAAAAAAGACATTATTATCATTCCCAGATCCGAAGGGAAGTACCAATTATCAGAACCTGGAGTCTGTGAGCCCCATGATAAAATGGCTGCCTATCAAGGGGTAAAACCTTCCATCTTAGGATGTGGGATAAAGACAACACCCAGACTGAGGGATCTCAGTCTCTTACTCTGTTCTTACTTCTTGCTGAAACTCCCCATTGGCCGCAGAGCAAGGAAGCCCAATGATGTAGTCAACAGAGGTCCACCTTCTAAGGCACAGAACAGGGTGGAGAAAGGTGGAGATAGAATCTGAAGGGGAAATGGAAGGCATTCAGAACCGATCTTTGAAGAGGATGTTTAGAAAGCCTTGCTATATGGTGTGGGATTTAAACCACTACCCTATCTCCCCATGAAAATGTCAGTAAAAATCAACCTTACTTACCAGTGCTTCATGGAATTAGGTGTGTGTGTTTGATGAAGGGTTTTATGAGTTTAAGTCAGGTCCCACATGAGGTTTAGCTAACAAAATTCAGTTGAATTTGGTTACTCATATTTGAGAGATATTTAGCCAGCAGTGTTTTTCTTAAGAAATAACAGTGAATTGTTCTCAATTTTGACTTAAAGAAAATAATAAGAAATTCTGGAACTCTTTTCCTATTACTGGTAAAATTAAGTCAGACCATTAAGTTGGGGTTCATGAGCTGTAGAGGTTCTTGGGCTTGTGATTAGGGTGCTTTCACAGATGCCTCTCAGTACCTGAAATAGTGCATTGCACAGAATAGGTACCCAATTTTTTGGCCTGAAATAAACAAATGCATGAATGAATAAATCAATTGAGAGGTTCTTGATTCCCACTAGTGCCTGCTTCTGACAGGAGAAGCCAGGGGAAGTATTGATAACATGCCCCTTTCCAGAAGCAAACTACTTCCTTTCTTTTGATTTTTCCTTCTTGACTTTCCTGTTCACCATGTGGAGACAGGAGAGTTGAGCAGGCATGAAGGCCTGTGGTGCTCAGATGCCACAATGCCAGCCAGAAACAGACAGGGGAGGGGTAGCCCTGCTGAAACTACATGGACTAAAGTCCGAGGAAAGGTGTCTCATTGCTAGGAAGGCTGTGTGGCTTTCCTTCCTAGCTGCACTAAGAACCTAGCCACCTACCACCCTACTGCAGAAAAACAGCACCCTTGCAAACCCACGATGTGCTTTAAAGGAGGGAGCCATTTCACTGTATACTGGGGTGGACAGCAAAGGAGGACGCCTCGTAAAGACTCTGTCACTGAGTCTGATTTTGCTGCCTATGTCATCATGATACTACACTCTGAAAATTCTGTTACATAGATACTGTATCTGAGTGTGTTGACAGTCTATCTTTATTATTTACAACTATTTCCAATGATGTTACATTTTCTTAACAACCCAGTGCTTGTCGATGAAACACAGTGAGTCTGCACATACTATGGCAACAGCTTTTCCACTGCTCCTGTGTTCCTTCCTGCCATTGCTTTTTCATCATCAGTACAGATGTCTCTATATTTTTGCCAGTTTATTTGATTGTGTGTGAAAAACTAATCTAAATACTTAAGAATTCATTCTCCTGTTGTATATGTGTCAAATGCTTTATGAAACAATAAATCAACCTAGGCGAACATGTTCAATTTATAAACGTCCTTACCCTTTTCCCCATGAACCATGAAGATTTTGTATGTCTTTGTCTAAGGACTAATTTTTCAAGTATGTCCAGAGTGCATTATTCCTGTGACTGATTTACCAGATGGTGTTATTAATTGTGTTTTTTTGGTATCTCCTATACTTACTGCCTTAATACCTGTTAGTGTTCGGAAGTTCACCTCTAGAAGCATCTATACTCTTTTCATGTGCAATGTTGTAACTTACTTTCAGAGAACTTTTTAATGAATTATTAATGTTAGGGTAATGGATAAGTCAAAATTTCGTTTGTATAAATATTTTTCAATTTCATTAAGCTGACCCATTTACATCAAAGGAAGTTGAGACCCTCATTGTTATGTTTTATTTCAGAATGATGTAACTTAGTAGAGTCCATAAAACACTGTGTTTCCACAAACATAAGATGCTCACATTTAAACATTTTAATGTTTAATGCCAGGAGGCATTCCACAATAGATATGTGTGGTTAATAGGGTAGGGGCTCTAGGGTTTGGTTTTTTCCCATAAAAGTCATTTCTAAATTGGTTGTTACATCTTAGACTCAAGAAAATGTGTTATTCTGTACTTTTTTTTTATTGCATAAAACATACTGTAATATGTACCTGGGTATTCTAATTTTTGAGTGATGGTGTAAAACTTTGCAGTGCTTTTCTTCCCTTCTCTTTCCTCCTGTCAGTATAATCAACAATTGTTGAGGTTCAGGAGATCCAGTATGGTATTATTTGCTATTTTGTCGTGAGAATAACTGACACTCACGCATCTGGTTCTTGTTTTGCAGATGCCTCACATGAGTCCTGGGAGAGTGTTTCTTTCTGACATCTCCCCTTATTTAGTCTCTCCTTCTATGAGCAGGTGTGAGTTTTAAAAAGCCACCATCTCTGATATCTATAAACTCAGAATTTGGGGGAGGAACTGTGAGGGGTGGAGAGGCATAAACAGCACACGTTGGGTGCTGATTGAAAGTGTGGGAAAGATGCAGGATAGGTTCCCAACCTAGTCTAGCTCCTTCTTATGTGTCTTTCCAGGTGGTTCATTTTCCAAACCAGAAAGTTCACAGGGAAATCTTCTTAGTGTGCCCGGGGGTCCCTTACTTCCCATTTTCTCATTATGAGGGTCAAGGAGAAGCAGGATAGGACAGGACATTAAGGAGAGCTACTCAGGAGACTAGGAAGCCCATTAATCTGTTTCACAAAGTGTAGGTTTCCTTTAGGGAAGTCCTTAGAACACGAAGAGGCAGCTGCAACTGGGTAGTTTTGATCACTTGTTCATCTCCTCAAGGGCAACAAAGTATATTTCTTGAGAGATGATAGCCTCTGGGCGATAACAATCATGTGTTCACTAATGTACGAACTTTCTTCAGATCTCATCAGACCTTATGTGAAGTATCTCCTTGGACCCACCTGTGAGGGCTCTCATCCCTAAAACATCATCCCATATTTTCATCTTCACCAATTTTTCTTAACCACCCAGCTTAAAAAACCAACAGCTCCACCAGGTCCTTCTGACTGAGGGACTCAAGGCCTCAGGTCTACCCCATCATTTGCACAAGTCCATTGTACCCAGAGAAAATAGAAGACAATCCTCAATAATCTGACTGAGTCACAGGTGAGTTCACCTCAAAGTAATTGACTCGGCTTTAAAAAATACATAGAGGCAATGCATTTCAGCTCTGACATATAAAGAGCTTGGAAGCTGGTACTCCTATTCTCAAAGAAGAAAAATGCTGAACAAAGTGAAAACCAATGACTTGGATCCATTGGAAAATTGGGGTCACAGGACACACTGCCACTGGGAAATCTGGAGAGTCAAGGTGAATACAGAAATTCACAGTCACAATCAGCTTACTATCTGGAACAGACGCCACTGGAGCCATAAACTGGTAAGAACACTTAAGTGCTAATGCATCTTAATCTAACTGACCTTTATAGATACATTGCCCAACAACAGCACAATTCACATTTTTCTCAAACTTTCATGGAACATTTTGATGAATTGGTGGAGGCCAAGTATGAACTAGCTTGAGAGAGAGAAACTCAGGAGGACCCAGTCTTGGGGGGGACCCAATACTTTTGTGTTTATTACCTCCAGGGACCCTACCCTGTTCTCAAGGTGAAGATCTAAGAAAAATCCTCTCATGTTTCTGGCAGGAGGAGGAGAAAAGTAGCCATTTGGAAATATGCCCACAGTGTCCTCTGTAGCAAAGGCCTACTATCCACAGGAAAGGACTTTATCAGATCTTATCTGACCTGGGGAAGGGCAGTTAGCCAAACCAGCTCTCTTTAGTTCTCCTGTCTAATCTCATGGGAAAAAAAAAAAAGGCTACGAAAAATTTTTGAAGATTACAACCCAAGGACCTACACCCATTCAAGGAATGAGATATTATCATAAGATTACAGAACACTTCAATTTCCCTCATCTTACTGTCATGTGACAAGGGCCCCAGAGAATCAAAACAGGCAAAACTGACAGAACTGCAAGGAGATACAGACAAATCCACATTATAGTTGGAGATTTCCACGCACTTTTTCTTTCCAGCAGCTAAAGAATCAGGAAGGATGCAGTTGAACTAAAAAGCATCATTTATTGCCTGGATCTGATTGACATTTATAGAACACATCACCCAACAACAAAATACATACTTTTCTCAATCTTGCATAGAACACTCAACAAGATAGACCATATTCTGGGTCAGAAAACATACCTTAACAAATTTAAAAGAATAGAAATTATTCCGAGATTTTTTTTCAGATTGCAATAGAATTATATTAAATTCAGTAAGAAAAAATTAGCTGGAAGACCCCCAAATATTTGGAGATTAGACAACACGGAGATCGACAATAAATGGGTACCCAATAGCAAATTCACAAGTCACAATTCAAAGATCTAATTCTTACAAATTTTTTTTTTTTTTTTTGCCTGCAAATTTGAAAGGAAGGGACAATGTGAAATTTTACCTTCCTCTTTTGACCAGGCACCACAGACAGAGATCTGGGAGAGCTGTCTTTGATAAGAATTCTCACCTTTTTCCAGCCTCCACCAGTTTTCCCAGGATCCCATCTGCCGGCTCTAGAGTGAGCAGAGTGTCGCAGTGGGCCTCATCCTGGTCACCAGAAACTGAAGAGGAGGAAAAATAATTTTCCCTCCACACTTTATGGTGAGTGTCGAATTATAGTGGCCAGAGTGAAGAACTTTTAACTTAGATAACCTTATCCATTTATGTGGTACCTTTTACAGAAAAAGTTCTCCACTGTGGCCACTATAATTCAAGATTATCTTTGGTAAGGTTAACCTGCTTATTCAGCTTAAAAACAAAAGTTTATTCACCTGAGGCCTAACAGCTGGACCCAGTTCAGCTTAAGTCGGGCCCAATCTGTTCCCACACCTGGTCTGATTTCCAAGCAAGACCCGGTCCGTCCCCAGACCCAGTCTGGTTTCTAAGTCAGACCCAGTCGGACTCAAGCTGGTTTCTGGACCTAGTCTGGAAAAAGAAATACTCAAAGTCTGAAAGCTCATAAAATAACACAAAGCTGCGAAGCTAGAATCCGAGAAGGACTTCCACACGACCTCCGGAGTCTGCAAGAAAGCAGCGAGTTCAAGGGGCTCAACAGGTACCTCTGTTTGCTCGGTGCTCCTGAGGGCCCTTTGGGATCTCCTTCAGTTCCCTCTTCTGACACCCAAACAGTTAAAAGAGAAACTGAGGTACCCAAAACTTTTTAAGAGTTTATTTGAGCAAAAATCAGTTTGAGTCTAGCAGCATCCAATCTAACAGATATAAAAGGCACTCTGAAGAGATGTACAAACTGAAAGACTTTTATAGGCAGAAGCGAGCAGGAACTTGGAAGTTATATGAGGCAAAAAAAAAGCAGGCTGCTTAATTGCATAGTTACTTTCCTTAGGGGATGGCAGGGGCCTATCAGGCAGATTACCTACCTAGGGCTGATCAGGTGTTCCTGATGGACTGGTTTAAGATTCTGTTTCTCAGAGAGCTGAAACTATAACTAAGTCGTGGTTTGGTGATGTGGGGCTTAGCATGAGTGACTGCATTTGGGACCTGTTGTCTTTTTTTTAAACAGAACCAAAACTGCCATACTTAAGATTACGGCTAAGATTTGTGTCCTTACTATGTGCTAGGCATTATTCTAAGAGTTACACAAGTGTTTAACACATTTTTATCCTCACAACAATCCCCAAGAGGTGGGTATTTTTATTATTTCTATTTCTGAGATGAGAAAATCCGGGTACAGAAAGGTTAAGTAATTGTCCATGGTACATAGCTAAAGGCAACAGAGGCGGAATTTGAGCCCAAAAGTCTTGATCCCGAACATGTACATTTAACTGCCTTGGAAAAGTCTCTGCATGTATGCAAGGTTTTCTAGGTTACAAACACAGAAATTAAACTGCTGGGTTACAAGGTATGAGCATTTTACTATTTTTAGAGTTACTGTACCAATTTATATTTACACCATCACTAAATGCGTGTTTTAGGCCCCGGTCCTCTCCTCGTGTGAAGGGGAACTACTCTGAATGATCTGAACTGGTCGTCTGTACTTGTTGATCACTCAAAGCCCAGGAAGTCTATGCCTTCAGCTACACTTACCACTTCAAGTTTTGTTTTGTTTTATTTTGGTTCTATTATACTTTTTTGAACATGGCTATCTTTCAAATTTTTCTCTTTTATAGGTAATCTTAACTGTTACAACTTTGAGTAGAGAGCATCCTCAAACCATGAACTTTAGCACTACTTGGACCTTCAATTCTATTCATCTTTCACTACAACCACCAATATTTCTTTTCTTAGAAAAAATTTATTTTATTGAAGTAGAGTTAATTTATAATGTTGTGTTAATTTCTGCTGTACAGCAAAGTGATTTAGTTATACATATATATACACATTCTTTTTTATATTCTTTTCCATTATGGTTTAGGATATTGAATATAGTTCCCTTTGCTATACAGTAGGACCATGTTGTTTATGGATTCTATATGTACTAGTTTGCATGTGCTAACCCCAAACTCCCAGTCCATTCCTCCCACACACACCCCTTGCCAACCATAAGTCTGTTCTCTATGTCTGTGAGTCTGTTTCTGTTTCACAGATAAGTTCATTTGTGGCATATTTTAGATTCCACATATAAGTGATATCATATAGTATTTGTCTTTCTCTTTCTGACTTACTTCACTTAGTATGATAATCTCTAGGTCCATCGATGTTGCTGCAAATGGCATTATTTCATTCTTTTTTATGGCTGAGTAGTATTCCATTTTATATCTGTACCACATCTTTTTTATCCATTCATCTAGACATGTCCTAGATGGACATTTAGGTTGTTCCATGTCTAGACTCTTGTAAATGGTGCCGCTATGAACATTGGGGTGCATGTATCTTTTCAAGTTAGAGTTTTCTCTGGATACATGCCCAGGAGTGGTACTGTTGGATCCTATGGCAATTCTATTTTGAGTTTTTTGAAGAACCTCCATACTGTTTTCCATAGTGGCTACACCAATTTACATTCCCACTAACAGTATGGGAGAGTTTCCTTTTCTCCACATTCTCTCCAAAATTTGTTATTTGTAGACTTTTTCATGATGGCATTCTGACTGGTGTGAGTCTGTACCTCATGGTAGTTTTGATTTGCATTTCTCTAATAATTAGTAATGTTAAGCATCTTTTCATGTGCTTTTTGGACATCTGTATATCTTCTTTGAAGAAATATCTATTTAGTTCTTCTGCCTATTTTTTTTTTTTTTTTTTTTTTTTGCGGTACACGGGCCTCTCACTGTTGTGGCCTCTCCCGTTGCGGAGCACAGGCTCCGGACGCGCCGGCTCAGCGGCCATGACTCACGGGCCCAGCCGCTCCGCGGCATGTGGGATCTTCCCGGACCGGGGGCACGAACCCGCGTCCCCTGCATCGGCAGGCGGACTCTGAACCACTGCGCCACCAGGGAAGCCCCTTCTGCCTATTTTTTGAATGGGTATAACCACCAAATATTTCTTAAAACTCTCTCCCTTTGTTCTACTTACCAAGGATTCAACATGTCTTTATTGATCATCTTCTGATGAACAAGACACTGTGCTAGATATAGGGCAAACAAAAACAAATTAGGCAGAATTCCTTGCTCTGAAGAACTTAGAAAGGAATTAGCCACATATACAACTAATTATAATGAAATTTGATAAATACTGGAATGGAAGTATAATCATATGCTATGAGAATATACATAATAAAGCATTTCTTTTTGCTTTAGGTGGGGCTTAGGGACAGTGACATATATGCTGGGAATTCAAAAAGAAGTAGGATTTTTTTAAACTTTGAGGAGAAAGTGAAGGTGTTTACTGAAAGGGAGGAACATAAACAATTGCTTGAAGGCCTGAACATTCATAGCATATTCATGAATCAGCAAATAGGGTAGTTCAGATGGTGGATGATGGGAATTGGGAAAGAATTTACAGATTATATGACTGAGAAGGTAAGTTGGTCAAAACTTTGGAAGTGGTTGTCTGGAGGTGGCAACTGAGAGGAGAGAGAGAAAGGGTCATAACTCACTACCACCTTCCCAATACAGCTTTTATTGGTTCTGTATGCAGTTTAACTCCACAAATCACTTTTTCCCTTAACAGCTCTTGAAAACTTATACCACTGTTTAGATAATGACTCCTTTTTTTCCAGTATAATGACTTTTTCCCCTAAAATCCACTAAATAAACATACTATGCAAAGTTATATTTCAGCATTATTATTTCAAACAATGGCACACTTACACATTTATATTATACAACAGTTTCTAGTTAAAGAATATTACTTGGAACGAATTTGAAATGCATGCTACATTTGGATGAACCTTAATGTTGTGCTTTGCCTATGGAGGCCAAGTAAGAGGAATTCAGACGTGTCCTCTTCTGCTACTCTTCATTCTTGTGCATGTATACAATTTCCTCATGTTTGGAAGCACATATTTTTCTACCCAAAGATTCCAGTCTTTTCCATTTATGTCAAAGCCTTTCATATCAGATAGTTATTTTAGGGTTAAAGTCTCACAGGAAAGAGAATTGTCAAGTTCATATGATGCTAACATTAAATGCTTGCCCAATATTCAAACAAGTGACTCTACCTCTTGAAGGATGATATTTCACCCCTCTTCGTCAGCCATCATCAATCTTCCTCCTTGGAGAATATAATAAAACTCATTACATTACTTTATATGTACAAGCAGTATTTATTCACTGTTAAATTGATTATTATTTTTTTTTTACATCTTTATTGGACTATAATTGCTTTACAATGGTGTGTTAGTTTCTGTTTTATAACACAGTGAATCAGTTATACATATACATATGTTCCCATATCTCTTCCCTCTTGCGTCTCCCTCCCTCCCACCCTCCCTATCCCACCCCTCCAGGTGGTCACAAAGCACCGAGCCGATATCCCTGTGCCATGTGGCTGCTTCCCACTAGCTATCTACCTTACGCTTGTTAGTGTATATATGTCCATGCCTCTCTCTCGCCCTGTCACAGCTCACCCTTCCCCCTCCCCATATTCTCAAGTCCGCTTTCCAGTAGGTCTGTGTCTTTATTCCTGTATTACCCCTAGGTTCTTCATGACATTTTTTTTCTTAAATTCCATATATATGTGTTAGCATACGGTATTTGTCTTTCTCTTTCTGACTTACTTCACTCTGTATGACAGACTCTAGGTCTATCCACCTCATTACAAATAGCTCAATTTCGTTTCTTTTTATGGCTGAGTAATATTCTATTGTATATATGTGCCACATCCTCTTTATCCATTCATCTGATGATGGACACTTAGGTTGTTTCCATCTCCGGGCTATTGTAAATAGAGCTGCAATGAACATTTTGGTACATGACTCTTTTTGAATTATGGTTTTCTCAGGGTATATGCCCAGTAGTGGGATTGCTGGGTCATATGGTAGTTCTATTGGTAGTTTTTTAAGGAACCTCCATACTTTTCTCCACAGTGGCTGTATCAATTTACTTTCCCACCAACAGTGCAAGAGTGTTCCCTTTTGTCCACACCCTCTCCAGCATTTATTGTTTCTAGATTTTTTGATGATGGCCATTCTGACTGGTGTGAGATGATATCTCATTGTAGTTTGATTTGCATTTCTCTAATGATTAATGATGTTGAGCATTCTTTCATGTGTTTGTTGGCAGTCTGTATATCTTCTTTGGAGAAATGTCTATTTAGGTCTTCTGCCCATTTTTGGATTGGGTTGTTTGCTTTTTTGTTATTGAGCTGCATGAGCTGCTTGTAAATTTTGGAGATTAATCCTTTGTCGGTTGCTTCATTTGCAAATATTTTCTCCCATTCTGAGGGTTGTCTTTTGGTCTTGTTTATGGTTTCCTTTGCTGTGCAAAAGCTTTGAAGTTTCATTAGGTCCCATTTGTTTATTTTTGTTTTTATTTCCATTTCTCTAGGAGGTGGGTCAAAAAGGATCTTGCTGTGATTTATGTCATAGAGTGTTCTGCCTATGTTTTCCTCTAAGAGTTTGACAGTTTCTGGCCTTAGATTTAGGTCTTTAATCCATTTTGAGCTTATTTTTGTGTATGGTGTTAGGGAGTGATCTAATCTCATACTTTTGCATGTACATGTCCAGTTTTCCCAGCACCACTTATTGAATAGGCTGTCCTTTCTCCACTGTACATCCTGCCTCCTTTATCAAAGATAAGGTGACCATATGTGCATGGGTTTATCTCTGGGCTTTCTATCCTGTTACATTGATCTATCTTTCTGTTTTTGTGCCATACCATACTGTCTTGATGACTGTAGCTTTGTAGTATAGTCTGAAGTCAGGGAGCCTGATTCCTCCATCTCCGTTTTTCATTCTCAAGATTGCTTTGGTTATTCGGGGTCTTTTGTGTTTCCATACAAACTGAAATTTTTTATTCTAGTTCTGTGAAAAATGCCAGTGGTAGTTTGATAGGGATTGCATTGAATCTGTAGATTGCTTTGGGTAGTAGAGTCATTTTCAAAATGTTGATTCTTCCAATCCAAGAACATGGTATATCTGTCCATCTATATGTATCATCTTTAATTTCTTTCATCAGTGTCTTATAATTTTCTGCATACAGGTCTTTTGTCTCCTTAGTTAGGTTGACTCCTAGATATTTTATTCTTTTTGTTACAATGGTAAACGGGAGTGTTTTCTTGATTTCACTTTCAGATTTTTCATCATTAGTGTATAGGAATGCAAGAGATTTCTGTGCATTAATTGTGTATCCTGCTACTTTACCAAATTCATTGATTAGTTCTAGTAGTTTTCTGGTAGCATCTTTAGGATTCTCTGTGTATAGTATCATGTCATCTGAAAACAGTGACAGCTTTACTTCTTCTTTTCCAATTTGGATTCCTTTTATTTCCTTTTCTTCTCTGATTGCTGTGGCTAAAACTTCCAAAACTATGTTGAGTAAGAGTGGTGAGAGTGGGCAACCTTGTCTTGTTCCTGATCTTAGTGGAAATGCTTTCAGTTTTTCACCATTGAGGACGATATTGGCTGTGGGTTTGTCATATATGGCCTTTATTATGTTGAGGAAAGTTCCCTGTATGCCTACTTTCTGCAGGGTTTTTATCATAAATGGGTGTTGAATTTTGTCAAAAGCTTTCTCTGCATCTATTGAGATGCTCATATGGTTTTTCTCCTTCAGTCTTTTAATATGGCTTATCACATTGATTGTTTTGTGTAAATTGAAGAATCCTTCCATTCCTGGAATAAACCCCACTTGATCATGGTGTATGATTCTTTTAATGTGCTGTTCGATTCTTTTTGCTAGTATTTTGTTGAGGATTTTTGCATCTATGTTCATCAGTGATATTGGCCTGTAGTTTTCTTTCTTTGTGACATCCTTGTCTGGTTTTGGTATCAAGGTGATGGTGGCCTCGTACAATGAGTTTGGGAGTGTTCCTCCCTCTGCTATATTTTGGAAGAGTTTGAGAAGGAGAGGTGTTATCTCTTCTCTAAATGTCTGATAGAATTCGTCTGTGAAGCCATCTGGTCCTGGGCTTTTGCTTGTTGGAAGATTTTTAATCACAGTTTCAATTTCAGTGCTTGTGATTGGTCTGTTCATATTTTCTATTTCTTTCTGATTCAGTCTTGGCATGTTGTGCATTTCTAAGAATTTGTCCATTTCTTCCAGGTTGTCTATTTTATTGGCATAGAGTTGCTTGTAGTAATTGCTCATGATACTTTGTATTTCTGCAGTGTCAGTTGTTACTTCTCCTTTTTCATTTCTAATTCTATTGATTTGAGTCTTCTCCCTTTTTTTCTTGATGAGTCTGGCTAATGGTTTATCTATTTTGTTTATCTTCTCACAGAACCAGCTTTTAGTTTTGTTGATCTTTGCTATCATTTCCTTCATTTCTTTTTCATTTATTTCTGATCTGATTTTTTATGATTTCTTTCCTTCTTCTAACTTCGGGGTTTTTTTGTTCTTCTTTCTCTAATTGCTTTAGGTGCAAGGTTAGGTTGTTTATTCGAGATGTTTCCTGCTTCTTAAGGTGTGCTTGTATTGCTATAAACTTCCCTCTTAGAACTGCTTTTGCTGCATCCCATAGATTTTTGGTCCTCTTGTCTCCATTGTCATTTCTTTCTAGGTATTTTTAAATTTCCTCTTTGATTTCTTCAGTGATCACTTCGTTATTAAGTAGTGTATTGTTTAGCCTCCATGTGTTTGTATTTTTTACAGATCTTTCCCTGTGATTGATATCTAGTGTCATATCGTTCTGGTCAGAAAAGATACTTGATACGATTTCAATTTTCTTAAATTTACCAAGGCTTGCCTTGTGACCCAAGATATGATCTATCCTGGAGAATGTTCCATGAGCACTTGAGAAAAATGTGTATTCTGTTGTTTTTGGATGGAATGTCCTATAAATATCAATTAAATGCATCTTGTTTAATGTATCATTTAAAGCTTGTGTTTCCTTATTTATTTTCATTTTGGATGATCTGTCCATTGGTGAAAGTGGGGTGTTAGAGTCCCCTACTAGGAATGTGTTACTGTCGATTTCCCCTTTTATGGCTGTTAGTATTTGCCTTATGTATTGAGGTGCTCCTATATTGGGTGCATAAATATTTACAATTGTTATATCTTCTTCTTGGATCGATCCCTTGATCATTATGTAGTGTCCTTATTTGTGTCTTCTAATAGTCTTGATTTTAAAGTCTATTTTGTCTGATATGAGAATTGCTACTCCAGCTTTCTTTTGGTTTCCATTTGCATGGAGTATCTTTTTCCATCCCCTTACTTTCAGTCTGTATGTGTCTCTAGGTCTGAAGTGGGTCTCTCGTAGACAGCAAATATATGGGTCTTGATTCTGTATCCATTCAGCCAATCTGTGTCTCTTGGTGGGAACATTAAATCCATTTACATTTAAGGTAATTATCGGTATGTATGTTCCTATTCCCATTTTCAAAATTGTGTGGGTTCATTATTGTAGGTCTTTTCCTTCTCTTGTGTCTCTTGCCTAGAGAAGTTCCTTTAGCAGTTGTTTTAAAGCTGGTTTGGAGGTGCTGAACTCTCTCAGCTTTTGCTTGTCTGTAAAGGTTTCAATTTCTCCATCAAATCTGAATGAGATCCTTGCTGGGTAGAATAATCTTGGTTTCAGGTTTTTCTCCTTCATCACTTTAAATATGTCCTGCCACTCCCTTCTGGCTTGCAGAGTTTCTGCTGAAAGATCAGCTGTTAACCTTATGAGGATTCCCTTTTGTATTATTTGTTGTTTTTCCCTTGATGCTTTTAATATGTTTTCTTTGTATTTAATTTTTGACAGTTTGATTAATATGTGTCTTGGCATATTTCTCCTTGGATTTATCCTGTATGGGACTCTCTGTGCTTCTTGGACTTGATTAACTACTTCCTTTCCCATATTAGGGAAGTTTTCAACTATAATCTCTTCAAATATCTTCTCAGTCCCTTTCTTTTTCTCTTCTTCTTCTGCAACCCCTATAATTCGAATGTTGGTGCGATTAATGTTGTCCCAGAGGTCTCTGAGACTGTCCTCAGTTCTTTTCATTCTTTTTTCTTTATTCTGCTCTGCAGTAGTTATTTCAACTCTTTTATCTTCCAGGTCACTTATCCGTTCTTCTGCCTCAGTTATTCTGCTATTGGTCCCATCTAGAGTATTTTTAATTTCATTTATTGTGTTGTTCATCATTGTTTGTTTTATCTTTAGTTCTTCTAGGTCCTTGTTAAATGTTTCTTGCATTTTGTCCATTCTATTTCCAAGATTTTGGATCATCTTTACTATCAGTATTCTGAATTCTTTTTCAGGTAGACTGCCTATTTCTTCTTCATTTGTTAGGTCTGGTGGGTTTTTATCTTGCTCCTTCATCTGCTGTGTGTTTTTCTGTCTTCTCATTTTGCTTATCTTACTGTGTTTGGGGTCTCCTTTTTGCAGGCTGCTGGTTCGTAGTTCCCGTTGTTTTTGGTGTCTGTCCCCAGTGGCTAAGGTTGGTTCAGTGGGTTGTGTAGGCTTCTTGGTGGAGGGGAGTAGTGCCTGTGTTCTGGTGGATGAGGCTGCATCTTGTCTTTCTGGTGGGCAGGTCCCCGTCTGGTTGTGTGTTTTGGGGTGTCTGTGGACTTATGATTTTAGGCAGCATCCCTGCTAATGGGTGGGGTAGTGTTCCTGTCTTGCTAGTTGTTTGGCATAGGGTGTCCAGCACTGTAGCTTGCTGGTCATTGAGTGAAGCTGGGTGCTGGTGTTGAGATGGAGATCTCTGGGAGATTTCTGCTGTTTGATATTACGTGGAGCTGGGAGGTCTCTTGTGGACCAGTGTCCTGAAGTTGGCTCTCCCACCTCAGAGGCACAGCACTGACTCCTGGCTGCAGCACCAAGAGCCTTTCATCCACACGGCTCAGAAAAAAAGGGAGAAAAAGTAGAAAGAAAGAATTAGTAGAAGTAGAAAGAAAGAAAGAAAGGAAGGAAGGAAGAAAGAAAGGAAGGAAGGAAGAAAGAAAGGAGGGAGGGAGGAAGGAAGGAAAGAGGGAAGGAAGGAAAAAAGAAAGAAAGAAAGAAGATAAAGTAAAATAAAATAAAATATAATAAAATTATTAAAATAAAAAAATAATTATTAAGAAAAAAGGGAAAAACAAAACAAAACAAAACAAAAAAAACAAAAAAACGGACAGATAGACCCCCTAGGACATATTGTGGAAGCAAAGCTATACAGCATAAATCTTGCTCTCAAAGTCCACCTCCTCAATTTGGGATGATTCCTTGTCTATTCATGTATTCCACAGACATCAAGTTGATTGTGGAGCTTTAATCCGCTGCTTCTGAGGCTGCTGGGAGAGATTTCCCTTTCTCTTCTTTGTTCTCACAGCTCCCAGGGGCTCAGCTTTGGATTTGGCCCCGCCTCTGTGTGTAGGTCACCGGAGGGCATCTGTTTTTCGCTCAGACAGGACCGGGTTAAAGGAGCCGCTGATTCGGGGCCTCTGGCTCACTCAGGCCGGGGGTGGGAGGGGCACGGAGTGTGGGGCGGGCCTGCGGCGGTAGAGGCCGGCGTGACGTCGTACCAGCGTGAGGGCTCCGTGCGTGCGTTCTCCTGGGGAAGTAGTTCCTGGATCCTGGGACCCTGGCAGTGGCGGGCTGGACAAGCTCCCCAGAAAGGGGGTGTGGATAGTGACCTGTGCTCGCACACAAGCTTCTTGGTGGCGGCAGCAGCAGCCTTAGCGTCTCATGCCTGTCTCTGGGGTCCGCGCTTTTAGCCGCGGCTCGCGCCCGTCTCTGGAGCTCCTTTAAGCAGCGCTCTTAATTCCCTCTTCTCGCGCACCAGGAAACAAAGAGGGAAGAAAAAGTCTCTTGCCTCTTCGGCAGCTCCAGACTTTTCCCCGGACTCCCTCCCGGCCACCCGTGGCACACTAACCCCTTCAGGCTGTGTTCACGCCGCCAACCCCAGTCCTCTCCCGGAGCTCCAACCGAAGGCCGAGCCTTAGCTCACAGCCCCGCCCGCCCCGGCGGGTGAGCAGACAAGCCTCTCAGGCTGGTGAGTGCCGGTCGGCCCTGATACTCTGTGCGAGAATCCCTCCGCTTTGCCTTCTGCACCCCTGTAGCTATGCTCTCCTCCCTGTCTCCAAAGCTTTCCCCCTCAGCCACCCGCAGTCTCTGCCCACGAAGGGGCTTCCTAGTATGTGAAAACCTTTCCTCCTTCACAGCTCCCTCCCAGAGGTGCAGGTCCTGCCCCTATTCTTTTGTCTCTGTTTATTCTTTTTTCTTTTGCCCTACCCAGGTACGTGGAGGGGGGGGGGGGGTTTCTTGCCTTTTGGGAGGTCTGAGGTCTTCTGCCAGCGTTCAGTAGGTGTTCTGTAGGAGTTGTTCCACGTGTAGATGTATTTCTGGTGTATCTCAGCAGACTCCGTGGCTTCGTCCTCTCCAGAAGCAGGAACAGCCGGCACAGGATTCTCAAGGCTGACTGGACTGGCACCAGGACCCAATTTCATTTCAACGCACATCGCAGGAAGCCGGCGCCGACTGGGGACACGGTAAATTGATTATTTTTATAAACATGTTTTTATTATTCAATTGATATATTATCTGAGAAAAATGTTGGATATATTAGATTGGTATGGACACATTGCATGTTTTTATATTTAACAACTTTTCACTTAGTGGCATTATTTTTAGGAATAAGTTAAGGCCATTACAGGAGGAATAGGTGCATTTGGATTTCACATAAGACCTTGTTTGTGAGAGCACAACTAATAAAAAAATTGCAGTTTACTTCTGTAGGTTGACAAGTTTATGCCTGTTATATCTGATTGCAAGAAAATAATTCAATTCTAAACACTGAAGCAAAAACAGATAATTTATTGGAAAAAAATTGTTTCAGTTATTTCATCAAAGAATGTTCTAAACAACCAGTCTGAGACGGTAACGGTGAGCGCTGCTGGGCATCCCAGTAGCCAGCAATCCAGGACCATCTTTTTATTTGTCCGACTGTTCTTGTCTGCTTAATTCTTGTCTCTGCATCAGATTCAAATTCCAAGGAGAGATATCTAATAGCCATGGACTGGTTTATTCCTATACTTCAGTGACTACTTTGAATGGGAGACAGTTTCCCAGAGTAGGTTTTTTAACTATAAAAATGAGGAAAGTGCTTGATATAGGAAAAACAACAGATGCCCACCAGATTTTGTCAATACCCTACCAGTACGTGTACACAGACACACACACACACACACGGACATATTTTCCTCCGCATGTAAATATTTAAAAATCCCTTCAGCTGACATAATGGATCTATCTCCAACAGAAAATGCTCTCAGCGCTGTAGAGCAGACTAACCAAATGATAACCATTTAGTGCATTCAGGTTCAAGTCTGGAATCTCTGGATTATCGATCATCCTTGTTTCTGCAGCTAGTCATAAGGCTTTACCAGCTATTTATGTCTTCCCTTCGCAACCCTTTGTATGCGTTGTTGTGGTTGTTGTTGTTTTTCTAAACACCTTTTAAACAGTGGTGACCTTCTGGTGAACAGTCACATGGGACATAAATATTATTAGCCCTGGTCTATTCTGAGAGCGCCATTCAGGCAAACTGTTGGCCAGTGTCTATGCATCAGTGTAGAAACTCTTCTTTTGTTATGTTATAAGAAACTCTTCTTATGTTATAAGAAACTCTTCTTATGTTATAAGAAGAGGTGCAATTCAAAAGACTGCCCATTGGAAGGATTGTCTTTCTCCACTGTCTTCCAGGGCCACAAGTAAGTAGGACCATAATTCAATAGAAGATTATATTAGCTGTTGGAGAAAAGCTTGGAGAACCATCTGAAAACTAAACCAGATTTCATCCTTGGTCATCCAATCAAAAGGAATTGCCAATAAATCTATTGATATGGGTTTAGGAAGAAGTTCATCTTTGAAATGTTTGACATGAAATCTCTGAAATTCTCCCACGTGGCAGACTACTTGCTATTCACCGAAATAATTATTCTTTTATTCTTCCTGGATTATTTCCAGGTTATGTCTAGCAGCTTCCTTTGTAGTTAGTTAGGTGTGATCATGTGACTGTGATCTAGCTAATGAAATGTAAGCTATCAATACCATTTTCAGGGGAAGGTATTTAAGAAATCTTGTGCTTCTTTTGCAGTCTTACATCTTCCCTGCTGTCACATAGATGCAGAGGATAACAATGTTCTAGGGAATGGCAGAGATTTAAGAGGCAAAAGTGCTGAATCTCTGAGTCACTATGTGAATGAATGCCACCATCCAGGAATACCCATACTTGACTGTCAAATGAGCAAGAAATCCACTGCTATTGGGTTAAATGCCTGAAGTTTGCATGTATTATGGAAATTAGTATATTAGACCCTGGACTGAGGAACACTGATGTCTTGCATTTGGCCCTTCCTACTATAAACCTTTACCCTGTGGGTCAGTGAGCTAGTGTAGGGATTCTGCCAGTGGCCAAAGATGTCCATTCAAATATACACCAATAAGCTAAGACAATAATCGTTGGATGGGTTTGTTCCACTGGCCTTGGGCAAGTACTCCATTTTGGCACTTATCCTATTAGCCTTACTCTGTCAGACCATGATGATTTAATGGGTTTCTGGAACTAAGATTAGCTCAGTATCCAATACTACCTAAAAGGTTTTGGTGATTCCCTTCCTTGCTTTTTCACAGTGCCGAGTATCTTAAATTTCTTTGGGGAAGACTGGGAGGAAGGACTAGAGAACCTATGTATGGTGTTACAGTAAATCCTTCCTTAACATGTGTGATTTTGACCTTATTCAAGGGCCTCTAATTTTGGAAAATGGGCTCAGAGGCCATGACTCTGTAGTGTGGTTAGCTTAAGTTGGTCTCTAGAATATTTTTGATTATACAGAACTAGTAAAATCTTACTACCTATTACTTCTATAGTTCCACGATTAACACACTTCAGCTAGAGGTCTCTGTGGGTCTGGCATTCTTGGAACTAGCATGATCATGTTGACTCTGTTTTTGATATGAAAACCAGGGATGACATTTGACTAGCACACACCGGAACTTTGTAGTGGCCAGTATCCATTTTGATTCTTGGTGCCTGTGCTGTATTGCTCATTAACTATTTTGACTTTACCCCTGATGATAAAGATGTATACTATACTTCAGCCACTATCTGAACTTGGCAGCCCAGAGATCTTCCCATTCCTATTTTTATCAAAAACCCAATTATGATGGTTGAGGACTAGTTGGGATGATGTGTTTATCTCAGAGGATATATAGTATAGAAAAATTAAGTTACATGGTTTTAAATGTAAAAAATTGTATCAATTACAATAAATTTTATTAAATATTATAAACCAGATTATTTAATTAAATGCTACTAATGAAAACTTTCTACTCTTCACGTTCCCAGAAAGAAACATAAGATTGGCCACCATGGAAAAGCCACACTTTGCTGATATTACTTGCATGTGTTTGTGCAACTTTTACAAGTTCAATAATTTAGATCTTTTTTTCTCTAAACATTTCTGTAAAAACTAATATTCCAGGGAGCTCTGAACCCAGTACTCTGCCACTTACCTCCATGTACACATATACCCTACTATGAGATGCATACGGAAAAGATACAGACACAATTGGAGGCTCACTAAAAATGTTTTAAGGTCATTCCTAGTGCATCTATTTTATTTTTTTCAGTTATTAAGGGCTTTGTAATGTGTTGAGAGTCAAAAAGTGGGGGAAGAATGATGAGCTTGAGGATAGTGATAAATGGTTGAAACTTTACCCTTAGCTTTGGGAAATTGGAAATACAATGGATGGGTAAAATGACTACTAATCGGCAATAAACCTCCTTTTTCACACAGCTAAGAAATAATGATCTTGGGGACTTCCTTGGCGGTCCAGTGGTTAGGACTTCACCTTCCAATGCAGGAGGTGTGGGTTCCATCCCTGGTCAGGGACCTAAGATCCCACATGCCTCATGGCTAAAAAAACAAAACATAAAACGGAAGCAATATTGTAACAAACTCAATAAAGACTTTAAAAATGGTCCACATAAAAAAATCTTAAAAAAAAAAAAAAGAAAGAATGATCTTGAATAGAATTGAAGCCAAAGTACCGTGAGGTTTTGCTCCTTCTGCTGTGCCATGTTGCCTGCCATGGGTTTCACAGCTCATTACATCAGTCTGGACTTATGTAGTCAATAAAATGATGTTTGCTCCAGATATTACGATGGATTTACAATAGTGGACTTTGAATAAATATTCTTTTTCATTGATATCCCAGTTCTGAGTAATCAGGGAAAATGGAGAGATTGTGGCTGATGCCCAGGGGCTGCAGTACTGAAAGTAAAATGTAGTAGAAGCCTTCCTTAGATCTCAGAGTGAGTAGCATGTACCAATACAACATGAAAAATCATAGATCCTGTGTGGTTTTCTTTAGTGCTACACAGGAGTGAAAGAAATGGCATAACTTATCACATACTCAAAGGAAAGGTAAAAGGATTTGTTTTTCTGGTATTGAAATTTTTCTATGGTTAAAACACCAGTTTTACAATGTTGTAGAACAAACACTGTGAAGACTCTGTATCTTATCATTGGCATGACGGTTTTGTCACTCTGTGTGGGAATGTGAAACTGTCATACAATATTACTTCACACAAGATTAACAACCCTCACTCCTTTGTCGAGACAATACCTGAAATAGAGAATCAACTATTATTCTTTTCCAGTTAGGCTGGACAGAACAATGAAATCTGAGTGATTATCATTGTCTTTTCTTTTAAAAAGGACCAAATATGGTAGTAGTCTTTGAAAAGTCTCTTTATGTTCAACTCCAGGCAGCTCAGATCTTCTATAAAAACTCCAGCACTTACTGAGTCCCCTAAGAGTGATCAGCTGAAGATGTGTAATATGAAACTTCTGTGCGAATTGTTAACTTCCCTCAGATGGGGCAAACCACAGTGTCTTTTAATGCACTAATGGTATCAAAATGCATAAACATCAAATGCAACTGCACTCTCACATTTGATACCAATCTGGTATTTTAATAATGAATTATAATGCAGGGCACGAGGGAAATTATAGCATATCCTCACATCCAGCTTACTACTGCTTGACAATTTCATAAAGGCTTCTTTCAATCAAACCCCTCTTCCCAGGTTTGAATAATAGGATCATAACAAAGAGATAAGGCAAAAATTAGAATTTAGGGCTCCCCCATATTAATGACTAATGGATTTCCCATATCCCATTAAACACTTTAACCATTGCTCATTGGCTCACAGGGAATATTACTTTACCTCTAGTCTCAAACGAAATATAAATAATAAAAATACTTTAGGAAACTTCTTTTCAGGATCTGCTCTTAACTCATATTAACACTCATGGAAAGTTATGCAACTACTGGACTTTGAAAGACAAATGGAACCTTTAAACACCTTTTTTTTTTTTTTTTTTTTTTTGTGCGGTACGCGGGCCTCTCCTGCGGCCTCTCCCGTTGCAGAGCACAGGCTCCGGATGCGCAGGCTCAGCAGCCATGGTTCACGGGCCTAGCTGCTCCGCGGCATGAGGGATCTTCCCGGACTGGGGCACGAACCCGTGTCCCCTTCATCAGCAGGCGGACTCTCAACCACTGCACCACCAGGGATGCCCTTTTTCTTTTTTTTTAATGCGAAGTTCCAGCTATGAGATTTGACCATAAAAAGCCTTCACAATATTGTGGTTCAAATGCTTTCATTCATAATTTCATAACTTTCATCAATATTTTGTATTAAAATGGAAAAATTAATACCCTATACTTTTCCTAAGAACATATCTTAGTTGCTAAAAATTTTACAGAATTAAAATGTCAGACTTGGAAGGGTCATACAGATACACAGTCTTCCAGACAAACAAAGTTTTCACTTATTTCCTCATAGTTCACAAAATACAGAAGAGAGAAAATTATTTTAAAAATATGCATAGTAGTACAATTTCTGTTGCTATAGTGTTTTTATAACAATCCTAAAAGGGAACTTCAAACCCTTCATATCTCATCTTTTTAATAAATGAAATGAATCCAGAATTTCAACAGTCTTATCGCATCTATAACTTCCACCACATCTATTTTAAGAATGAATTAACCCAACACCATTTGTATCCTTTCTCTTCCATATCTTTTAAGCTAAAGCATACTGAAGAATTGACAATTCTAAAAATATTTTCCCAAATTAGATATATTGATGATATACTTGATTCTAATATATGTTATTGGGGTTGCCGGTGAAAGTAGCTATCTTGTAAAATGGAATTTGGTGACATATTCACAAATGTTTCACATTTGTCGATTGCACAGTAATTTTCCTACTTAGGCTTCAGAGAAAACATATAACATCCACTAAAACTTTCATTTCTACTTGAAGTGCAGAAGAATTCTCAGAGAAGACAAGTTTGGAGGTCTTTGCATTTTCAGTACAAATGTGCATTTCTCTTCTGAAATAGTGTATGATTTCAGGCCTCAATTTTAAACAACAAAAAAAGCATTAGAATGAAAAGATGAAATGTGTGGTCAACCAGGGGCTGACAATGTGAATTTCAGGTTTCCAGAAAACCAAAAGAAAACAAGGGATTTTCCTGAGAAAAATTAGGCTGAATGTTTGTATATAAAGTTTACTGTTTATAACCCCTGGGTGTGGTAGAAGGGTCAGGAAAGCTCCATTCTTTTCAAAGCTGGTAGATTCTTATTTCTTTAATGTCAAATGACAAAGTGAAATTTCAAAATGTAGTAAACCTATCTTCCATATTCCATAATGTTTTATCTTCATCAGTCTGCTAGGCTACTTCTGGCTTAACATGATAAATGAATGAATGAATGAATAAATAAGGTATTGCTTTAGTATACTAGTAGAACTTGAAGGTCTTGGGGCCAGGAATGAGACTCTAGAAAACAAAACTGAAGAATATCTTATTGCCTACAAAATGTGTCTACCTATGGAGTGGAAAATAATAATAGAAAAGCACCCAAACTTATGAATCATTCATTCATTCAGAGGTTTTTTATTGTTTACTGGGTACTAGATAGGCTGACATTGAAGAGCATACAGTCTACTGCCTTGGGGATACTGACAAACAGGAAATTACAATTTGACAATGGTCTTTTCAGAGCTTCAGACACAGTGCTAAGGTTTGAGCAATCATCGAGGCTTCTGGCCTAGGCGATATCTGAGCTGCAGTTAGGAGGGGCAGATTTAGCTAGGGGAATAATTGTATGGAGAAAAAGACATTCAAAACACAGTGCCTCCTTTCCCCCAGGCAAAGCCTCAGGCACAAGGAAACAGGATAGTTTGGGGAAATGCAGGTGGAACTGCAAGGCAACAAGTGTCAAAAATGACACTCCATTGGCAGTAGAGGATTACATTCTGTATGGCCTTGAGGATATGCTAAGGTACATGGACTTCTTCCTAAGGCAGTGGGTAGCCATTGAATAATTTTAAGCAGAAGAATGATCTGTTTTAAGAAAGTCATTTCGGTGTGCTGTGGAGTCAACAGGTATACTCTTGAGGGTGGAGCAAGGGGGGTTGATGTTCCAGAGGGCTTGAGGGGCTACTGCTCGCAATTCTTGTGTGATATCATGAGGGTCTGCTCAAGGGAATGGAGAGAAGTGGACAGCTTTGAGAGGACTGGTGAGGAGGGGAGAGGTAGGTACCTAAGTCAATTCCATTTATTTGCTTTGGGGGACCTGGCTGATAGTATTGAGAGAGGGAGTGCAGGGGAAGGCTGGTGCTCACGAGGCATGTCTGAAATAGAGATCGCATTTGGGCACCACACTGCCTTGCTGTACATTCAAATGAATTCAGCTGAATCTGGCTGAGGGAATAGCTGGCCAGGCCCAAAGCTTTATTTCCGTTGCTAGACTTAGACTAACAGAGGAACGTTGAATTATTGGCCTCTGTGAAGCCACTGACTCCAGAGGAGAAATTCTCCCTTCAGCAATGTTGGGCACTAGTCCATTTGGAACAAAAAAGCTGGAAGAGGAAAAGACAAAAACTTCATTTGGATATTGTAAAAGGAAAGAAGATATTTCAAAATTGTCTACGTAAAGAGGAGTTAATACAAGTATTACACTCTGTAGCAAAATCTGTTTTATGTATAGTCGTTAAATTGTAAAGAAAAGTTATTTATGTGGACAGTTTACACAGTTTTTGAGTTTGTGCCTTGATTTACAAAAGTTCACTTTGTAGACTTGTTTTCCTCCATTGTCTTGCTAAATGTAATTCTCAATTCTGTGCTGTTTTCAAAAATTAATTAGTCATACCTAATTTGGGGATTCCATTAGTGGCAGCATCCCTGCACTTAATTACTTACTATCTGTTGAATGACTCTATTTGTTTTGGGGCATCTAAGACAGGGAAGGTCCTTTGGGAGCCATGAATCCCTGAAATTATATACAAAACTTGTGCATGGGTAGTTGACACCTTTGTCAAACAGTGAGTGCACTGGAGTTGGTGCTTGGACAGGCATGGGGTCAGGCTTTTCCAGGTCTCAGTTGTAAATCCTGTGATGTTGCCTCCTTTCTCTTTTCTCTCATTTATATTAGCTTGAGGCAGAGACTTTGGCTCAATATTATCTGACTTTCTGACGTATTTGGTTCCTGGCTGCAGGCAGAAAGGGTCTCTTCTAACAAAGCCATATATTCTTCCCTTCCTGCTTTCAGACGGGCTAGCGCTGATGAAGTGGCTGTCTCTTCTAAAGTAGTGAAGCAGTTTTGTCTCACTTGGCTCGTGATTGCAGGTAATGGAAAATAATTCTGTCTAATTTAAGGAGAAGGAATTTATTAGAAGGATATAAGGTAGGAGGCAAGGAGAGGCCAGGAAGTGGGAGCACAGGCAGGGTCTCGCCTCTGAAATGCTCTGGTTAGGGCACTGCCACCGGCCCTACGTCCACTGTTGACAGTGTACTGACAGTAAGGCTATTATCACTACCCATCCCTGCCACTGACACTGCACCATAAAGTTCATCTCTGCATCACTCACTGGAGGTACAAAAGCTGGGGAAAAGAGCTCAGCACCTGAGACTAGGCACGTGTACCTGTGGTTGCTGCTGCGGCAAGACGAGGGTTCCTGTGTATCAGGAGGTGGGCCGTGTTTCTCTCCAGGGCTCACACAATGAGGATCCCTCCTAACTGGAAGGGGTTTGTGTAGCCAACAAATGACAAATATTCATTACAGTTTATTCTCTTGGCTACCTCTATTTGTTCTTCTGCACATATTTACATTACAAAATACCTTCACCCAACATAATGTAACTATTCCACATGCAACTTACAATGTGTTTCTTCCTTCTGCAATGGGAGGAAGCCCAAAGTGACTCAAGCTCCAAATCCAGAATCTCTGGGTGATGTGTCTATTTTCTCTAGTTTTGTACAATCCCACTTCAGAATTCTGCCACTAGTGACAGGATTACATCATTAATTACTCCCAACAAATCTCCTCAAGAAAAGGAAGCTTTATTAAAATGTGTAGATAAAGCCATGTCTCAACAGGGAAGAAGAAAATAGGTAGAGGCATTAGTTTTTGTTTCTGCAACTGGCCTTGAGGCAGTAGCTGGTATTTATAACTTTCTTCCTCCACCAAGCCTTTCTGTTTGCTTTGTACTCTGCTAGCACCTCAGCTGGCTGGGATTCTTTACCCAGTGGGGTCACTCAAACCTTCATTCCTGAGGGATCTAAGCTTTTGGTGGTTCTGCCTGAATAGATTGCCAGAGTCTTTGATTAACCTCAAGCCCTGGACTTGGTAATATGAGAAGGTGTTCTATTTATTCACGTCCCTGCTTCCATTGTATAACAGCAATCCTATTTTTCCTTGAGAATTAGAATCAATCAAGCCAGGCTAAAATTCTCTCCCTCTCTCCCTCTCTCCCTCTCTCCCTCTCTCCCTCTCTCCCTCTCTCCCTCTCTCCCTCTCTCCCTCTCTCCCTCTCTCCCTCTTTCTCCCTCTCTCTCCCTCTCTCTCCCTCCCTCCCTCTCTCCCTCCCTCCCTCCCTCTCTCCCTCTCTCTCCCCCTCTCTCCCTCTCTCTCTCTCTCTTTTTGCCTGTCTTCATAATGACATAAGGAGTATGAAATGGCCCAGTGGAAGTCTCACCTCCATTAAATGCTGAAAGCATTCCTCTATTTTCTATTATCTCCACAACAGTAGCAGAGCCTGGAGATGATGGAATGGAAAGAAAACTTTTGTGAATTGTAATTAGTAGTTAGGTAATTGTGAATGGTACCATCTTTCCAGCCCTTGGTTCCTGGACTGATACAACTTGGCTTTGGGAAAAGCAGGATCACTTACTGCTTGCTGGTTCAGAATAGTTACTGCATCTACAGAACCACACCATGAATTTTCAAGGTATTTCTCCTACATGATGACTTAAATCAATCTACACTAGCCTATTCCACCTCTTTTTGACTCTAGATGTTGTGCACATGATAAAACCAATGTATCCAGTGGTCTTGTTTAATGTAAAGTAAATGCCTTGGTCAGAAGCAGTGTTGTTTAGGAGACTAAGACCTGGTTTACCTTGATGTGGACAAATGCCCATTCGTTTTTATTCTATGGAGAGTGGTAGATAGCACTAGAAATCCTAGGTTCTCAGGAATTAGTGTTGGCTCTCAGACACTGTCTTATATTTCTCTAAATATTTGAATGTTTTCTTTCCCTATGACACAGTTAACTTGGTAAATGCCAAAAGTCACGCAGTTATTAAGTGGTGGAGCCAGAATTTGAATTCAGGTAGACTGACTCCCAAATACAAGCTCTTAACTCTATGCAATGTATCTCTTCTCTGAAATATGTTACTTACAATTTTATTATCCTTCAAGATCACTAGGCCCTTCTTTATTAATAGAGGCTTGGGCCTGGTAAATTACCTTGTTCTAGGAATTAGGAGAGAGGTCAAGAATTTAATTTCTATATTGGTAGTCTTTTTTACCAGACCCCAAAGGTTTTTCAATTATATAATTCAAGTAAGACTTTAGTGGGTTGTCCTTCTATTTGAACTCCAGAAACCCCATGGTTGATTTATCATTGCCAAAACTACCTAGGTTGGAATGTTCTGATTGCTATAGTAACTATGCCTTTTTTCCCTCTGAGGATTAAATGCCACTTAATGGACATCTTACTAAAACCAAGGAAACTGATTCATTGGGCATTTCTCCCAGTAGCATCCCCAAGAGAACTATTATGAAAATACCTTTCCAAAATGCTGGTGCTATTCTCACTAATGTATAGCTTCTTGGTGAAAAAAGTGAGTTCTGGGCCCTCTCAGGGAATGTAGAGAGTGAATTAGTTCACACATGGTAAATCCACTATGGTCTTCCTATTTTCTGAAGTATTTGCATTCCTTCCTTTTTGACATACCAAGGAATGTCTGGTATTTCAACGGAAAGGATATGGAAAAATAAATCCTCACTATACCTGTAGTTGCACTAGATAGAAAAACTTTTAAATTAAATTGTAAATTTTATAAAAGCAAGTGCATGTACACACTTTCAAAAGCCAAGGAAGAAAGTAAGGCTTATGACAATAGACAGCGGCTTTCCCCCATTTCTGCTTTCAGGGATGAGGATTATCAACTATTAGCTCCTTCTTCTGCTATATTTCTAAATGATCTGCTTATTTAAGTAATTTGGAATTTTCTTGATTTTTCAGTTATAGATACTATCTATCACTTCCAGTGTAATTATAGCATAATTTTTGGTTAAATCAATACGGAATGTCTACATTCCTTTGACTATATTCATATTGTTATCAGCTGAGCTTATAGTGTAGTGATATTTTACTTTTGGTAAAGCTCTTTGTTTTTCTTGGAGTTGGTAATGAATTCTAACATTTTTGCTTATTTTATATATACTCATTGCTAGCAATCACCAAATTCTTCAGATATATGGAACTCCTCACAATAAAATCATAAATCAAGTACAAAGGATAATCTATCAATCTCATTTTTTTTTCTGAGCAACATCCCTTTTTGATCTGTCTGTTCTGCAATGTTTGTTATCTAGACCAAGTGCACATTTGTCATCCCGGGGCTTTTTGTTACATTTAAGCTGGGGATTCTCCTTACATTGCCCATACATTGAATCTCATTTCCTGGATGCCCTATCTTCCTTCTTCTTAGTTTACTCTTTTGTATTAGTGAAGCATATCCTACTGAGAAAAGATTTTTATAGGCAAATTTTCTAAGATCCTTAATCTGAACATGCCTTTATTTTACCCTTACATTATCTTCTAGCTTCCAGTCTGATGCCACTATACTTTTTCGTCTTTTTTGTACCTCACCTCTTGAAGTCAATAGGATTTTTTAAAAATCAGCAGTGTCTGGGATTTCTTATGAAAATTTTTAACCATATAGAAAATTTGAAAGAATTTTACAGCAAATATTCATATACTCTAACCTAGATTCCACCATGAACATTTTAATATGCTGTCTTTATCACGTATCTGTCCATCTAGTCATCCTTCTTTCCACCCATTAAACCATCTTCCTTTTTTAGTGAATCTAAGTAAGTAGCAGAAATTAATATTCTTCTCTTTAAATATTTCAGCATGCATATCAACTAGAGTTCAGTATTTGTTTACAGTTTTTGTTTTGTGGTAAAATTTTCATGTGATAAAATGCCCAAATCTTAAGCCTGCCATTAGATGAGTTTTGTGCAATCCAAACCACTATCAAAGTACAGAACATTATCATCACCATAGAAAGTTCTGTCATATCTTTTCCCAGTCAATGCCTATCCCTAACTCCTTGAGGCAGCCATTTTTTTCTTACCATAGATTAGTTTATCTGCTCTAGAACTTCATGTAAATGGAATCATGTAGTCATTATTCCTTTGATTCTGATTTTTTTTTTGATCTGCATGTTTTTGAGACTCATCCATGTTGTTTCACATTTCTTTTTATCGTGAAGTAATTGTGTTAGTTTTGGTCCTCTGAGAAGCAGATAGAAAGACAAGATTAGATATGCAAAAGAGTTGAGGGAAATACTTGTGAAGGTTAAAGGGAAGGGGGTCAGTGTAAGTAGGAAGAGCCTCCAGACTGTCGTGTGGGTCTGACACTTGTGATGTAGAGGAGGATAGAAGGAGCGATTGGTAGGAAGACTGCAGAGTATCTCTGAGAGTTTCAGGCAGGCCAATGGGGAGTCCTCAAGCCGGAGTTGCCTGTTAAAGGAGTCCCATGGTCTCCATTATTATACCTACCACATCCAGTCATCTACTAGAAGCAGCCATGAGAAACATAGGAGTTGATCCAGAGGGGGATTAGCTGGGGCTGTCAGTGAGTTATGCCTACCCCAGCAGATCTGAGTGGTGTCTATTCATGACCACCACAGTAGCATTCCGTTGTATGAATATAACACAATTTGTTTATTTATCCTTTTAGTGATAGAAACCTAGACTGTTTCAAATTTTTGGCTGTTAGGAATAAAGTTTCTATCAATACTCTTAAACAATTCTTTTTATATGCATATATCTTAATTTCTCTATTATAACTACCTATGGGTGGAATTATTAGATTACAGGCTTGGGTGTATGTTTGTTTTTATAAAAATTGCCAGAGTTTTTCCCAAAGTGGCTGTATAATTTGTCACTCTTACCAGTAATGTATGAGAATTCTAGTTGCTCCATATACTGATTAACATTTAGTGTTTTTAACTTTAGCCATCTTGTAGATGTGTAATTGATCTCATTGTTATCTTACTTTGCATTTCCCAGATGTATACTGAACACTTTTTCATGTACTTTTTGATCATTAATTTATTTCCTTTCTGAAGAAGACCATTCAATTTTTACTTTACTGAATTGAATTGTCCATGGATCATACTGTCTTAACATGCATCCCCCTAATTCTCCTTCAAACCCTGTATCACAAAATTAAGTGTGAGCAGATAACTTTTGGCCTACTTAATTCAAATTTTTAATGATGTGAACTCTACATCTTTCTCTAGGAAATGATATAACTTTAATTTTTCCGAAAAATAGTGCATTTTATTTTCTTTAGTTGAGAAATATGTCAAAAACCTTTATGGGTTTCAGTTTCTATCTGTTCAATATAGCAGATCTGAATTTGGTGGTTGCCAGTGAGGGGATACTGCTTGTTTGGAGGATAAGTCAGGCCTTTCTGGAGTTGTTTGTCTACATAGTGGCTTAACGCAGTAAGAGTTTATTCTTTTTCATAAATCTGCGGTATGACTGGGAAAGTTCTTCTGCTTAACGTAGGGTTGACTGGGGCACTGGGATGGTTAGAAAGTCCAAAATAGTCTCATTTGTATGAACAGCAACCGGTACTGGCCCCTTGCTGGGAACTTAGCTGGGGCCTCAGTTGTCCTCCACCTGGGCCTTCCTGCATGGCTTCTTGGACGTCCCCAGTATTGGATTCCAAGAAGGAGCATTCCAAGAGGGCAAGTCTTAATGTGCAAGCACTTATCAAGCTTCTGCTTACTTTACTGGTGCTAGCGTCCCATTTGCCAAAGCTAGTCACATGTAAGGCCAGAGTCACATAGGGAAAAGACTCCTGGGTGGTGTGCTTCACTGAGGGTCATTGAAGTTTACCACAACTTTCCTGAGGTATTCCTTGCTCTCATTCTCTGCTTATGCAGCTATTTCTTTTTTCCTTGATGGCTCTGTTTGTGATTCCTTCTACAATCTAATTTTAAATCTTTTTTTTTTTTTTTACAAAAAATTATTTAATTTATTTATTTTTGGCTGCGTTGGGTCTTCGTTGCTGCGTGCGGGCTTTCTCTAGTTGCAGCAAGCGGAGGCTACTCTTCGTGGAAGTGAGCGGGCTTCTCCTTGAGGTGCTTCTCTTGTTGTGGAGCACGGGCTCTAGGCGTGCGGGCTTCAGTAGTTGTGGCACGTGGGCTCAGTAGTTGTGGTGCACGGGCTTAGTTGCTCTGCAGCATGTGGGATCTTCCCGGACTGGGGCTCGAACCCATGTCCCCTACATTGGCAGGCAGATTCTTAACTACTGTGCCACCAGGGAAGCCCCTAATTTTATAATCTTCTAAAAATTATCTTTCTTATTTTTTTGGTCTCTATCCAATGTTTGAATAAAAGTTTAAAATTCAAACACGTTTTAAAACAAATATAATTTAAAAACAAAAAGTGATGTGAATATAAGAGATAAGGAGGAGGTCCTAATTTTTCCCCTTTTTCTTATATTAACATCTTAAATTATCTCAGCATTAAAATTATATATATCTTTAAGAAAATACAACATCTTGGTTTTTTGTTTTGGTGTTTTTATTTTTTTACCTTGAAAATATTCAAGATGCTTGGAAGGAGTTTATTTGAGAGTGGTGGTGATGTCAATCTCCTCTCTTTAAATTAATTTTTCTTAAGTTTGAAATTATAGAGTGGTGGCAATCAAGGTTTTTTCGTAAAGTGTTTTACATTAATAAAAAGCCATACTCATTTATATTATACAATGGGAAAGGACCTTAGTAATAGTGAATATCACTGTTTAAGCACTTTCTGTTTTGGAGTGATGATGGTAAGTGATAGAGATAGTGGATACTGAGGACACCTACTTTAGCAATAGGGTGTGAATTATTTATATTGAAATGTATACCATATATATTTCAAATATAACTTACTGGATAATCCTAACCTCCCCCTTTCCTCACCAAAGATTCACTGTTGATTCAAATATCTGTCACTACAGCCTTTAATAAACTAAACTGGTAGTATTGAATTTAAATTAACAGTAAATTATAGTTAAAAACCAAGGGTAGAAGCAATTGATTACTCTGACCAACTCAATATCAAGGATGCACTGGTAACAAGCCATCTTCAAAAATGTATGAGAATTCTAATTAGTGTCTCACAGCTAAACTATGTATGGAAGCCAGTTGACTCAACACTTTTCTTCGGAATGCAACATAATTCTTTAAGAAACTTATTTTTCTATTCTTCTAGAAAAACCATTAGAATATGGAAAATTCCAGCACTCTGGGAATTTTGCTCCTCAATCTCTGGAAAAACTACTTGTGCCCCCAAAATATGTTAGAAATATCCCAACTTCAGGGGTGGTCTCTTCCTTTTCTGTAAAAATACACACACATACACACACACTCCAAACTGTCTAACCTTCAGCATCAGGAAGGATAATCTACTTTGGGAAATTGGTTATAAAACCCCAAATGCACTGAGGTTGAATAGCTGTGAGATAAATTTTAATCTCACTAGTCAAACCGTGGCTTGTTCTTGATGTCATTGGAAGTGATATAAAGTGTACTAGTCCCACCACAATAAAATGTTCATTGTTAATGAATTCTACTAATTTTTTGAACTATGAAAAAAACGTATTCATCTAAGAAAGTGATTGAGGTGAGATAGGACAAACTGAAGTGGTTTTGAGTACCATTTTTTTATGTGAATGGGGACCCAATGGATGTGACTTTCATTTTCCCACTTCTCAGTGAGTGAGTGGTTGTTTCCTCCTCTTTTTTTCCCAGGAACTGAACAGTATTTTTAGGTTTTTTTTCCTGAAGTTTTTTTTTTTCTTTTAAGTTAATATAGAACCTGTGTGTTTAGTCACTATTCACTAAAAATCACATGCCATATACACTATAGAGATATATTCGCCTGATTTCAAACTGCAAAGTCTTCTTGGCATTCTTAAATGAAGGGAGCATTTAACTTTTGAATTAGTTAACAACAACCCCAAGTGAACACTTTTAAATGAAAAATCAACATTTGAAAAAAATCGCAAATATACAGTCATTATAAAAAACTTGAAAAATACGATTGAAAAAAATAAAAGCTCAGGAGCCCATGAAACACACTATTAATATTTTTGACTATATCTGTTAGGACTATTTTTAAGTAATATGTATAAGGTATAGGATAATTTATTGAAATAATAATTTTTCTTTTGTCCTTTTGCTGTAGGCAATTTCTCCTTTCATTTCCCAAGGTAGTGGCTAAATATTTTTTCCTTACCTTAGGAAGTTGATAATGGCTTTTGTGTGGCAGGGCCAGAAGTAAAAATTGCCAGACAAAGAAAAAACAATACATGTTGAGAGCTTTTGTTAAAGGTGGACTCATGGAGAAGTGAAATCAGATTGGCTAAGTGGAGGAGGACTTCCAGGAACTGGGCGAAGCTGGGGAGGAGCTTCACCTAGGACTGGATATGGGGAAAGATGTGTGAGGCCTTCTGCACCCTGCTGTCCTCCCAGGACTCCAGAGACTGTCAGGGCTTCTAGGGGACTGGATGAATGGTTTCCTCTGAGGCTGGGTACCAAGTACTATGGTGCTCCATCTTGGTACTGGCCCTGGGCTCAAACTCGGCATCTCACCAGCAAAGTCTTCAACTTCAGGGTACCAGGCAGGATGGGACGATGAACACAACTGCAGCAACCAGTCTGGACTACAGACCAAGGGGATTAGAGCAAGGGGAGCTTTCCCAAATGTCCTGGCCTACATATGCTTCTGGGCTTCTTGCATAAGCCTAAAGGGGAAGAAGGCCCTACACACTTGACTAAATAAAAATCCCCACCGTTCAAATTGGTGGGCATTTGGAGGAAATACTGTTTTAGAGACACGTATGTGACATTTTAGGGTAAAATTCTGATCTGCTGTATGTAAGAGTCTAGCTGGGCCTGCACCCAGGATGAGTCACAACCCATGGAACTGCAAACATTTGATTGGGTGCCCCAATATGACTGAGATTTCCTTCCATCTGAGGATCCAGGAAGTAATTTAAGTTTATTTGAAGAAAATGAAGAAGCTGTGCTATTTCTTGAAACCTAGCACAGTGGTTCAGAGTGGAAACTCTAAATTGCTGTATAGGTTCAAGTCACATCTCTGCCATTTAGGATCAATGTGACCTTGGACAAGTGACTTAGCCTTTCTGTTACTTGGCTATTCTATCTACAAGATGAGATCAATAATAGTACCCGTGTCATAGGGTTGTTTTCAGGAATGAATGAGTTAGAAAAGTAGAACAATGTCAGGCACCTAGTAAGAGCCTAATAAACGTTAACTGTTGGTGTTAGCTTTTGTAGTGGCCTGGGATTGTTCCCACTACTTGTGGGTCCACATCCAGGATTGCTGAGCATGTTCTGCAGCACCCATCTGTTCCAAAGATGCATTAGAACCCTCAAAGGATGTTTCTTTGAATCAGTATTTTTGCCCTTGTTGGTAAATTGTTGGGCTGAGATGAAGCCAGCTATCAGAAGGCATTGTGGCTTCTGGGTCCATTAGGAGACAGTAATGAGAGTGAGGTAGAAAGGATCTTAAAGAATGCTTAAAAACCTCTTTGTGGTCAGAGGGAGGTAAAGGAAAGAAGGGAAAGCAAATTCAACCTTTTTAGTATGTGCTTATGACATGACTTTCTCTAGGATTCTTAGATTACAGAAGAAATGTAGAAGGTAAACTCTAAGAGCTCCATATGCACTTTGAATTTACACAAAAACAAAAGCACTTCTTGGAGAGTGAGAGGTACCCATTGGCTGCTGTTGCTCTGGGTCCTGGGTTTAAAACACACCAGAGGTACTGCTGAGAGCATGGGCTATCTTACTGGGCCAGGAAATGAGGGAAAGTGTTCTGCTGTGAGGGTAATAATAAATTATTGAAAACTGGAGGTGGTTTCTTAAAGGAAAAAGCCATTTACCACCTTCCAACATACCACACATACCCCTTTGAAACGTGCCTTGGGCATTTGGCTGAGATGCAACGGCAAGCGTGGTTTCCTGGGCTGAGAAATGGTGAGTGATGGAAGAATTTAGGCACAGTGGCAGCGGAATTCCTTCTGCTGTTTCACTCTTAGGTGTCTTGTTTACTGCAGATTTTTGGTATATAAGCATTAACAAGTTAAGGAATTTCTTTTTTATTTCTACTCCAAGGGTTTCGTTTTTGAATGGGTTTGTATTTTATCAAATGCCATTTCTGTATTTGCTGGTACAGTGGTGAACTACAGTAATAGGTTTTAAAATATTAAATCAGGCTTGCATTGCAGTGATGAAGCTTACTTGGTTGTGGTATGTTGCATTGCGTATATTGTTGGAATCAGTTTGCTCATATTATATTAGGGCTTCTTAAATGTATGTTCCTATGTAAGATTGGTCTTTAATTTTCTGTTTTTGTACTGTCCTTGTCAGAGTATGGTATTTGAGGCTATACTCATCTCATTAAATGATTTTAGACTCTTTCTAGAGTTTTAATTCTCGGAAGCAGTAAGTGTAAGAGAAGAATTACCTTTTTCTTGAATATAAGTTAGAATGTACTGTTTATCTGGTCCTGGTAGGAATTACTCTTGTTATTGTTGAAAGATATTTAGCTCCTTATACCATTTCCTTAAAGGTCAAAGGCCAATTCAGGTTTTTAATTTTTTATGAGTTAATTTACTTATGTTAGGATTTTGGGGGATAATTGGTTATTTCATTCAAGTTTTTAAATTTATTGGTTTAAAGAGATTCATGGTTTTCTCTTGTGATTTGTTTTATTAATGTCTCTTTTTTGCATGTATTCTTCTCTGTGCATTGTTTTAGGGCTTTTATCCTATTTTCCTTGATCAATATTATAAGAGGTGTATTTATTTTATGAATTATTACAAGAGGATTGCTTTTAGATTTGTTTCCTATTTTTTTTCATTTTAAAAATTTCATTAATTTTTTCTACCTACTAAACATACTTTAGAATTTTCTTTTACTAAGGGTCTTTAGGTATCAAACTTTCTTAGTGTTCATTTGCCTGAAAATGTCTTTAGTTCGCTTTCATTCCTTTTTTCTGTTTCTTATTGACGTATAGATGATTTACAGTACTGTGTTAGTTTTAGGTGTACAACATACTTATTCAATATTTTTATAGATTATACTATAACGTTCTTATAAAACATTGGCTATATTCCCTTACTTTCACTCTTAAAAGATATTGGCTGGTTTTATACTTCTAGGTTGACACTTATTTTCTCTCTGTGTATGAGCTATTCATCTAACAGTTGTTCATTTGGGAATAATATGTCTTTTGTTTGGTTTTTTAAATTCTGGAGGTTCTTAAAAAGTTTCTGTTTTTCTTTGGTGTTTGAAGTTTCATTATGGTAAGTCTAGAGATATGGATTTCTTTTTTTTTTGTTTTCTGTATGCGGGCCTTTCACTGTTGTGGCCCCTCCCGTTGCAGAGCACAGGCTCCGGACGCACAGGCTTGGCTGCCATGGCTCACGGGCCCAGCCACTCCACGGCATGTGGGATCTTCCCGGACCAGGGCACGAACCCGCATCCCCTGCATCGGCAGGCGGACTCTCAACCACTGTGCCACCAGGGAAGCCCTGGATTTCTTTTTATTTATCCTGCTTGGCATTTTATAGGTATTTTGAATCAGAGCGTTGATGTCTTTCATCAGTTCTGGAATATTCTCAAATGTTATCTTCAAATAATTATATCTGGCCCTTCCTCTTTTTTCCATATGAAACTGTCTTGATATATGTTAGTCTTCTTACTCTATTCTACATGTCCCTTATTTTCTCTTTGCCTCTTTGTGGTACATTCTGGATAACTCAGATCTATCTTCCAGTTAATTATCTTTTGAGATATGTGTAAACTGATATTAAATCCATACATTTATAATTTTTACCATTATATTTCTCATTTCTAGAAGTTTTATTCGATTCTTAAAAATCCGCTTGGTCATTGCTTGTAGTCTTAATATCTGCAGATATTTTCATTAATGCCTTTTATTTCTTTAAACATGATGAGTATAATGTTTTCAGAACCTGTGTCCTGATATTTTTAGTTTCCAAAATTCCTGTATTTCTGGCTCTTCTGTTCGTTGTTTTTGCTTGTTCTTCCTCAGAGAGCTTTATTTCTTTGTATGGCTAGTTACTTTTGACTATGATTTGATCATTTTTATTGTCAGTTTATTTTGAGAAATTCTTTGAGCCTAGGATCTAGGTGATCCCTCCAGATAGGACTGTATTTGCCTCAGCTAAGCTGTGATAGCCTTGTGATTCTTGGATCTCTCTGAATTACATTTATGAACTGGGAAATTTTGGTCTGCCTGGGTAGGAAAGGTTCAGGCGGAAGAGGCTACTTTCCAGTCCCAGATTTTTAACAATAATCCACTCCCCTTCTTTCTTAGTGTCTATATAGAGGAGAGTTTATTTCTACTCACCCTTGAGAGGTTCACAACTTGAGAGTCAAGTTTTATAAGCAGAGGAAATTTTCTCCCCTTAGATTCCCCCTTTTGATTGGGCTTTGAAGCTTATCCTTATCTCTTACTCCTGCCTGTATAAGGCTGTGAAAATCTAGGTTTAGAGCAGCATCTGGGAATTGTTTACTTTTCTGCCAGCTTATCTGTGCTTTTATGAAGACTATTTTATTTTTAATCTAAGACTTTCAGTTGATTTCAATGAAAGGGTGATCCAACTACTTAGCTTACTATGTTAGCAGAAACTCAACAGTGTTAGGTGTTTACCTTAATGTATATAAGAAATCATTTAACTAGCATATCAAATCTGTGATTTTACTAATATTTTACATAGTGCAATATTCACTAAAATAAGGAGTGGATTTAAAATTGATTGAAAAGTATGTAGATCAGGCATAAATCATGAAGATGGTAAGCCACATGACTACTGTATTGACATATGTAAAGAGTAGGTTTCCATTGATGGTGAGAGCAGATGCAGAGACTACTGGGGTATGTTAGATAAAGCTGACATCGTCAAAGGATGGAGAGTGAAGCCCGAGCAGCCACAATTAAGAACAGAAAGAAAAGAAACATTTCTCAGGTCACGTAGATATGCAAGCTCCTAGACCTCAAAATCTTTATCAGGGTGTCAGACAGTTTCAAGTGGTAACATGGGTCATTGAAGATCACATCAGAGCTTCTGGAAGCTAATCTGCCTCCTCCAGGTCTACCTTAAATATGGAAGGCCAGAGCCATTTATAGGTAGGCTGGTTTGGCTGTGTGTTGGATATCCCCTTGTCATGAGGTGCCAGGTGCACCTCATTAGTCTCAGTGTTGTGCATGTACAATATGACTGCAGAGCACATTTTGGTACAGAACACTCAGGTCAGACACACAGCCCCCACCTATCACCTTCTCCCTAGCCCAGGCTGCTCAAATCTGATTCAGGGATGTTTCTGAACTCAGTGCTATGGCACAAGATCAAAGATAAGTTGCTCAGACTTCTCTGACTACAGAGTCCTTACAGGAACAGCTGAAGTTTTAGAAACACAGGTCTAGTAGAAATAGTTTGTCAGGAATTATGGGTTATCAGGCAGCACCACAAAGGGAAAAGCTATCACACTCAAATTAGCATAATTTGAGAAGAGTTTATAAAATAGACTAATTACAAAGGTGTGTGCATGTGTGTGTATGTGTGTGTGTGTGGTAGTGGTGGGGAAAAATGAGGGAAAGGAAGGACAGAAACCTGGAGCTAGCAGAAACAAGCTTTCACCACTCCTAGAGCTGAATGGACAATGGGAAGAGGATATTACCAAAACCTAGAAGGAGAGACTATCTTATAGAGCAGCCACCTAGAATATGAAAGTGACCTTCTATCAAGGGACACAGGCTGTGCAAGATGAAAGAACAGAATGGGAATTAGGAAAACAAATACTCTGGCCTCAGTTTCCTCCCACTCTCAGTTTCCTACTGGCCAAACCAAAATGGAAGCCAGAGGACTTGGGAGCCCATTGGTATAATCCATGCCAGTCAGCTTCCCTAGATAGTGAGCAAGGTGGAGAAGGGTGGAGATTAGATTTGGAGGAGGAATGAAGTCAAAGATTTCTGGCATATCAGAACTGACCTATAATCCAAGATTAGTCAATAACTGCATCAATTTGTAAATCAACTGAAATGTCTAATGCTTCACATGTGTAATCATCAGTAAAATTTCTTCACTCTTATTTCAACAAGAATTTATTCAGTGTGTCACTCATACTGATTTTCTTCACATTTTGTAGTTCAGTCTTTCTAATTTCACCTACTTTATGCTCTTTGGATGTTATTCTGATTATAGGTCTTTCATACTTTCCCAAAATATACTAGTTTTCCAGGAACTCTGCCACTGGCCTATTTCTTACTCCTCAAAATTTTTGAACTGTCTTGGATAAAATCCATGTAGACAGAGTATTTATTGATATTGGGTCATGCTAACTCATTTATCACTTCTGTCTTACTGACTTTGAACTCAGTGCAGTGTGGTATAGAGCCAGTTGAGAAGAATGTTCACTAGGGCTTTACCCTTTTCAGGAATCATGTCAATAATGATTGTATGGTGACTTTTATTGATGATTATACTACACTTGTGTGCATAGATGAATAATATATAACTTGAGGTACTTTGGACAATTTATTTGATAATAGAATTCTTAAAACTTAGAACGTTTGAATATTGGACTGTATTGGGTTTCCGAGAGGAAATCGTAGTTTAAGTGAAGTGGCACCAATAGACCATGTTGTGCAGAGGTTCACATAAAGAGGAGGCACAAAGGACTTAATATTTTTTGATCACTTGCACAGACCAGTTGATGTGTTAGGTATTTTACACATGGCATTTAATTGAATCACATAAACATTACAAGTCATCCGATTATCTGAACTGAGAGAAACATATTTTAAGCTTCCAGAAAAATATTATTGGATAGCATTTTAAGGTCTTTACAACCAAAGTAAAGTAAATATTTGAGGTAGGAGTCTCTCTGCCAGTGGTAGCCCAGGAGTCCAGTTACTATTCACTAGAAAGGTTTAAGTGTCCCAAGACACTTGAGGATAGCAAGTGCCCTGGATGATTGTAGTGACCTCTCTTTTGTTCTGCTGTCTTCCCAGAGGTTATTCCATTCCATTGCTATACTATTACCTGTGTTTTTGTTTGTTTGTTTGTTTTTTGAAAAATTCAGTCTAGCCACATAAAATCCTCAATACGCCCCTATGAGGCCCTAAATGACCCGACTCTCTACTTCTCTAGCTTCAATTCACATCATCTCCCCTACTTATACTACCGTTGCCTGGATCGTTCTTACCAATGTCTACTTCTGGAAAGTTCCCGTCCTTCTTTCAGGTTTCAGACTAAATGTCACTTCTTCAAGGAAGCCACCACTTGCCCCTCCACATCAATAAGGTTCCGTGGTATTCTCTCTGATAGCATCTTTCATTTTTCCTTCAGATTTCTTTTTTTTTTAAGATTTAATTTTTTTAAATTTATTTTTGGCTGTGTTGGGTCTTTGTTGCTGCGTGCAGGCTTTCTCTAGTTGTGGCGAGCGGGAGCTACTCTTCGTTGTGGTGCACAGGCTTCTCCTTGCAGTGGCTTCTCTTGTCGCGGAGCACGGGCTCTAGGTGTGCGGGCTAGTGGCACGTGGGCTCTAGAGCACAGGCTCAGTAGTTGTGGTGCACTGATCTAGTTGCTCTGAGACATGTGGGATCTTCCTGGACCAGGGATCGAACCCGTGTCCCCTGCATTGGCAGGCGGATTCTTATCCACTGCGCCACCAGGGAAGTCCCTCCTTCAGATATCTTACTGCACTTTGTAAGTATACATTTGTTTCTGTGGTTGTTTTCCTAACGTCTGCCTTTCCCATCAGACTGTATGTTCTACGAGGTCTATTTTGTTCATTGTGGTATCTCTATACGTGGCCTAAGGCACTAACTAGGTCAATAACCTGTGCCAAATGAGGGAATAAATGACTAAAGTGCAGTCCCTGTCCTCAAGGCATTTCATGTTAGAGGTGGCAATGTAAAGAAATACCATCCCTGCAGTGTGGTAAGTCCTGGGAAAACTGGCACACAGTAACACACATAGAGCATATCAGGAGAGCCCTGCATGTAGGCTCAAGCCATTGGTCCCTTGGAGAAAAGAATGAACTCTTTCTTTTCAGTAAATACCATATTGAATATGTGATAACTCAGCTAGTGACAAGGGACTGAACGGTAGAGACACTCAAATGTGATGAGGACACAGTCACAGCCTTCCTGGCATTTGCATCAATTTACATTACCAAGGACTAAGGAAAAAGCTAAACAAAATGAAATGTAAAATGTAATTAGGATCAGCCAAGCCAATCTTGAGAAAAAAGAACAAAGCGGGAGGTATCATGCTCCCTGACTTCAGACTGTATGACAAAGCTACAGTCGTCAAAACAGCATGGTACTGACAGAAAAATAGATACATACACCATTAGAAGAGATTAGAGAGCCCAGAGATAAACCCACACACATATGGTCAATTAATCTATGGCAAAGAAGGTAAAAATATACAATGGGCAAAAGACAGTCTCTTCAATAAATGGTGATGGGAAAACTGGATAGCTACATGTAAAAGAATGAAATTAGAACATTTTCTCATACTACATACAAAAATAAACTCAAAATGGATTAAAGACCTAAATGTAAGACCAGAAACCATAAAACGCCGAGAAGAAAACATAGGTAGAACACTCTTTGACATAAGTCATAGCAATATTTTTTGGATCAGTCTCCTCAGGAAATGGAAACAAAAGCAAAAATGAACAAATGGGACCTAAGTAAATTTAAAAGTTTTTGCACAGCCAAAGGAAACCATTGACAAAATGAAAAGACAACCTACTGAATGGGAGAAAATATTTGCAAATGATATGATCGATAAGAGGTTAATATCCAAAGTATATAAATAGCTCATACAACTCAATACCAAAAAAGCCAAACAACCTGATTAAAAAATGGGCAGAAGACCTGAATAGACATTTTTCCAAAGACGACATACAGATGGCCAACAGGCACATGAAAAGATGCTCAACATTGCTAATCATCAGAGAAATGCAAATCAAAACCACAGTGACAGGACTTCCCTGGTGGCATAGTGGTTAAGAATCCACCTGCCAGTGCAGGGGACACAGGTTCGAGCCCTAGTCCCAGAAGATCCCACATGCCACGGAGCAACTAAGCCCGTGAGCCACAACTACTGAGCCTACGCTCTAGAGCCTGAGAGCCACAACTACTGAAGCCCACGTGCCTAGAGCCCATGCTCCCCAGCAAGAGAAGCCACCACAGTGAGAAGCCCATACACTGCAACGAAGAGTAGCCCCCACTCGCCACAACTAGAGAAAGCCCGTGCACAGCAATGAAGACCCAACGCAGCCATAAATAAATAAATAAATTTATAACAAAACAAAACACAATGACATATCACTTCACACCTGTCAGAATGGCTAGCATCAAAAAGACCAAAAATAACAAATGTTGGCGAGGATGTGGAGAAAAGGGAACCCTCCTACACTGTTGGTGGGAATGTAAATTGGTGTGGCTGCTATGGAAAGCGGTATGGAGGTTCCTCACAAAACTGAAAATAGAACTACCATATGATCCAGCAATTTCACTCCTGAGTATATATCTGAAGAAAACAAAAACACTAATTAGAAAAGATACAAGCACCCCAATGTTCACAGCATTATTTATAATAGCCAAGATGTGGAAGCAACCTAAAGGTCCATCAACAGATGAATAGATAAAGAAGATGTGGTATATACTTGTATGACAGTATATTACTCAGCTATAAAAAAGGATGAAATTTTGCCATTTGAAACAACATGGATGGACCTGGAGCGTGTTATGCTTAGTGAAATAGGTCAGACAGAGAAAGACAAATACTGTATGTTATCACTTATATATGATAACATTTTTTTTGAAAGTGTTCCATGTGTCTATTACACAGTCAAGGTTTATCCTTAGAATTTAATAACTGATGAGGACTAAATTAAAATAGAAGTTTTATCATATCCATTACATTTACTAAATCATTCTCAAGTGTGTATACAGTTGTCCCTCAGTATCCATGAAGGATTGATTCCAGGATCCCCCACAGATACCAAAATCTGAGGATGATCAAGTCCCTTATATAAAATGGTGTAGAATTTGCATATAACCTATGCACATCCTCTAAATCTAAAAAGTAAATCTAAAGAATAAAAAAAAATCTAAAAAATAAAACAAATGAATATGACAAAACAGAAACAGACTCAAAGAGAACAAACTAGTGGTTACCAGTGGGGAGAGGGAAAGAGGGAAGGCCAAGACAGGGGTAGGGGTTTAAGAGATACAAACTATGTATAAAATAAATAAGCTACAAGGATATATTGTAAAGCACAGGAAATATAGTGAGTATTTTATAATAACTTTAAATGGAGTGAATCTATAAAAATACTATGTTGTATACCTGAAAATAATATAATATTGTAAATCAACTATTCTTTAATTAAAAAAGTAATGGGATCCATGCCTATACAGGGCTTACCCACATAAACCCCCCATGGGTAATCTATACTCTCCGTTTACCTTTCTGCTAGTTGATTGGAGAGGACCCACAAACACCTGAAGGGTTGAACTTGAAGTTCTGAATGACCACACAGAATGTCCCCCCACCCCACAATGAAAACTCACACTGGACTGTGGTATGAACTAGAATAAATATATATTGCCTTTAGCTACTGAGAAAAAATGTAATTAGGATCAAAAGAGATGTATACATTGAGCTGTATGGGTAGTAAGAGAAGGAAACAGGTCACCCTGAGAGGGATTCTTGATAGAACAGCCCTTTGAAATTGACGTTGAAGCATCAGCAGGACCTAGGTAGGTGAGATTGGGTAGTGGAGTATAAAGGGAAAGATTCATTATAGGCAGGAGAAATTCGGGAAGAAAAGGTACAGAGAACACTATGGAGGTGGTTTGAGGGAAGGAGTTGTCTTGATTCAGCTGGGACTAAGGGTCTTAGGTAGGCAGGGTTCTAAAATACCTACCCCTTCAAAGATTTCTTTTTCTAATCCTTGGAACCTGTGAATATGATGAGATATCACAATTATGAATATGTTATTTACATGGAAAAAGGGACTTTGCTGCCTTTCAGCTTTCACTTTACCTTCTTGGTGGTCTTCAGTCACAGCTGCAGCCTCCAAGCTGGATTTCCAGGAGTCTGTCCTTCTCTAACCCTCGGCTCAAATATAGAGAGAAGCTCTTTCTATTTTTTCCATTAGCACAGTTTACACGGGCTGGAGCTTCAAAATGACTGGGGAAAAATGAAAAATATAGAGACAGTATAAGCAATATAGCCATTTTGGTGTGCAAAGCACACAATTCTGAGTCGATAACTACAGAGTGCACCACTTTGCATTCTGTCTGGAGTCAAGTGCAGGCACCCATAGTTTTCAGGAAACTTCCTCACATCCTGGCCCTCACATCCCTGTGGTTACAACGATCATAATGCCTACCATTTGGGCAAGGTCCTATAAAGATACTAGAATAAACATTGTCTTGTAAACATTGATCTTAATAAACAAAGACTTCATTGTTTTCTGATTTAAAAAACAGTACTGTTTTATTGTGTAACACTTGAAAATGAGATTAAATTAGAAGGAAGAGGGACTTCCCTGGTGGTGCACTGGTTAAGAATCTGCCTGCCAATGCAGGGGACATGGGTTCGAGCCCTGGTCTGGGAAGATCCCACATGCCACGGAGCAACTAAGCCCGTGTGCCACAACTACAGAGCCTATGCTCTAGAGCCTGCAAGCCACAACAACTGAGCCCGCATGCCTAAAGCCCATGCTCTGCAACAAGAGAAGCCACCACCATGAGAAGCCTGCGCACCACAACGAAGAGTAGCCCCCGCTCACAGCAACTAGAGAAAGCTCGCAGGCAGCAACAAAGACCGAATGCAGCCAAAATAAATAAAAAATAAACAAATAAATATATTAAAAAAAGATTACATTGGAAGAAAATTAAAAACCCCATAATCTCACCATCTGTTTATACATAGATATATTTATTAAAACATAGAATAGTACTATTTGGATATTAGCTCTCTTCTCTTAATTACAGATTGGATAGCTCGATTTTTCTTCCATCATTAAGATCAGGGGAGATGGAGTAACTTCTGTGTCCCTTGGGACCTCAATTCTTATGTCCTAAAGAATCTAAAACATTACTTCATCCACCTGTTAAGCATTCTATCTCTTACCACAGAGGTGTGGCTTTGTTGTTATGGGCCTTTCAGCAGAGGATGCAAGCATGTTTAATTTAGTCAGCATAATGCTTAAGACAGTTGATTTTAAATACTTCTAAGTAGAAGTGTGTACTGCCAGAATCACACATTCACTTCACTTATCTAGCTCCTAATGGCATTTGAGATTGTGACCATCACCTTAAGAAGATCATCTAAAACAAGGAGTAATCTAAAATAACAAAATAACTAGTCTTCTTACAATATGAATTATATAAATATCTAATAGGAGATTGTTCCCTTCATATAAACCCACTCTCCCATTATATATTAGGGAGGAAATATTAATAAAATAATGGCCCATTATGGAAGAAGAAGGCCACAACTGTGGCACAGATATGGTTCACATTTGAAGGCTGTGAAGTGGTCCTCCTATACCTATGCCTTCAGAGTTCTCTATCAGCTGCCGAGAGAGACAAAAGTTTTCATATCCTACAGGTCTCTGTTAAAATACTAATGGTTGTGGGTGGAGTGACACACAAAGGCACTGATGTGCCCTAACATATACTGAAGTTTAGTTGATTATATTAGTACATGTCATCTAGGATAACAAAGAGAGCTAGAGGAAATGGAACCCAAGATGAAAGAACAAAGGAAGAAAAGGTCCAGATTGTGGTGCACTGTCTGAAGTTACATCCAAGCTGAGCCTCACAGTGAGGGACTTAAAGAGGTTAAATAATGAAAGGGAAACAACCAGGAATGCTAGACATAAATCTCACTTACTACAGTGTTTTGCTTGAATTCAGTTCTGTTTCCCAGGCCTTTACAGTTTGTTCTCCAACCTTTCTGGTCAAAAGAATCATTATTCCACCAGTGATGATAATGGTTCCAAAGAACAAACTATCAGATGCTCCCCATCCAACCCTCTAGTTTTGAAATATGCCAGAATATTCTTGGTTTGTGCTAGGATGAATAAATGGATGAGGGGAATTAAGCATTACTGACTGGAAAATGATTTTTTTAAATGCAGCCAAAGCGGCATAATTTTCTTTGTTCTCAAGAGGTCATTCAAAGAAGACTGAAAGACAAATAGATTATCTTTCTTCTAAAGGGACTGTAGCAGGGGCGTTCCATAAAGAGAGTCCATTAAAGCTATTTGATCTATAATGTCCTTTTACTGGATATTAGTTAAAAATATTAGAAATATACAATTGCAATATTTTCTTTCACAGTTTAAAGTTTTTCTGGATTATAGTTTAAAACATTATGTTCTCTTGGGACATTTAAAGAATTTTTAGTGAAACATCTTAAATTAATCATTTTGAATATTTTCATCAAATTGGGTTTGGTTATTTTACTCCAAATTATAAATTAAAAAGAATGTTTTTAGAGCTCAAATTTATGTAATTCTAGCTTGGTTTTCCTTGGGATGAACCTGCATGAAGTATATTCTCCATATTTTTAATTATTATTCTATTATTTTCATATCACATTTGGTTTTCATACAGTCTTCTAGAGTCTAAAATAAACAGATTGTGTTTCTGTAATTGTCTTTGTGTAATATTATAAAAACCTTTTTATTTTTCATTCATTTAAAAAATTCAAACAAGTCAATCCACCAACTTACACTTCTTTAATCGAAAATCAGTAATAACAATGAAATTTGCTTTAAAAATCATCTTTACCCAGGGCTTATTTTCCTAAGAGGTCATATTTTCTGAGCATTTTTAAAAACTCCTATAGAAGTAATATCTATATATTACTATATAGCTACATGTGTAATACTATGGAAGGTGAGTTTCAATGTACATTATAGCCATGAAATAGCTTGCTCATTGATAGCAATAATCCAGAATATATTATAGTATATTACAGGAAAAATTCAGTTTAATTCTTTATGTTAAAGAGAGCAATATAATTCAGAAGGGAGAAAATTTTCCTCTTACCTCCTCACATTTACTTCTAAATTTCATGACACAGGATAAATTTGTCACCATGTGTTGGAAACATTATATACAATGGAGGACTTCTGTTGTAGAAGCTACTCACTCATACTTGCTCCTTTTCCTCCAGGACACACAGCTGTCCTGTATATCTTGCTGTTCTTTGCAGTTTAATGTCTCCAGGCAACTGAATTCCGTCTAATGCCACATGGATAGAATTGATGTATACCTCTTTCAGTCCTTGTCCATTAAAACTTCTTGTACTATTTCCCATTCTTATTCTCTTCATCAGTTTCCTGGGTGTATGCAGAAAATCCAGCAGGGGATTCCCAGGCCTTAAGGAAAGACTGAGCCACATAATGGGAAAGCCTTGGTTCCTGGATGATGCTGACCAAGAACTCAGAATTCAACTCTGTATGAGTGACAGAAGAACTTATATTTTGTATACCGCTGAGATTTGAGGATTTATTTACTAGTTAATTTACTTACTCTAGCTAATACAGATTAGACACAAGGATTAGAATCTCTGATATGAAGTTCTGAGATCTTGAATTTTACTTTTTCAGTAAACTTACATCAAAGTTAAGGAAACTGGGTTTCTACCTGGCTATGGGCAATTTGGTTTTCTCTTTCCAAGGGAAAACTGGTAAACTTAGACATGTAAAAAAAATTTCTTCATCTCTCAACAGTCAGTAAAAATTAAGAAATATAAAAAACATATACTAGATCTAAATCAATATCAAGAATTATTTAAGAAAAGGAGAAACAGCAAAGTAAGTTAAATTGACAGTAGTCAAAAATAATCTTATTTTTCAGTAAGTTGTGTGCAGAAGAATATTAACCTAAATCCACGCTCTGCTTGTGGTTCATAGGAGATGAAACAGTGCTATTAGAATTCAATTTGGTTCTCAGAGGCAACCAGAGCAGAGCAAGAAAGCTGAACATTGTCTGGGTGTTCATTAAATACATCAGGACATTTTGCTCCCTAGCATATAAGTTTCAGGTTTAGTTTCTTTAAAGAGGGGCGAGAACTTAAAGAGAGTTGTGACGGAATCTGAGTGCAGGATCTTTCTGCATTTTTGTTCCAATCTTATTCCATTTTATCACTTACACTTAAATTAACAATATCTTTTTTATAGTGACTTGCCATTATTGAAAAATTACTTAACTAACTTTCAGAGAAGCAATGATTTTTTGCATTCACTTTTCACTGGTTTACATAATATTTGACAAAACTTTGTTTTCATAGTCACAGGAATAATAGGTTTTGTAGCAGAATGTTTGATTCCTGGTAACCACCCATGTGGTAGAAGCCAAATTGTGTGACCATGGCAGAGATTGGCTTTGTAGCAGTGAGTGTTCAGTAGGATACTGTAGGAGAGAGGCTACTACTTCTTAACATTAAGCTTGGGAAAACGGTCTTTAAGGAGAGGGTACAAGGAGAAAATTTCTTAGGAGAGAACACTGGGTGCTGTGAATAGCCATCTCTCCTCTCAAAGGTGTAGGGATGGGGCTGTATTGCCTCTTAAGTATCAGATGTAGAGAGGAGGTTTTAATGAGACCATTCTAAGAGTGAAGTCTTACTCTCACCTGTGAAATCCCTAGAATGAGTGATATCAGGCATCATGCTGGCAATTAGCAATGGAGAGTGGCCTCATTCAAGGTCTTGCTTTCAGATTTTCTTGGGGCTAGGGAATGTTACCCGTGAATAAGGTGTGGAGATGAAAGTCAACACAAGGAAGGTCCTAAGAGGGCATCCCCTAGACTGAGGGATGAACAGATTTTTGCAGAAGGCAGCTGAAGATACTGTCATATTTCTATGAGCTGAGAAGGGGCTACAGAAAGGGCAGAAGATGCCTTAATTGTAAATCAGAGTTTTAATTATTAAAAGGTTCTGGACATTCTAACATCTCTCTTGAGACTGTTACTTCCAAGGACAGGGAAAACCTAGCCCCACCAAATAAAATTAAGAGACAGTGGGAGACAAAATAAGGTTTTAGTATTATATCCCCAGAATAAGTTGTGTTTCAACTTATTGAATACAATTCTACCCAATACAGCATTAAATGCTGGTTTTCAATAATCAAATACATTAAACGGTCTAGAATAGTGATACATACTTAGAAGTCTATCACAGGAATAAACCTACAGTATCTATTTATATTTTCAAAATTTAACTGTCATTTTACTTTCTTAAAAGTTCAAATATTGAACTCATTGGATGTTATGTACAGAATAGCCTGAATGACTAGTCAAAATAGCCTAAGTGAATAAGATAAAACTAAATGTCAGTGACTAATATCTAAGATAACTGGTTTATTTTTCATTTCTAATCCAACTTTTTTTCATATCTTCATAAAACCCACCCTCTTCACCTCTAGTAGCATCATATTTTTTTATGTTTGAGTCCCATTTTTAGTATGATTATATCTGCTGAACATATATCATGTCTTGTATTTCAATTAGACATTGAGGCAGAACCTCACTATCATAAATATCTCATAATGATAACCTCTTTTCCATTAGTGTCTTGGGATAATCTGTCATTGTGTAGACTTACTATGTTTAAGTACAGTTACAGCAACATTAAGACAATGTTTTATTTCTATGAAACATCTGCATCTTCTCATTCACAGTTACTTGCTGGCTCCTTGTTTATTTATTATTTTTTAATTACCCAGAGGCTATCCATGGCAATTTGCCTCTATATTTTCCTAGTGATAAATCCCAATACTTCAGCAACCTCATATTTGAGCACATTAATTTGCATCTTTGTTAATAGATTTCTTATCACAATATGTTTCTTATATTTGTTCAGTTGCCAATTTCTTTAATTTCCTTAATAACAGAGAATTAATTGCTGCTGTTCTTCTTGCTAATATAATTCCCTATTATTTTATAACTGATGTGGAAGTAATATTTTCTTTTTATTACTAGGTGAAGGATCTAATGTACACTGTTAACTCTAAGTAGATTAGAAGCTCAGGATTTGCATAAAGTGAAGTATATAAATCTAGAAAAGAAAGGTAACGTAAAAGGCAGATGTCTATAGACATGACCATCAGAGTATGAATCTTTGTGAACTTAGAGTCTGCTAGAGAAGGAAGGGACCCAAAAGCACAGGGAAAGCATAGACAGGACACCAGGGCTCACTTAAGGGAAAGGAAGGTTTACAGCTTTTAAGAAAAGGGGATGACAGAAAAAGAGAGGTGGGGAAATCTTTAACAATTCAGATACACAGATTACAGGTTCTGAAATTTATTTAAGGAACATGAATCTAAAATTTGTGAAAATATTCTACCAATAGTCATGATTTTAGGATTTTCTTCACTGTCATCAATTTTCCTGTTATAAGTAGAAGCTTTATTCATTTTGAAAGGAAATGGAACATTTATGGAACAGAATAGGAGACTGTAGGTAAGTTGTAATTGCTCAGGCAAGAAAGACAAGCAGGGACTCCCCTGGTGGTCCAGTGGTAAAGAATCTGCCTTCCAATGCAATGGATGCAGGTTCGATCCCTGGTCGGGGAACTAAGATCCCACATGGCACGGGGCAACTAACTCCGCACCCCACAACTACTGAGCTAGTGTGTCTCAACAAGAGAGTCTGCGTGCTACAAAACTACAGAGCCCACGTGCTCTGGAGCCCTTGCGTCACAACTAGAGAAAAGAAACCCACACGCCACAACTAGAGAGGTAGCCTGCTGAAACTAGAGAGAAGCCCGTGTGCCACAACAAAAAAAAAGATCTTGCATGCCTCAATGAAGATCCCGCATGTCGCAACTAAGGCCCAATGCAGCCAAAAATAATAAATAAATAAAAATAGTTAATTAAAAAAAAGAAAGGCAAGCAGAATTTGCAACTTAAAGAGCACTATTGACAGTTAATTTCAAGGGGCACAATGGTAAAATGGAAAGGGTGTGGAGTAGAGTTCTTATAGCTGCTCTACAGCAAGTTACCCAAAGCACAAGCTGAGTAAATTGCTTAAACTTTCTGGGCCTCAGATGCCTCAGGTAGAAAATGAGAGATTCCGTCTAAATATCTTTAAGGTCCTTTAAGGATGCTTTTTGAAATCATAAAACGTTGCAGATCTTTATCAACATGCATTTACAAGATGTTCTGTTAGAACCCTAAAAATGTAAGGAGATTATTTAAAGAACATGTACACAGTGGCACCACAGTGTAAATTTATTCAGACCATGTAAATCATTTGTGTCTTACTGCTTATATAAGATAGCACTACTGGTCAAACCTGTAACTCTGGCATGACTTTTTACTTGTAGTTAAGAAAGTGGACTATCTCACAGTGCTCCCATCTTATACAATGAGACGGGATTCAACTTAGCACAGATTTCTCTGCGGAAAGTTTCTGAGTCCAAAAGGTGATGATTTGATTATTCATTCTTGACTTTAAATTTGTGTGTGTGTATGTGCTCACATGTGCATGTGTGTGTATAATTTCTATTATGCATCTATTAGAATAACTAAAATCAAAAACACTGACACCACCAAATGTTGGCAAGAATGTGGAGCAACGGGAACTCCCATTCATTGCTTGTGGGAATGCACAGTGGTACAACTACTTTGGGAGACAGTTTGGCAGTTTCTTAAAGCTAAATATACTCTGACCATAGGATCCTACAATCATGCTCTTTGGTATTTACTCAAATTAGTTGAAAACTTGTATCTATACAGATATTTGCATGTGGATATTTATAACAGCTTTGTTCATAATTGCCTCAAATTGGAAGGAGCTAAGATGTCCTTCAACAGGTGATTCAATAAATAAACTATGTTATATCCATGGAATATTATTCAGTACTAAAAAGAAATGAGTTATCAAACCACAAAGACATGGAGGAATTTTAAGTACATATTACTAAATGAAGGAAGCCAATCTGAAAATCAACATACTGTATGATTTCAAATATATGATATTCTGGAAAAGGCAAAATTGTGGAAACAGTAAAAGTATCAGTGGTTTCCAGGGGTTAAGGGAGGTGAAATGGATGACTAGGTGAAGCACAGAGGATTTGGGGAGCAGTGAAACTATTCTATATGATTCTTTAATGGTGGATAGACGTCACTGTACATTTGGCAAAACCCATAGAACTACAACGCCAGGAGTAAACCCTAATTTAAAACTATGGACTTTTATTGACAATGGTATCAATGTTGGTTCATCTGTTGTAATAAATGTACCACTCAGGTGAGGAGATGTTGATAGTTGGGGAGGCTATATATGTCGGAGTGGGCATATTAGAATTCTCTGGTTTTTTCTCTCAACTTTGCTGTGAACCTAAAATTGCTGTAAAAAAAATTATATTTAAAATAATTTCTCCATTTTAGTAAATGGAAATTCCATCCTTATCCTTGCTTAAAAAACCACAACAAAAAAACTCCTAGAACCCTAGCACCAAAGTCATTCTTGATATCTATTCTGTTTATATACCATATCCTATCCATCAGCAAATTCTGTTGGCTCTATATTTAAAATTTACTCAAAATCCACCTACTTCTCACCACCTCCACTGCTACCACCGCAGTCCAACCCACCACAATCTGTTGCATGGATTATTATAAAAGGTCTTTCTAAAAGGTCTTCCTGTTTTACTCTGCCCAGCCTTCCCTAAAAGCCATAAATGTGTCTCTCTTAAAATAGATTACAGTAGACAAAAAAAAATTGCTAGGTGTAGAGAAAACATTTGACAAAGCCAATCACCATTCATAATAAAAACTTTCAACAAACAAAATAGAACTTCTTTAACCAGAAAAAATACATTTACAAAAAACCTACATCATACTCAATGGTGAAATGCTTAATGCCTTTCCTCTAATATAGGGAAAAATACGAAGATGTTCACAGTCTCCACTTCATTTCAACATTATATTGGAGGTTCTAGCTGGTGCTAGATTAATTAAGCAAGAAAAAGAACTAATCATTCAGATTGAAAAGAAAGAAATAAAACTCTTTATGCACATGACGTAATCTTATACCTAGAAAATTCTAAGGCATCTATTTTTAAAAACTACTAGAATTAATAAATGGGTTCAAATAAATGGGTTCAGTAAGTTTGCAGAATACAAGATCAATACACAAAAATCAGTTGTATTTCTGTATACTGGCAATGAATAATCCTAAAATTAAATTAAGAAAACAATTCCATTCACAGTAGAATCAAAATATGACCACATCATATTTCAGTTCAGAAACCTGCAACAATTTCCTTCCATAGAGTAAAATTCCAGTGTGCTCATCATGCCTTGTAAGGCTCAGCAATGATCTTACTTCCAGCTACTTCTCTAACCTCATCTCTTTCCATTGTCCCTCTCATTCACTCTGCTTCAGTCCCATTGACCTCTTTTCTGCTCTTCAAGTATGGCAGGTATGCTGCTTGGAACTCTTGCTTCACAGATAGCTGCATGGTCTGCTGCTTCACTTCTTCCTGCTACTTCATCTTTGCTCAAATGTCAGTGTATTAGAGAGGGTCTCTCTCATCACAGACATAAAACAATACCCCTACCTCCATCCTCATTGCTCTTTATCCCCTACATTTCTGTACACACGCACATGCACACACACACACACACTCTTATCCTACAGTATTTCGAAAACTTTCAAGTTTATAGAAAAGCTGCAAGAAAGGTCAATCAACACCTTGTACTGTTCACCTGGTTTTACCTACTTCCATGTGCATTTCCCAAGAACAAGGTCATTCTCTTAATAATCACAATAAAATTATCACACTCAAGAAAAATTATATTGGTCCCATGCTATTATCTAATCTTCAGTCTATATTTAAATTACTCAGTTCCAATAACTTTATATCTATTTTTTCTTCAATCTAGGATCCCAGCAAGAATCACGTATTACATGTTATTATATCTTTAGTCATCTTTAATCTAGAACAGTTCCCCAGCTTCTTTTTGTCTTTCACTTTATTAACAATTTTGAACATACCCTTTAATTTTAATGTTTTTAATCATTTTCTCATGATTAGAGTCCTGTTCAACATTTTTGGCAGGAATATCACACAGGTAATGCCCCTGTCTCAAGTCAGGAGAATGTGATGCTGCCTCGTTTTCCTCATTTTCTTGCTTGTTTATCTTTCTCCCCATTCGAATATAAGCTCTATAAAAGCTGAAGGTGTGCCTTCTTTGTTCACTCTTTCATCCCTAGATCTCATAGGTGCTTGGTAAATATTTGTTGAATGGATGAATGAGTTCACAACCCACCAGATTTGTATCCAACAGGACAGCTGACTGCCCCAGTTTGCCATCAGGCAGTAGCAGGCAGCAGGCCCACTGACTTGATACCCCACATACTGAGATGGCTAAGAGGTCCTAGAATGGGGGGCTGCCTCAGAATCTGTGATACCCGTTTAGACAAACATCGTTGATCATGTGTCTAAACGTATGTATATCCATTTTTACATTACATCCATATGCTACTGTACTCTTCGTCTCTATTAGGTGCATACTAAATGGATACATAAACTTCTTTTTTTAATAGGTTAAAGAGTAAATATAGATAGAAATTGTACTTTTTCTTTCCAGACCCCCAACAACTTGTTTTCCCGTTCCTGGGAGGGGGGCGGTCCACAAACTTCCTTTTGAAGAGCACTATTTTTACCTTTCCTTGTGCAGAGAGGTTTTAGTGTTTTGAGTGTCCATAGGAGTCTCGTCACTGTTCAGAATTTTGAAAGGGGTCCCAAAATTCTTAGCGAGCTTCTGGAAAATTGTATGTTGCCTTGTCCTGTCAAATACCAGTCGTATCTGTTGAGGCCTTCCTAAGAGACTCATAAAAGTTGCTCCAACTTGATAGTATTTACGATAAAGATGCTCAGAATCCCAATTTTTGACTTCTAGACAGTCAGCCAGGAAATTTCTTTAGTTCTTGGAAAATGGTAAATTCTCAGAGGATAGCCCTTCCAGACCAGGCTTTAAATGATGCAGCTCAAAATGTTACTAGGAATCTGAATCATCTAGCATGCCTTTGAAAATCAGTCCCATAATTATCTGAAGGGCTCCTTTAATTAAATCCATGTTTCAGGATGCTTAATCCAAACTGAAACATTCCAGAAGTGTACTTACCGAAAATAATATATTGTGACTGTTTAAACCCCTGTTGCTTTAAATCAGCTACACTATAGTTGGTCCTCCGGTATCAGGGTCTTTGTTCCCAATTCAAAGTCTCATTTAAGAAGGATAGCTTCCCAAAGTGTAATATCAATTCATGTTATTGTTTCTTTACAATTTTTTGCATGGTATGTCCATATGTACCCTCCTTTTCTTATGAAATTACGTAAATTATGTTCGTCTTCAAGGCCTTGGAAATTTACATTTTCATTATGCTTTAAAGTTATTCTTCACCACAATTCTGTGATTTAAGGCACTGTTGCTTAATGAATAATCAAATCACCTTTGAAGGTGCAAAGACCAAGGCTTCCAGAAAAGTTAAGTCTCCTTCCTTGTGAAACACAGATTTTCTGGGAAAGTAGGATTTTGCTTCATCTCCTGAATCATGTGTCCTTCAATATGCGCAATGTTATTTACAGTGGTTGGGTGTCCGGTGAATGCATCACACCATTTGTTTAAGTTACGGAAATTGTTTCTTAATATTTTTCTTCATAACATTTTTCAATAAAAGCTTAACATTTTGAAATTTCAGAATGCTTCGATGATATACATTTACTTCAAATGAGTGTACAACTCCTAAGGGGACGAAAGATCCAGTCAGTATTATAAATTATGTTTGGCAAATGTTATTGGAGAACATTTAAGATATTTTAGCAATAATTCCACTCAATCTTTTATTTGGGACACATTATCATTTTCCTTGTGAGTCTGTGAGTGATTAAAGGTCTTTTGGCCCATCTCATTAGACAGAAATTGTTGACCCTATAAACAAGACATTTTAAAAGACAGATGTCCAGAGATTCATAAGCAAAAAATAAAAAAGAAGCCATGAATTTAAAAGCATATACACACTCATATTTTTTATGTGTAAACAACAGCTGTGGTCGTTGGCATCTGCTCCGGGTGTGCAGCATTAAACTTTACAGTTTTCTAAGCATCTCAGGTACCATTTTATACCATTCAGTTGTATCCAGCTTTCCATTATTGCTGGCAGTACATCCTTTGGAATGTCTGCTCTACTCAGGGGATGATCTGGTGCCAGCCTCTCATGGAGAAAGAGACAAAAAATAATCTGTAATTTAAATAAAAAATAGTTGTATAATAACACTGGCAAGGAGGCAAATATCCTTAAAATCTTCATACCCTGAACAGAACTCCATTTCAGAAGGGTGGAGTTTTCCTAAAACATTTAAAATGATAAGGATCCTCAGAGAAAGATACCTTCCCTTAACCTTGGTCAGAAGTTACTTGGATACTAAGTCAGTAAAACATCTTAGAGACATCTAAGCATGTACTTTTAAAATTAAAAGCTGGCTTTGCTCAAAGTAAACTGAGACAGAAATGGTCTTGGATATATTTTCCGTAGAAGCACCTGCTTTCGGTACAACCACACATAGAAGGATTTTGGCACAATAAACTGTCTAACCTATTCGAGGGATGATAATCTGGATACTGTTCATGGCACCTTTTAAAGGCAATTTTTAGTGTTCTGTCTAGACTTATGTTCCAAGGTCAGCACACAGTCTTCGAAAACTGTTGTTGGTTGAAATCAGAGAAGGGACAAGGAAATTCAAATTAAAGCCTCCCCCTCTTTAGTGAGGCTGTGCCTCAGACTACAGGGCTTTTGGGGAGAATACCACTGTAAGAGGCCAAATATGTCAATATGAGCCAAAATGAATTGCCTTTGTGACCAGGATTACCCTTGTAATGTTACCTCATAATACATTTTAAAATCTAAAATATATATATTTTTAGCTTTGATGATTGAAACATAGGAGAATGACTCAGGTCATTTGATAAAATAATGTTACAATTGTCCTATCTTGTTCATGAAATATATATGTGTGTCTTTTTTCTGGCAATGTAAACATCTTTTCAGTTTATTAACTTTTGATTCACTAATATTGGGAACAACCTTTTAAAACACATCACTCTATGGGATACTTGAAATACTAATGATAATTAATTGTGTTCCCTGACATTAATTGCGCCTTGTCACTTGGTGACCGTGAGTGACCCCTAGAAGTTTGCCCCTGCCACATCAGAGCTGGGCTCTACCTGAGCAGTGTGTATCTAACACAGTGATGCTTCGTCCATTCAACTCTGCGATTAGAAAGTTGAAGCTTGAGATGAACTTTCTGTTAGATTTTTCATCCAATCCTAACAGATGTGAATGTGAAAAGAAAATCTAAATTAAAAATTTTTATGCCTTTAAGAACCATTCCTTTAAGTAGTTTTCCTGGTATTTAAAACAAACACTGATTATATGTACTGGTCATGTACTTTACTTTTTATCTGTTTTAATCCTTGATCCAACCCCATTTTACCTATGAGTATACTTAAGCTAAGAGTTGTTAAGCACCTTAGCCAAGGGCATCAGCTAATTAGTGCTAAGTACTAGGTATTAGACTTGAATCAAAATCTGACTGACTCCAAAACTAAGACTCATGCTTGTGAATTATGGTGCTATGCTACCTATACTATGCTTTTTATTTTTCCTTTGACATTACCATCAATGTTGAAAGAAGTTTATGTTCCCCTAAATCAGGTACTTTTTTAACTCTAAAAACGTATGCAAAATTGTACATATATGTAAGTATATGCATTTCTTCTAGGAACATGGAACATAATTTCTGTCAGGTTCTCAAGCTTATCTGTGACTTAAAAATGAAGAACACTAGAGCAGCATTTCAGTAACTAGCAAAGAGTGCCTCCACCCCTCTAAACAAAGAATCAGATGCATCATTAAGGCTGTTTAAAGAATATGTAATATATGTATAAATTATATGTATAGCTGATTCACTTTGTTATAAAGCAGAAACTAACACGCCATTGTAAAGCAATTATACTCCAATAAAGATGTTAAAAAAAAATTACACACTGACATGTGTATGAGAAAAATGCATGGTTTGTTACTACTTCTACTTATACCAGTAACATTTTATAATTTGTTGCAATTATGGTGTCCTTCAAATTTTAGATTTAGATTATGTCAGCCAAAACAAAACTTTGTTCCAAATTAGAAGTGATGGAAAATATGTAATTTATGTGCAGAATGTTACTGGGAGACATACTTTCTTCATGTTGTATACATTAGCACAAGGGGAAAACATGACATCCCTGTTGGGAGAGGCATAGCACTGCTCAAAGAGGAAACTGATGCAACCAAAGGAAAATAATTGATAAATCTTGAGTGCTTCTGTTGTAAGCCAGATGTATCAAAAGTAGTATTTCTTCAATAATGAAAATTAGGAAGAAAATAAAGTTAAATAGTGCCTTCAGAGATGTACAAATGATCGTAATTGAAGTTTATTAAGAGTGATAATATGCTTTTTTTATGATTTATGTCAATTAATACTGGCATTATATTGCATTCCTTGTTCCAGTCAACTTAATCTGCAAGACATATTTTCTTCTCACTGCGATCACGATCGGTCTCCACTTCGTTCTGTACCTTTAGATTCTCCTTTTATCAATACATAAACATGATCTAATTTTTCCCATCACATGACCCTCCCCTTAATAAGTCTTCAAGATATTGAGCTCTTTTCCCTTCCTTTGATATCCATTATGAATCTGACTCATTATTGCAATACTCATGGCTAGGGTTATCCATAATCTCCTCAAAGCTGCCTTCTATTGTCAATTTTTAGACTGCATCTTAAATAGTGGCTCAGAAACATTTGATACTATTAAACATACTCTCCTTAAAATTCTCTCTTTCTTTTGTTTCTGTAGCACTACTTTTTCATGGTGCTTCCTCAAGTTTGGTCTTGGCTGCATTTTAGTCTCTTGTCATGGGCTCCTTTTCTTTTGCTAACTCTTTAAATGTTGGTGTTCCTCAGGGTTCTATTGCTAACCTTTTTGTCTTTTCTCATTCTATACTCCCCTCTTCCACCCTCACATATTATTCCAAACCTTGGTTTCAACTACCACCTAAATTATGAAAACATTTTTTAATAAAGAGGATCATTTCATAATAATAAGGGGGTAAATTCATCAAGAGGATATAAAAATCCCCAATATTTATGCATCTAATAAGAGTTTCAATATGTGTTATGTAAAAATTGATAGAACTGCAAGCAGAAATAGATAAATGCCCAATTTTAGTTGGAAAATTTAACACTTTCTTATTAATTAATAGAAGCAGACAGAAAATTAGTAAGCTCGTAGAAGACTTCACCCAACTTGACCTTGACACTGACGTTTATAAAACAACTCACTGAATAACAGCAGACCACACATTCTTTTCAAGCACACACTGAACATTCACCAAAGTGGTCAGTGTGCTGCATTATAAAACAAATCTCAATAAACTTAGAAGGATTGAAATCATAAGGAGAATATTCTCTGATCAAAGCAGAATTTTTAGGAATCAATAACAAAAAAATTTGGAAAATCCTTAAATATTTGGAAAATAACACACCTTTAAATAAGCTTTTGAGCAAAGAAGAAATCACAAAAGATATTAAAAGTATTTTGAACTGAATGAAAATACAACATATCAAATTTTATGGATTACATTAATGCAGTTAGAAAAAATGTATATTTAAATGCTTATTAGCAAAGAAGAAATATCTAAAATCAGTGATCTAAACTTCTACCTTAAAAAGCACAAAAAGAGGAGTAATTACATCAAAAATAAATAAAAGGAAAGAAATAATAAGAAAATCAATGAAGTAGAAACTAAGAAAAGTAGAGAAAATAAATGAAACCCAAAGGTGGTTCTTTGATAAAAGCAATAAAGTTGATAAACTGTTAGCTAGACTGAACAAGAAAGAGAAGACACAAATTACCAGTATCAGACATGAAGAAGGAAGCATCAGGATGTATCTTACATTAACAACAATAAAAATAATACAGCAGTACCATAAACAACCTTATACACAAAATGGGGCAACTTAGATGAAATGGAAAAAAATTCTTAAACAATGCCAATTACAAAATCTAATATAAGAAGAAATAGGAAATCTAAACACTTTGGTATTTATCTAAAATATTGAATTCGTCACTCAAAATTTTCCAGCACACACACACAACTCTAGGAAAGATGGCTTCACTGGTCAATTCTACCAAATATTTAAAAAGAAACTGTACCAATCCTGTTAACACTGTTTGAGGCAATAAAAGAGTTGTGGACCACTTACCAACTCATTTTATGAGTTCAACATTACTCTGTGTCCAAAACCAGATATTACTAAAAGAACAGAAAACATTAGACAAATATCTCTCCTGAGCTTAGATATAAATATTCTTAACAAAAGCAAAGTATACCTGCTAATATATTGAAAGGACAATATATAATGGTCATATGGAGTGTATTCCAGGACTCCAAGGTTTGTTTAGCTTTTGATAATCAATATAATTCATCATATTAAGAGCCTTAAGGAGAAAGTCATATGACCATATCAATAAATGCTACTTGGAAATATATTTGACAAAATTTGGTACCCATTTACATTAAAAACTCAGCAAACTGGGAATAGAAAGGAGGTTTCTCTAACTATGTGAGTATATGATATCTTAATTAGCTGGACTGTAGTAATAAGTTCACTATGTATATATATATCAAATCATAATGTTGTACACCTTAAATACATACAGTTTTTCTTAAAATATATCTATATCTTTAAATCTATACCAAGCTAATAGGTAGAAGATGTATCTCATTTTAGTTTTTAAAATTTGTGATAGTGAACACAGTTTTCTTATATTTATTGGCCAATTGCATTTCTTTTTGTGAAATGCCTCCTCATATACTTTATCTTGTTTCTATTGAGTTATTCATCTTTGTCATTCTGATTTATGAAAGCTCTTTATATATTAAAGAATTTATATCCTTTTCTCTCAAAAAAAGCTCTTTCTCATCTATCTCATCTATGAAAAACTTAAAGCTAACATCACATTTATTAGTAAAAAAAAACTGAAAGTTTTCCCATAAGATCAGGAAATGGCAAGTAGGTTTATTCTCAAGACTTCAACTCACATTGTACTGTAGATTCTAGCCAATGTAATAAAGTAGGACAAATAAGTAACAGGCATACAGATTGGAAGGGAATATTACACAGATAGCCCAAAGGAATCTACCAAAAAAAAAAAAAAAGCTACTACAACTATTCAGTGCATTTAGAAGTTTCAGAATACAAGATCAAATTGCAAAAAATCAACATATTCCTATATATTAGCAATGAACAAATGGAAAATGAAATTTTAAAAATAAAATTTTAAAAAGCATTTAAAATGTAAAATAGGGAAAAACATAATAGCATTTGTGTAAACCTGCACAATGGAAAATATGCCAAAAAAACACACAACCCTTAGAGAAATTTTAAAGTGCCTAAATACATGTAGCAATATATCATGTTCATGAATTGGAAGGCTCAATATTGTTAAAATGTCAGTTTTCTTTAAATTGATCTATAGATTTTATGCAAATCTGATCAAAATTCCAGTAGGATTTTTTTTGTTAGAAATTGACAATCTGATTCTATCATTTATGTGAATATGTAAAAGGACTAGATTAACCAAAACAATTTTGAAAATGAAGGCCAAAGTTGGAGGACTGATTTCAAGACATTATAAAACTGCAGTTATCAAGGAAGAGTGGTATTGGCATTAGAATAGTCATATAGATCAATAGAACACATGAGTAATTCCAGAAAGAGATCTGCCCATATGTGCTTATTTTATTTTTGTAAAAGATTCCAATGTAATTCAAAGTGGGGAAATGTCCACTCAACTAATGGTGCTAGAACTGAATATCCATTTTGGAAAAATAATTAACTGTAAGCCTTACCTTGTATTATACTCAAAAAAAAAAAAAGAAAAAGAAAAAAACAAAAACTCAGAATGGATCTGTACCTAAAAGTATATAGTGGTTTTAAAAACATCTGTGAAGTTAACCTCCTTTCAAAATGCTGAGTCTTCTTGAATATAGGCCAGCTTTGAATATGACTAGACTTAGCAATTTACTTTAAGAAGAGAATGTAGGTGACTGCCTGACTTCTGAGTCAAGGTCATAAGATGTATGACATCTTCTTTCTGGCTCTTTTGTTCATGATGCTGTTTGAACCCAGCCACCATATTGTGAGGAAGTCCAGGCCACATGTAGGTGTTCTGGTCAATAACCCCAGCTATGATCCCAACTGATAGACAATATAAACCACCAGGCATGTGAATGAATGAACCTTCAGATGATTTTTCAGCCCTGGCCTTCCAGCTGTCCCAGCTGACACTGAGTAGAGCAGACATAAGCAATTCTCACCAGGCTTGGCTCAAATTGCAGATTCATGAGCCAAATGAATATTGTTGTTGTTCAAAGCCACTAAATTGTGGTATGTTTTATGCAGAAATAGACAACTAGAACAATGTAAAAGCTAAACTATAAAACTTTAGAAATGAAAACATAGGAAAATATTCATGGCTAGGGTTAGGCAAAGATTTCTTAAAGGGACTCCAAAACATAAATCACAAAAGGACAATATTGATATATTGTTCATCAACAAAATTAAAGAACTTCAACTCTTCTAAAGACACTGTAAAGAAAATAAAAAGGCAAAATTTGTAATGTATTTATCTGAACAATTATTGTTGTTTTCTAGATATTGAAGACAGTAAATATTTATGTAGACGGCCTTCCATGAAACTCCAATTTATATCACATATACAATTTCACATATTATAAAGATATTCCTGGATATTTGTAAATAAAAAATTTTCCAGAATATAATACAGAAAACTGTACCAATAGAATCAACTCAAACTCAACTTTCTCAAATATAGATAGAGCAGTCTCTCTGTTGTCTACAGGGAATTGTTAAGCATGAATGAAAGAAGTATTTTATTTTCCCCAGGGAATATCTACATATTAATAAAAAATTTTATATGCTTTTTCAATAAATAGTCTGGAATAGAGTTTCTATCCCTGAGGACAACCCAGTCTCTGGAGTATATTCCTCAACTGTAAACCTCACTTAAAGGACTGATTTACATAGTTCATGGATCAGAATTTCTATAGAGAATTGTGAGAGCCTCCTATAAGAGCTGGGCAAAAAATTCAAATCAATTCCAAATGTTTTATGCTTCACTTAGTGTTTATCTTGAATTTTTTATTCATTACTGAGAAGAATTGGCTGTGTATACATAAAAAGTAATATCTTAAGTATCTAAATTTTAAAATATATGTGCCTTGTGACTGTTGACAGGCTAGTCTAATGGCATTTTGAATTATGTTTTTATTACATGCTTTTATGAAGAACTGCTTAAGTTCACATTTCATTATTAGTTAGGCATTTCATGTTGTCCACAGTTAATATATGTTTATGTTAATGTTAATATAATGTTTACTTTTCTAGGGATAGGAATTTTTTCTGTCGAGATGAAAACTATAAATGACTGTTTACATGAAAGTGGAAAAAAAAGGGAAAGTGGAAAATCTTACTTGGTTCTAGAAATTTTGGGGAAAATAAGCATCTATGTTTAGTTAAGAAGGCTTCTAAGTGGAATGATTTGTAGAATGAATCCCTACAAAACCAGAAACTTCAAAAACAGAGACCAGATTAGAAGAAATGATACATACTGTGTTTAGGTTGATGGCACAAAAAACCCTCACATTCCATGTATCTGAAATACCCTGGACAGGTTCTTGGCTGCCCAGTCCCCCACTCCTAGAACCCTGACCTCACTTGGCATCCTCCTCCCTACCCCCAATCAGTGACAGCCTGCTGCAACCCACTACAAGGGCACTCTGGGCCCTACAAGGCCTCCATTTCCTACCCACTTCAGCAACCACTATTGCCCTCTGCCTATAATGGGGGCCTGAGTGTGGACATGAGAGAAGGCTGGTACTTGGTGGGGACATGGCAGTGGCTGTCCCCACCCTGGACTGGCAGTGCTATAGGGGGTTCAATGGGTGACGCAGTAGGGGTGAACCACTCACCTGTCCCTGATGCTAGTGTGTTCCTGTATAGAGGTTGTATTCCCTTGGGTGTTGCTCATCTATTATGGGTTGGTGAAGTGGAAGGTGGGAAGTGGAGGTTGACTTTCCCAACCCTGACTGGCAGGAGGAGAAACCTAGCAGAAGGTAGGCTGCATGTGCCAAACCATAGGACAGGCTCTGAGATGATTGTGAGGATCTGCATTCACCCAGCGAGTAGTCCCATGCCTGATACTAAATAGCAAATGAATTGCAAATGTGTGATACTAAATAGCAAATGAAAATCACAATGATCAGACAAAAGAGAGATTCTGGAAGAAAGGAAAATGTTTGATATTTTAGTAACTTTAATTTTACCTTTTTTCCTACTTTGGGAACAAGGATCCCCATATTTTCACTTTGCAAAGGGCTTCACAAATTATGTAGCTGATCCTGCTGAGATTCTTGGGTTCTATTAATAACAGGAAGCACAGGAGATATGGCCTTGGGTCATGTAAAGTGGGAAGTTTGAATTGATACTCCTGTGTAAGTCAGGACCACTAGAAGGCCATGCTGTCAGTGAAAAGGAAGACTGGGGGAAAATATCCATGGTAGCAAAGGGAGGTAGTAAGAACAATCCTTCATCTCAGCCTGGACTTAGGGTAGGAAATAATAAAAATTTTCTTGAGCTAGTTTTAAAATATAGGCATGCTCCCATGAAGATTTTGGGTTTAAAATATTTCCACTTTAGAGTTAAGGGAAACCACAAATGAAGAAATTTACTCCATGATCCCAGAGTGGTAAGGCAGTGCCTAAGGGCACCTCACAGAAGCAAACAAAACTCTTTAACTCAGACCAAGTAGGATTTCTGTAGGGAAAACCCAGACATTCAAACATGAGTTCACAATCCAAAATTATAAAGCACAATAAAGAAGAGTAACTAAAAATAGAGCAGAGTAAGACACAACAAAACAGTCCCCCAAGAACTCCTAACATTGAAATTATCTCATATACAATGTAAAATAGTTATATTCAAATTGTTTAAATAGATGAAAAACAATTATGCATATGAAAAATGCATAAAAATCTGAGAAAAGATAACATATTACAAAAAATACATGCAAAATAACTTAATAGAGCTTCCACAAATAAAAGTATATCATGAAATTAAAAACTAAAAATACAACTCTTGAAGAGATAGAATAGCAGAGTGGACAGAGTTAAACTAGAATTCGGAGCTTAAGATAGTAACTAGAAAGCTGCACTGCAGGAGGAATATATGGGAAATATGAAAATGTAATTATACAATATGCAGAAGGGAATGGAAAGTTCTAACATTTGTCTTCTTGGAGTTCCAGAAAACAGATTAGGGAGAATAGGGGGAGAGTCAATTTCAAAGAGGTAATAGTTGAGACTTTTTCAGAACTGGTGAAATAAAGAAGCACAAGAATCAAAATGAATCCCAGTAAAATATAAAAAGGAATATACACCAAGATACAATGTATTAAAACTGTAGCAAAACAGAGAAACATTTAAAAAGTTAAAAACACTCAGAGAAAAACAGATTATCTGCAAATCTGTTTACAGTGACAGCAGAATTATCAACAGAGATCAGAGAACAGCTGTCAAAGGAGGACTTCATATTGTTTTACATTATCATTAGAGAAGAGTGTGGAAACAAAGTCATTATCAGACAAACAAAATAAAGGACATCACTGGGACTTCCCTGTGGTCCAGTGGTTGAGACTTCGCTTCCAATGCAGGGGGTACGGGTTCAATCCCTGGTTAGGGAGCTAAGATCCCACATGCCTTGTGGCCAGAAAGCCAAAACAAAAACAGAAGCAATATTGTAACAAATTCAATAAAGACTTCAAAAATGGTCCATGTCAAAAAAAGAAAAAAAATGACATTACCTATAGACACTTACTAAGGGAACTCCCAAAGGATGCATTTAGAAGGAAGGGAAATAATTCCAGAATGAATGTGCTGAATCCAAAAATTAACAGTGAACATACAAATTAAAATAGGTGGATAAAAACTTTAAAAATGACTTTATAAAGCAACAATGATGATATCCATTGGGAGCTTATTTGAAATATAAGATAGAAATAAGCTAATAAGCTATAAATTAGGAGTGGGGTGATTGGAACTGAAGTGTTTTAAAGTCCTAATATTGTATCATTAGCTTTTATTAAGTATATATTGTTAGAAATAAAAATGGTCACTTAATATTTAAACAAATTCATAGGAAAAGCTAAATAGTCACTATTGAGTGACTGAAATGGTAATCACTCAATAGCATAGTGTGGTGGTTAATTTTATGTGTCACCTTGTCTAGGCTATGATCCCCACTTTTTGGTCAAAACCCAGTCTAAATGTTGCTGGGAAGGTATTTTTTTATATGTGATTAGCATTTAAAACAGTAGACTTTGAATAAAGTAGATTACCCTGCACTTCTTCCGATCAGTTGAAGGGCTTAAGAGCAAACAATGAAGTTTCTGGAAGAAAAGAGATTCTCAAGACTGCAACATAGAAACCTAAAGTAGGTTTCCAGCCTGCTTCCCTGTGAAATTTGGGCTCAAGGGTACAGCATCAACTCTTGAATTTGCATCCTGCCCTACAGATTTTGGACTTAATCCCCCACAGTTGTGTGTGACTCAATTCCTTAAAATAAACCTCAGTCTCTCTCTCTTTCTCTCATCAGAATGGGACATTTTAATACACTTGTCTCTCAGTATTTCAAGTATCAAGAAGATCAAAATTAGTATGGTTACGGACAATTAGAGCAACATAATCAACAATAGGACCCTGTACCTGACAATTCGGATGTATACATTCTTCTTAAGTACACATGGAATGTTTACAAAAATCAACTGTTGGTTAGGTTCATAAAGCGGATCTTATGATATTAAGAAACTGGTATCATAAAGGCCACATTTGACCACAGCACAATTTTAGAAACCCATAAAATTACCTCAGATACATTTGATTAATTCAAAGCATAGTTTTTAATAACTTATGAATTAAGGAATCAAAACTAGAAAATATTTAGAACCAAGTGATAATGGAAATACTCTTTATCAAAATTAACGGAATATTGCCAAAGTACTTGTAATTTATAAACTTCATATATATAATAGAAGAAGAACAGAAAAAAATAATGAGCTATGTGTTTAAACTTAACAAGTTAGAAGTACAACAGAATAAATGTAAAGAATAGGAAAAATAATGGAGAAAGCAGGAAATGACATGGAAAACAAAACTTGTCTTGGATTTATATGGAAGTAACATATTTGCTGGTCAAGAATAGTTGAATACTAGCAATTATGGTTTAACCTAAATACAGTTGAGACAATAAACTGTAAACTATGAAGCCTAAAGTTGATCCTTTGGAAATACGAGCAAAATGGAAAGAGAATGGCTGTGAGTATGAATGAAGCAAAGCTGGAAAAATCTCTTCTTGTCACTTGTTATTTGTGTGGCATTGAACAACTAACTATCTTGACCCTCAATTTTCTTAATAGACAAGTGTGAACAATAATAATCTTCTAACTATTATGTAAGATTTTAACAAGACGTAATATGCTTATAACATTTCTTATAGTTTACTATATATATTTAGTTCCCTTCCCTTTTTCTTAAAATACAAGATACTTTTCATTCATTCATTCATCTTTTTTTTTCAAAAAAGCAGAAACATCTGCTAGGTTTTACTTCTTGTATTAAATTAAAAAACAGTATCTTTAAGTTCATTTTTCTACAGCAAAACCTCAAAGAAAATAACACGTGAATACAGATGATTTGTCCATTGCAGAACACGTTATAATTAATAGCATTATGTTCAACCAAATTATGTTGCTAAGAAGCTGTTGTTCCCAACCTAGCAATGAGATACCCTCTTGTTGCATTTTACTACGGATTAAGAAGAAATAGGAGAACACACAGCAGAAGTAAAGACCCTCAAATATGGACTTTAATCAGGAGTTAGATTCTAATTCTGTGCCAATTGGATAGGCTTCCTCCCGTCTTCACTGTGTAGCTCTCCATATGTCTCCAATTTTAAACAAAGCCACTCCCAACAGGAGCTCTACCTCAAAGAGGCCTGAGAAATGGCTGAGTGTCAGAGTCTTCAGGGTACTTAAAATACATTTGCTCTGACAGGATCTTGAACACCTGCAGTTATTTCAAAGGAATTTTGATCCAACAATAATTCACATAATTTATCATCTGGAGATGCCAAAAATTCTTTGAAAAACTGTGCCGTGGTTAGCAAGAGGAAAAAAAGAAAAAAAAATGATGGTGGGTGGCAGTATTTTCACATAGGATGTTTTTACAGGAATCATTAAATTCTTATGTTTTTTCTCTCTGGTCTTTGTTGCCTTGTGGTTGAACCATTGACTGTTGATTTTATTTTGGAACTTTATTGTGTGTTTACAGTTAACATAATATAACTATTCTTTTATTTCAAAGGATTTGGGTTTGCAGTTTTGTTTTTATCTCAAATGAGAGAATATCTGGGAGTCTAGCCTTAATAGCATTGATCATTTTTAGAAATTCCATGATTTTACAGAGATTGAAAATATTTAGTGAATAAGTGAAGAAAGACATTTAATCAGAAACACTAAAGATTTGGATTCTTTACAACCACAGTCATAAAATAAATGTCTTTCATCCTGATTGAGGGTACTGAACAAGCTGGAGCAGCCAGGACACTGTGTTGTGATTCCCTTTGTGAAAACAATCAGCAGTGCTCAGGAAAAATATCTGTGGGGAGAGGGGGACAGTCTGGACATTGTGGATTACAGAGAACCAGCTTTGATTAAGAGAAATTAGGAAACTAGTGGATCCACTCAGCATTCAGAATGAGTAAGAGCATTGATACTTTCATAAGCAGATGAATGCAAAGTGGAGTTAATTGGAACAAATCTGTAAAAAGTTTCCAGGTCATCATTATGGAAAACTTATTTAGAAAATGTGCTTATATAAAAGTTAATTTCTTCTAAAGTCACGTAATGAGTATCTTTGTATTAAAAAGAAATACTAATACCAAATAGAGAGAAGGCAGTTGGTGCTATCATCAAACTGTTTTAAAAACAAAAATGATTGATTCTGTTGAAAGGTGCTCTCCTCCTCCTCTAATAGCAGCTGAGTCTGATTTTTAAGAGAAGTCTAATTTCTCCTTTGGACTGGCCCTCAGTGGAAACCACTGTGCAGAGTGTTGTAGCTTTTAAGGTGAAGGCTGAGTTTCTTTGAGAAAAAGGAAAACTTCTACATTTTTCTCGATCTCATGTTCTTCCTGTTTAATAGAAATGATTCTTCAGAAGATCAGAAATTACCAAAAAGCAGTGTCCTTTCAATCAGTTTAAACACCTGAGTAGTATTTCCGAGTCTTCATCCTGAAACACCTGGATTTCATTGATTTCCATAAATAAATCAGGATTCAGAAAGGGTGGTTAAAGGATGTAGTGTATGCAAAAATAAAATGCCCATTTTCAGATTGGATCAACTTGCCATAGAAATTATTGCCAGCTCTTCCAAACCTCAAGATTTGGCTTTCCTGCTTGGAAAAAAAAAATAATAATAATGGCATGACATGCTCCTGGGAGATTTTGTTCAGCACCCCAAAAAACCAAGTTATACCCATAGATGTGAATGAAAAAGCATGGATGGCCTAAATGGATCTCTCTTCCAAATGGGTAAAAGGAATTAGGCAGTTGAATGTTGAAGCAACATATTTAAACAAGTATTTCTTCTTCATCCTTTTTTTAAGTCCAGATTGACTGACCTACCAGAGAGCAGAATTGAAGAATGTTGTGGTTTTACTTGGGAGGTGGGTTCAAAAGCTTTTTGCTGCTAAATAGTATGGGTAATTTTTATTTTATTTTATGATGGAAAAATAGGCTTATTCTGAGTAACCCTGTTAGCAAAAACGCAGTCCAATTTTTCAAATGGATACTATTGAGTCAAGTGCTCTAAGTTAATCTTCAGCTTGCTGGCTTCAGAAAAAAACATTACCATGTCCCTTCTGAAACGGAACAAACTTTAAACACAGCTTTCTCTTGTGCTCCTGGGTGGTTTGACACAGTTCTAAACTAAAGACTTGTGCACTCACAGCATGACCAAGACTACCTCCCCCTCTCCTGCTGCTTCTTTATGGTGGCCCTTGATTGCAAACCTGCTATTAGTGCCTTCTGGAATCCTTAACCCTTTCAAAGTAGTTTTTTCTTTCCTCTCTTTCTTAGTTTGCTCCATATTTCAGTGATGGGTCTCAGAACTTCTGATATTTGTAGACCTGTCATGTGACCAAAATGTCCATAGGCTCCAGTGGTGCAACAGTGGAGTTTATTAAATTTTAATTATTAAATTGTACTCTTATTGTTATTAAGAGCCTGCCTTACAGTTTATGAACAAGAGTGTTGGTTCAGAGAGTGGGGTTTAGAGCCAGACAACACTATTTGACTGTAAAATGAACGTCTCTTATTAGTTTTGTGACTTTTAGAATGTTTTGACCTCTCATTAGTTTTCTCATTTGAAAAAGAGTTGTGAATGAAAGCTACCTCAGAAAGTTGTGAAGATTAAATAAGCCAATGTATACAAAGACCTCTCTAACTGTGCTTGTCACATGTGAGCTCAGTAAATGTTAGCTCTCAGTGACTAAAGGCAGAATGTGACTTTTAAGATGTGGGATAGAGTAAGTTTTTCAAAATTTAAAAAATTCTCAGAATCCTGTAGATTATTGATTAAAACTATTGTATCTAGCCATATTGATGGATACCATTAAAGACTGAGATATGAGGTATTTAAATTTTTTATCTGTATGGTAGAAAATGATTTTTTAAATTTTATACAGATTTAAGAAGTAGATAAAACAGGCTTATTATAAAAGAATTGGCCATATGAAAGCATTTTTTAAAGAATTATAAACAGATATCAAATGAAAATGTTTCCTCCTAGGATTGTGAAATCCAATGATACTCTGAGATATGCAGGAAAATAGCTTATTGCTGCCCCATAGTGGCAGTTAATGTCAGTGCAGTCTCCTCCCCGCAGGAGGCCAATGGGGCTCCATGAGAATACAAGTAACAGAGTGCTACAGAGGTAAACAACCTACTCTAGTCTTATCAGTGAAGACCATTGGGGAAAATAGATAAGAAAAGGAACAGGATTCTATCCGCATAAGAAAAGAAACAGACGGGAATTCCCTGGCAGTCCAGTGGTTAGGACTTGGTGTGCTTTCACTGCCATGGGCCCATGTTCAATCCCTGGTCAGGGAGCTAAGATCCCTCAAGCTGTGTAGCCAAAAAAAAAAAAAAGAAACAGAAAAGAAAAAAGAAACATGCATGTCATAAAGAGCCATCCTGGGATCCTGGGAAGTATGTTGCCTGGGAAGGTGCCATTAACCCAAATGGCATGACAGAATGACCCTAAGTTGTTTGTGAGTCTACATGCAAGGCTGTGCGGATTGGCCCTTGCAAACCTTTGCCTTTGTTTGTGTTCTTCTCCCTGCCTTCCTTCCCTCCCTCCCTCCTTTCCTTCTTTCTCTTTCTTTCTTCCTCTCTTTCTTTCTTGCTCTCCTTCTCTCCTTTCTCTTTCTTTCTTTCTTTCTCTCTCTTTCTTTCTCTCTTTCTTTCTCTCTCTCTTTCTTTCCTTCTCCTTTCTCTCCTTCTTCTCTTTCTCTCCTTCTCTCCTTCTTTCTTTCTCTCCTTTCCTTCTTTTCTTTCTTTCTTTCTTTCTTTCTTTCTCTTTCTTCTTTCTTTCTTTCCTTCCTTCCTTCTCTCCTTTTCTTTCTTTATTTCTCTCTTTCTCTCTTTCTTTCTTTCTCTCTCTCTCTCTTTCTTTCTTTCTCTCTTTCTTTTCTTTTCTTTTCTTATCTTTCTCTATTTTTCACATACCCAATGTAGGTATACTTGGAAACCTGGTAACCTGGTGACATTTCAAGCCATTATATTAAAAAATATATACATATACTTTATTTAGAAGGGAGGCTGAGCTTATAGGCCAAATGCATGCCACTGAGAATTGCAGCTACCTTATCCTCTTCCTTCCTGAGCAATTCAGCTCTGCCTCGAAACTTGCATTTCCTACTCAGCAAGCAAAAGTTATATGATTAACTAGAGTACCCATTCTTAGAAAGCAATTTGTGATCCACTATTTTTTCTAGAGAATGACCGTTATCCATGCCAAGCAGCTTATCTGAATATTCACTCCCTACATATAGATCTCTCTCTAATAGGAGTCTTGGTGAATGGATAGTTTCTTCATCTCATTGTAATTTCAATCAGTTATTGGCAACTGCTAGATATTGGTGTCTCAGATATTACCTGGCTCTGCTCTTTTCAGACTTTTAAACTTGTATTTCACCATCTTCATTGTTCCCACATCCAGTATGTTGTCCAGTTTGGTCCATTTTGACTCTGTGGCATCATCTCTCCCCACCATGCTTTTCTCTCCATTCTCCTGATGTTGCCAAGCTCAAGCCCCAGTGACATCTAAATTTTGCCACAGACTTAAAACTCACTTCGCTCCCACCCACCATCAAGAAAAATGTGATAGAGTAGAGATAGTATATGCTTTGGAGTCAGAAAGACCTTGGTTTGAATTCCAACTTCACCACTTACTTTGCTGTGTAATCTTCAGCAATTGATCCTGATATTCTTCATCTTAAAATGACAAAATAATTTACTCAGAGAGTTATTCCTACATAAGAATACAACATACTGTTGGGTACAATGTTGATACTTAGTGAAATGCCAGTTTCCATTTTCCTTTCTCTTCTCTGTGGAGGATTTAAGAGCAGGACAGTGGAAGCTGTTGCCTTGGTTACAGTTAATAAAGGAGTGCATTTTAAATAGTAGAAGATTTAAAGCAACAATGTAAATGACTAAAAGAGCATTTACTTGTTATTACATCAGACACTTATGACTCTAAACAACATCAGTGATAGAATATTTCTCCTTTAAACATCCTTTTTGGTATATATTCTAAAGAACTGATGCTGTTGCTATTGAATTTCAACAGTTCATATGGTAGCTTCAAATTAGCACATTTGTATTACTTACCTTTTAATAAACATTGACTTGTATGTAGCCATTAATCAAGAGAACTTCCTGTTTTATACAGTCTGCCCATGACACATGCAAAGTAAGCTATATACCTTTGTTCCTTTAATACGTTCATAGCCAGTAGTAAGAGTTAAAGGATGCTTCAGATATGGCTTGGATCTCCCAACCCTGTCATATTACATGTTCTTGCATTTATTTATTTTTTAAAAACTTATTTATTTTATTTTATTTATTTTTGGCTGCATTGGGTCTTCATCGCTGCACACGGGTTTCTCTAGTTGCGGTGAGCGGGGCTACTCTTTGTTGTAGTGCACGGGCTTCTCATTGCAGTGGCTTCTCTTGTTGCGGAGCGGGGGCTCTAGGTGCGTGGGCTTCAGTAGGTGTGGCTCAAGGGCTCTAGAGCGCAGGCTCAGTAGTTGTGGCGCACAGGCTTAGTTGCTCGGAGGCATGTAGGATCTTCCCGGACCAGGGTTCAAACCCATGTCCCCTGCATTAGCACGTGGATTCTTAACCACTGCGCCACCAGGAAAGCCCCATGTTCCTGCCTTTAAACAGTAGATCTAATGTAAACAATGGTAGCCCAAGGTCTGTAAAGATAAAAAAAGTGGAATTTGAGTTAGTTCCATTGAGTCAGTCTATATGAGTGTTTTAATCTGTGTTTAAATTTTCTAAAATTATTGTGAAATAAAATCTTTATGAATTGCCAAACTTAAGTTTATGTTTAAGCTGTAACTACCCATAGAATATTTTTTTGTTTTTTGTTTTTTTGTTTTTTGTTTTTTGCGGTATGCAGGCCTCTCACTGTTGTGGCCTCTGCTCCGGACACGCAGGCTCAGCGGCCATGGCTCACGGGCCCAGCCGCTCCGCGGTATGTGGGATCTTCCCGGACCAGGGCACGAACCCACGTCCCCTGTATCGGCAGGCGGACTCTCAACCACTGCGCCACCATGGAAGCCCTACCCATAGAATATTGATTGCTTCATATGAAAGAACATTTTCAGAATTAAAAGTAATAAAATATGTTCTTCAATCAACTCAGTGAAGAGAGATTGACAAATCTGGCTAAATTTGCTATTGACTAGGAATATGCAAGAATCTCAATTTTGATAAAGTTGCAAAAATTAAAGCTCTTAACAGACACTTTAATGTTAATATTCATTACTGTGGCAGACCAATACATATATATGATATTCCTTTTTTCCAAAAATACATTTAAAGACATTAAGAAGGTTATCTGTCTGCATACGTATATGACTGATATAATATTGATTTTGTTTTTGGGGTTTTTTTTTTTTTTTTTTTTTTTTTGCGGTACGCGGGCCTCTCATTGTTGTGGCCTCTCCCATTGCGGAACACAGGCTCCGGACGCGCAGGCTCCAGACGCGCAGACTCAGCGGTCATGGCTCACGGGCCTAGCCGCTCTGCGGCATGTGGGATCTTCCCGGACCGGGGCACGAACCCGTGTCCCCCGCATCGGCAGGTGGACTCTCAACCACTGCGCCACCAGGGAATCTGTGTATTTAATTTTTTAGTGGCATAATTATACCACAATGTTATAGAAAAAAAATCTTAATTGCAGCTTTTGTTTCCTGTATATTATCATTATTTACTTTATTTCATGGTTATTAATGAAAAAAAATTTTGTGATAGAAAGGAAGTGGTGGGGCTTCCCTGGTGGCGCAGTGGTCCGCCTGCCGATGTGGGGGACATGGGTTCGTGCCCTGGTCCGGGAGGATCCCACATGCCGCGGAGCGGCTAGGTCCATGAGCCATGGCTGCTGAGCCTGCGTGTCCGGAGCCTGTGCTCCGCAACGGGAGAGGCCACAACAGTGAGAGGTCCGCGTACCGCAAAAAAATGTGGCATTGATCCATCTTAACTCCAGTTCTTTCTTCAGTTATTTTATACATTAATGCAGTTATAGTTCTTGAAGCACAGATCTGATCATGCCATTTACTTGTCAGATATTTTCTGGGACTTATTCTTTCATGTAGAATAAAATCATATTAAATTCCATTAGCGTGTGGCATTCACAGTTCACCACCTCCTTGAGAACATTATCCCCCCATCTTCTTTTCCTGTGTCCTCTGCTCCAGCTACTTGCAAGTCCTCACATAGGTCCTCTCAAGGCCTGTCTCCCCAGCTGGGCCCTCCTCTCTCCGTATTTTCTAATTCCACACTGGACTAGGATTAGCTCTATACTATCCACTCATATAACCTTTCCTAAATGTTCTCAGGGAAAAAAATCATGCTCTTTTACTCTGAGTTCTCATAGTTCTTTGAGCTATGAGGATTTCTCTTCTGAATTTTTATATCTCTTACAGTATTTGTACATTTCTACTTTTATAGTAATTTGCATATATATATATATATATATATATTTTTTTTTTTTTTTTCCGTCTCTCTCTCTCTCTCTCTCTCTCTCTCTCTCTTAGAGTAAAAGCTCCCAGAAAGCAAACTTCCTATCTTATCTAATTCAGAGAACCATCATGGCTGCTTGGATAAGCATGCTGCCTCTTCTGCTTCCTGTTTCCCCTTGCTGTACATGCTGAGACCTTCTAGTTTGGGGATCTTCACTTAGCCTGGGATCTGAGAAAGCTCTGAAGTTCAACATAAAATTGTGTGTTTACATGTGTAATTGTTACACTAAATGAGCTGAAGTCAAAGGGATTTAATGAACCACCATTCTTTCAAACATTACCAGGGGGCTAGTTTTTCTTGCTCTTGGATAAAATTTTTTCAACTGTTGTAGATTTTTTGGCCCTTTCCAATCATAGCTACTACAATGTTATTGTAGAAATTGCAAAGTCCTGACAGTGCTAAATTTTACCTGAGCCCTTTGCTACTGAAAAACAGTGATGGCTAAGAAATTCCCACACTCCTTTGTGTTCTGGGAAACAGCATTTTGAAAATTACCACCTTTCCCCATCTTACTTAGAGAAGAAAAATGGATGCCCCCCCCCCTTGTTTACCTATGACAAGGCCAGACACAGAGCCTGCAAATTCGATTTCTTTACCTCGTAAATGACTGGCTGAACCACTTGTCCCCACTGATGTATAGGAACAAAACCCTTTATTAACCAAACTTGGTTAAGTTTCTCTTCTTCCTCTAGGTCCCTGAAGTTTGATCCATCCTCAGTTTGAGCCTCCTACAACCTCTCCTGAGAGTAGGCTGGCTTCAAATGAAACATCCTTTGACCTGTTCTCCAGTCACACTACCCTTTCATCCCACTTCCCAACGCCTGGTTCTTTCTAGCCTTGTTTAATCCTTCCCATAACAGAAAAACTCTTTGCCTAAACCTTGAGATGTTGGCAGAGCTCATGGTCAGAGTGTTCTCCCTATTGCAATAGTCCTTTCCTCACCTTGCAATAATCCTTTTGAATAAAGTCTTTCATTACAAAATCCAGATTTTTAAATATCTGACATTATAGTCCAGTGTAACAATCAAAACTGCAAACTCTTCTCTAATTTAGAACTTCCTTCTGCCCAGCTTGGTACTACTTTAGATCTGGATGGTCTGTTGGCTTCTTCTCTACTTACTTTGTCAGCAATTTACCTCTTACTAGCTAAGTAAGCTGTCCAGGGGAGACAGAATTTGTGGAAGGCACTCCAGCAGATATCATCAGGATTTGTTATTGATGACCTCTGGGCTTTTTTCTCTTGGTATATATATATATATATATATATTTTTTTTTTTTTTGCCATACGCGGGCCTCTCACTGCTGTGGCCTCTCCCATTGCGGAGCACAGGCTCCGGACGCTCAGGCTCAGCGGCCATGGCTCACGGGCCCAACCGCTCTGCAGCATGTGGGATCCTCCCGGACTGGGGCATGAACCTGTGTCCCCTGCATTGGCAGGCGGACTCTCACCCACTGCACCACCAGGGAAGCCCTCTCTTGGTATATTTTTGTGAGTTTCTTGGAAAGTTCCACCACTGGGAATATTCAATGCCGTCTTCTCTCCTCCAGTCAGCCACCTCAGCCTCTGGGCCTCAGAAGTCCATCTGAGACTTGTGCTTTCCAACTTCCTTTCCCCAACACAACACTTTTGGGTGGAGTCCCTTTCAAAAGGACCCCAGGCCAGTTCCTTCTTGTGTTGCCATTTCTTGGGAGAAAAGTCACTTGCTCCAAGTGCACCCCATTTTCTCTCTGCCTCAGTCACTCGGTGTCTTTATATTTCTGTCATGAGATAGAGCCTATCTCCTATGTTTCCCAAGTACTCTGAATGGATCCCTTGCAGCCTTTCACTTGACTCTGCCCATTCCTCTGCTCTCTCCTTCCCCACATGAAGCAACGAGGGAAATACCCCAGCCCCACCCAATTCTCTTCCTTTGTGATAACATCCTCTTCCTCCCTCAAAACTCTTATATGACCTCAAGCTACATGGTGAGCAAAACATTTCAAAACCAGTTTTTGCAAATCCTGCATAGGTGGTATAGGAACTTTGGAATATGGGGGTCTGTGACACTTACTTTTGGGCCTTGGCTAAAACTATGTAGAAAAACGTCCTCTTACACATATTACAGTGTATTTTTTTTTCTGGTCAAAGTGGTCATCAGCTTCTCAAAATAGTCTCCAACCCAAAGAATGGTAAGACTGATTGGTCATAGCAGATGGCCTGCCACACACTTTCACATCTTTCATGTTGTTTTCTCAGCCTTGCTGCTCTTATCCCTTTCTCAGTTTAAAAATTTATTTTTAGCATTCAAGACTTAGTAATGATACCCTCTCTTTTCTGAAGCCACTCCTTTCACTGTTCCCTCATGTGGAGCAGATTCCTGCCTTCCACGGGCTTTTCCATCAGCTTTACCCACATCTCTGCACAATACATCACTTTTAATTAATTTTTAAATTTAATAATTACTGACTGCCCTAGGTGTGCCAGGACCTATGTCAATCTATGAGGACACAGTAGGGAGTAAGGTCACTATGATCCCTGGCCTCATGGAGCATTATTTCTCCTGCCACATCAGGAGCTCAGAGACAAGGGTTTTCTGTTCATTAATATTTCACCTTCAATATGTGCCTTATGGGAAATAGTCTATATATATATATATATATATATATATATATATATATATATTAGATTAATTAATTAATGAACAGATACACAGACCCTTTAATGTATTGACTTTGTTTGTTAAAACTCATCAGCTGAATGCAAACTATTATATAGAGAATGGGTAAACAATAAGGTCCTGCTGTATAGTACAATATCCTATAATAAACCATAATAGAAAAGAATATGAAAAAGAATATATATGTATATATATATCTGAATCACTTTGCAGTAGAGGAGAAATTAACACTACATTGTAAATCAACTATACTTCAGTAAAAAAAAAAAAAAAAACTCATCAGCTGAAAAGATAACTGTCTCAGAAGAAAGAGAATAGGCTCATGAGGCCTGAAAGAAACTTGTGAAAGTAAGCTTGTGAAGCTTGTGAAAGTATATTGAAGACTCAGAATCTGCTGGCCTAGTAGCCTGGTGTGATTGCTTGCCTCTGGGGCTGTTCCAGAGAGGTACAGTAGGAGGAAGGCCTGCTCATACATTTTTGTCACATTCTTTTTTTTTTTTTTTTTAAAGCATTGACTAATTTAATCCTCACATCCACGGTGGCATTGGTATTTTTGTTTTTAATTAATATATTTATTTTTGCTGTGTTGGGTCTTCGTTTCTCTAGTTGTGGCAAGTGGGGGCCACTCTTCATCACGGTGCGCGGGCCTCTCACTATCACGGCCTCTCTTGTTGTGGAGCACAGGCTCCAGATGCGCAGACTCAGTAGTTGTGGCTCACGGGCCTAGTTGCTCCGCGGCATGTGGGATCCTCCCAGACCAGGGCTCGAACCCGTGTCCCCTGCATTAGCAGGCAGATTCTCAACTACTGCGCCACCAGGGAAGCCCCTGTCACATTCTTTAGCATCTAAAACTATAGGGCACTGTTGATAAATTGTTTTGGTACTGCATTTACTCAATAAATACTTAGTATCTACAACATGGGAAAATGTGTACTTGGCAACAGTGAAGATCAAAGGATAATAAACAAATTGTCTGTCCTAGAGGAGTTTACAACTTGATGAGGAAAAGAGAGGCAAAAAGCTAACTGTATGGTGCAAAGCAAAATATATGTCCTTGGGAAAGCGTAAACAATGGTATGGGAGCCTCCAGAGGTGGAAAGTAATCACTTGGCTTATGGTTCTGGAGAAAAGAAAATCTTCATAAATATGATGCCATTGTAGCCAGAACTTGAAAACTATAAATTGCGAAAAAGCAGAGCTCTTCAGGCAGAGAAGAGCAGGAACAAAAGCAGGAAGGATGGGAAAGTACAATTTATGTTATCGATCTGTGAATATTTATATGTATACATTTCTCAACACTAAGCATTTTCCATGTAGAGTATGTCATTTGTTCTTAAGCACTTACTTTAATCCTTAAAGAATAAAGTGATATCTTTAGAATTTGTGATGCCCCTGATGACCCCGTAGACATTATAGAAAGTGTGCAAAGATTTTGGGACCTCAGGGGCTTGTCCCTTTCTTTGGTGTCTGCTTTTAGTGAGAAGCAAAACATGTGGATACATTTCTTATTTGAAACCAACAAACTATTTGCAGTAGTTTTCCTGTTATAGCTAAAAGTCTTATCATGTTTTAAAGTCGCTGTTTTTAGATGCACTAAAAAACCAATATGTTCTTGGGATCACATTTAAACTCAGCAACCACCGGCTGTCTGCCCCGCCTGGGAAGCGTCACAACTTTATTGATCACGTATTTGGCTCAGAATCAAAATAGTTTTCCTTTTAGCTTAGCCTTTTCCTCCCACATTTATCTGCATTCTCATATTGATTTTTCATGTTTTTGTCAACCACCTCTCCCTAGGTGTTTTTTTTTTTTTTTCTGGGCATACTTCCACTTAGTAGGCTGTCTGAATAAAGCCAGGAAAATGCTTGCTTGCCTGGTTTATTTCTCTCAGTCTTTAAATCTGCATGGATTGCTGCTCAACTGATAAGGCTGATTCCAATTACTCATTAACCCCACTATGGTGTAGCAGTCATTGGGCCAACTAATTTACACTGTTTATTTTACTAATCCTCATCATAATCCTTAAAACAGATAATCCTAGTCCACAGTTGAGGAAACTGAGGCTCAAAGAGATTAAGTAAATCCCTTAGCAAGGGTCATGCCTGCCTTTGAAACCTCTTCTTTCATTGCACGGTCTTTGAGCTTCCACTTGTGCAGTTAAATTAGGGTATTTTAAAACAATTTGCCATAAATTTAAAAAATTGGTGAATACTTATGAGGACAATATATTTAAATAACTTCGTATATAATAAATATTCATTTTGTTTAGACTACTGCCATAAATGTTAATCCTATAGATCATCTGTCCTTTTCATACGTTCCATCTATGTTCATACGTTCCATCTATGTTATTTGAGCACTATGCTCAAATAACAGCACTGGTGAAATACAGCTCAGAAATTGCTTAGACTTATAGGCTGAACATAGAGACTCTTCTAGCCCCTCTCCCTCCTCTATAGATCAGGAAACTGAGGACTGGGAAGGCTGAATTCTTGCCTGAGATTACATAGATGGTGGCAAAGCATGACTAGAAGATGATTTCTGACCTCTGCTACAGGACTTTTTGTGACTAAAGCATATGGAAATTCATTTGAATAATCTTGTCTTCCAATTCATGAACACAGGATGTCTTTCCATTTATTTGTGTGTTCTTTAATTTCCTTCACCAATGTATTGTAGTTCTCAGTGCACAAGTCTTTTACCTCCTTGGTTAAGTTTATTTCTAAGTATTTTATTCTTTTTGATGCTATTGTAGAGGGAATTATTTTCTTATTTCTTTTTTTCGTATAGTTCATTGTTAGTGTATAGAAATGCAACTGATTTTTGTGTGTGGATTTTTTGTCCTGCAACTTTACTTAATTCATTTATTAGTTCTAACAGTGGTTTTGTCTTTTTGTTTTGTAGAGTCTTTAGGGTTTGGTATATATAAGATCAAATCTTCTGCGAACGGATAATTTTAATTCTTCCTTTCTGATTTGGATGTATTTTATTTCTTTTTCTTGCCTAATTACAAGTGGCAAGAGTGGACATCCTTGTCCCTGATCTCAGAGAAAAAGCTTTCAACTTTTCACTGTTGAATATAATGTTAGCTGTGGGCCCATCATCTATGGGCTTTATTGTGTTAAGGTACATTACTTCCTATACCTAATTTGTTGAATGTTTTTATCATGAATGGATGTTGAATTTTGTCAGATGCTTTTTCTGTATCTATTGAGATGATCATGTGATTTTAATCCTTCATTTTGTTGATGTGGTATATCACAGTTTTTAGTTTGTGTATATTAAACAATCCTTGTATCCCAGGGATAAATCTCACTTGGTCATAGTGTATGATCCTTTTAATGTGCTGTTGACTTCTCTATGCTAGTATCTTGCTGAGACTCTTTGTATCTACGTTCATCATGGATATTGGCTTATTGTTTTCTTTTCCTGTACTGTATTTGTTTGGCTTTGGTATCAGGGTAATACTGGTGTCATAAAATGAGTTTGGAAGTGTGTACACTGTTGGTAGAAATGTAAAATAGTGCAACCACTATGGAAAAGAGTATGGAGGTACTCCTAAAAATACAACTACCATATGATCCAGAAATCTCAGTCCTGGGTGTCTATCCAAAATAATTGAAATCAAGACACATGAATGGACCTGGAAGATATTACGCTAAGTGATAAGTAAGTGAGAGAAGGACAAATTTTGCATGATTCCACTTGTATGAGGTATTTAAAATAGTCAAACTTATAAAAGCAGAGAAAAGAGTGGTGGTTGCCAGGAGATGGTGGGGAGGAGGAAATGAGGAGTTGTTCGATGGATATAAAGTTATGGTTATACAAGATGAATAGGTTCCAAAGAACTGCTGTACAACATTGTGCCTGCCTATTGTTAGCAATATGATGTTTTACACTTAATATTTTAAGAGAGTAGATCTCATACTAAAAAAAAAAAAGAAAAAAATTTTTATGTAGACAAAACTCAATTCAGTTGTAAATTATTCTAGAATTAGCTATAAAATACATATAAACATAAAGTACATGGTTTTCTCCTACATTCTTTTGTCTTATTTACATGTTGTATCTCCTCTGCTTGGTCTGTCTAGATCATCTCTTTCATTTGTTCTTTTGTATGGAATTATCAATCTATTCCCACATTTTCTCCTTGGTATTCAAAACTATCCAATTGTTTCTTTATATATCAATCTCAATTTATTTCTAACTTATTTGTTTTTGATAACTTCCATAAAATGTACTTAAGTTGCTCTCTATTCACCCTTTGATGTGGTTTACCAATGTGATATTATATCATTAGTGACCCTTTTGGAATTATCCTTAACATTGCATTTTTCACCCATCCTTTTGAGTCTTTCTGTGTTACTTCCTATGTATTTAATATTAGCTGTCATTTTGTCATTTTTATGTAATCTGTCACCATCTAGCTTCCATTTCCATAGAGTAAACACCATTAGTATATTTCATCTTTACTAAATATTAACAATATAGGTACTGTGACTAAAAAGTGAGCTGTGGCTTCTAGTTCTGTAAAAAATGTCATGGGTATTTTGATAGGGATTGCATTAAATCTGTAGATTGCTTTGGATAATATGGTCATTTTAACAAGATTAATTCTTCCAATACAAGAATACAGAATATCTTTCCATTTCTTTGTATCACTTTCAAATTCCTTCATTAACGTTTTATAGTTTTCAGAGTATAGGTGTCTCACCTCCTTGGTTAAGTTTATTACCAGATATTTTATTGTTTTATTGTTTTATTGCTTTGTCTTGCAGATAGTTCGTTATTAGGATAGAGCAAGAGATGTCTATATATTAGTCTTGTATCCTGCAACTTTACTGAATTCATGTATTAGTTCTAATAGTTTTTCTGGTGGAGATTTTAGGGTTTTCTGTATATAGTATCATGTCATCTGCAAATAGTGACAGTTTTACTTCTTCCCTTCCAATTTGGATGCTGTTTATTTCTTTTACTTGTCTGATTGCTGTGGCTAGGAACTCCAATACTATGTTAAATAGAAGGGGCAAGAGTTGACATCCTTGTTTTGTTCCTGAAGTTAGAAGAAAGACTTTCATCGAGTATGATGTTAGCAGTAGGTTTGTCATAAATGGCCTTTATTATGTTGAGATATGCTCCCTCTATATCAACTTTGATGAGACTTTTTATCATGAGTGGATGTTGAATTTTGTCAGTGCTTTCTCTGCATCTACTGAGATGATCATGTGATCTTTATCTTTCCTTTTGTCAATGTGGTGTAGCACGTTGACTGATTTGTGAATATTGAACCATCCTTGTGACCCTGAATTAAATCCCACTTGAACCTGGTGTATGATCCTTTTTATATATTGTTGGAGGTTCCTCAAAAAAGTAAAAATAGAAATACTGTATGATCCAGCAATTCCACTCCTGGGTATATATCCAAAGAAGACAAAAGCACTAATTCAAAAAGATACATGCACCTCTATGTACATAGCAATATTATTTACAATAGCTAAGATATGGAAGCAACCTAAGTGTCCATTAACAGATGAATGGATAAAGAAGAATGAATGGTGTATATATATACAATGGAATATTACTCAGTCACAAAAAAGAATGAAATTTTACCATTTACAACAACATGGATATACCTGAAGTACATTATGCTTAGTGAAATAAGTCAGACAAAGACAAATACTGTATGTTATCACTTATATGTGGAATCTAAAAAATAAAACAAATGAATAAATATAACAAAACAGAAACAGACTCACAGGTATAGATAACAAACTAGTGCTTACCAAGTGGGGAGAGGGAAGGAGAGAGGGGCAAGATAAGAGTATGGGATTAAGAGATACAAACTACTATGTATAAAATAGATAAGCAACAAGGTTATATTGTACAGCACAGGGAAATATAACCATTATTTTATAATAACTTTAAATGAAGCATAATCTATAAAAATATCAAGTCACTGTGTTGTACACCTGAAGCCAGTATAATATTGTAAATCAATTATACTTCAATAAAAAAAAACTAATTTCTTATTCATACCATGTTACATATTTATCTGATATAGCAATTATCTCTTTCATTATTTTATCTTCAAATACAGAGGATTGTAGCAAATTTAGAAGTTTGTGACTCTGCCTCTATAACTCTTACTATATATTCCAATAGATTAAGGCAACTTTCAAATAGATTGTCAACTTTATTATCATTTTTTTAACCTAAAAGAAGTTGCATCAGAATTTTTACAATAAATTCACAACTGGCATAGGTGATAATTATTCAGATCTGTTTTCTTACTTGGCAAGAGTATATTGAGATATCATTAATTTTTTTGTGTCATTTCTCAGAGGCTTTTCCAATTTCAAGCATATCTGTTGTAACAAAAGGAAAAAGATTTACAATAAACTAAATTCCTAGAATTGCAAATGAAATCACCAAAATACAAGAAGTGAATTTTGGATCCATGCAGAACCCTATCTTTTCTGTTCCATGATTCTTTCAGAATATCTCTTTGCTTAGTGCTTTGGGTAACCCTCTTGGGTAGGGTTTTTGTTTTTGTTTTTTTCCTATCAACATCAGACTTAAAACACAAATGGCACTGAGTAGGCAGTTAATAAAATATATCACATTTATTGGTAAAATGACTTTGAATGAAACGTTTTCATCTAAAAATATGTGTAAGGACTGACTTAGGGAAGGTCATTGCAGGCTATTAAACACATAGGAATTCTAGGAGGTGTAATACATGAACAGTTATTTAGAAGACTAAAAGTCAGTTTTAATTGGGAATATGGTAATCATTATATTTATTATTTGATATGAATTATGTTAAAATTGTGCCTGAAAATTTTTGTTAAGCTTCCAAACTGGCACCGTTCAGATTAATCATTGTGGGAAGGAGAGGGTACAAAGACCAAAGCTCAGCCTCTGAAATGTTCTCTGAGCTGAACTTGTGATGACTTTCAACTTTCATCTCCAGGGTCTGTCTTGCAACCTTCTAGCAGTCAGTGCTGATTTATTGAGAGAAATTTAACATTCATGTTTCTGAAGATGAACACAGGCTTATATTTTCAAACTCATATTTCAGATACAAAAAGGTCAGAACTCAGTTGATGCTTAGGACAGATGTAGGATTTTTCTTGAGTTGTTGGCATGTTTTCTTTTCTTTTTTTTGTCCAGGTGGTTTTCAATTACAAGCCCAAGGAAGAGGTAGCATTCAAGTGGTGTGATCTCAGGGATAACTAGGAAACCTTCTCCCCTTCCCAGCTTACCCAAATTTCCCGCATCTGCTCTCTCTAGTACTTGAAATTCCCTTAATAAAGAACCTAGATTTAAATTCCACACTTGAAGATAAGAGAAGTGGGGATTAAAACACAAATACTCCCTTTGAAAGAGAACACATTGACTTAAAGTCACACTAAAATATCTGGTTATATCAGATCCTTGACTCAAAGCAGGTTTTGTTGTCCAGGTAAGAGAAGAAGTGAACTTCATAGAAGGAAATATGTGTTAGCAGAGTTTTGTAATGAACACTGTTTCCACTTTTTCACCTTCCTTAAGCAAATTCATTTCAGCTACATTCAAGCATAGTTCCCTTTCTTTCATTTGGTAAATAGAGTATTCCTCTTTTTTTTTCCCCCAGAACAGTCTGCTCTGAAATATTGGATGCTCTAAGTGCATCTCAGTCGCCTAGTTTGGAAAAAATTACAGAATAGAATACTGAGAATGTGTGTTTCGCATTGTTCAGCCTATGCTTGACAATCTGTAAAGTGTTATGGAGAAACTTATAGATGTCTGAAGACGAGATCCATTTTTTTTTTTGAAATTCACAAGAAAGTAAGTTCTTCAAACTTCTTACTGGTTTTGAGAAACATTCCAGAACAAATTATTAAAAGGTTGGCTGTATGAGCTAAAAAACATAAATGGTAATCACTGGGTTTATGAAAAAAAGCATGACCAGTTTTGGGTTTATTTTTTTTTTAAGACTGTGGGTCAGGGGCCTGGTATAGTCATAGTGCTCCCTAATCTTAGTAAAGCATTTGATAGATTCTCAAGGAACTAGATGGAGAAATTTGAGCTGGAAAATAGTACAGTTAGGTGGATTTGTAAATTGTTGGGGAACCATGTGCAAAGATCACTGATTAAAATTAATTTATGTTACCCTTGGCCCTGTTCTGTTCAATATTTTTAAATATGATCTTGATAAAGTTGTAGATGATGTGAAACAGCAGAGTGATCTAGTATATCACATGATAGAATCAATGTTTAAAATTGATTGGCTGGCATTATATACTGTCAAGCTTATAGTGAGTAGGAGTAATTTAGTACCCCAATCTCACTGTACAAATTTAAGATGAATTACATGTGGGTTAAAAGCAACGTATGTGAGAAAGGTTTATGGGTAAAATATTATATGCAGAACAAGTATGATGACAGACCTGTTTTCCTCTACACAGGTCAAACCATATAATACAGTTGAAGACTTGATGTCACATTTTAATTGGAACACAGATAAACTATAGTGTGTCCAAGGAGCAAGACTAAAGCAGTGAAAAATCTTGCTATTTATATTATGAATATTTTCTGTATATAAAACTTAGCTGTTGGGGCTTCCCTGGTGGCGCAGTGGTTGAGAGTCCGCCTGCCGATGCAGGGGACATGGGTTCGTGACCCGGTCCGGGAAGATCCCACATGTCGTGGAGCGGCTGGGCCCGTGAGCCATGGCCGCTGGGCCTGCGCGTCCGGAGCCTGTGCTCCGCAACGGGGGAGGCCACAGCAGTGACAGGCCTGCGTACCGCAAAAAAAACCCCACAAAACTTAGGTGTTGCTATTTTCTTAATTCTCTGTCATGTGGGAACTGTCATTTGTTGAAGAACCATGAAAATATTCTTGAATTTTTGTCAGTGCTGGGGACAGTGATCATTTCTAGTATCATTCTTTCCATTATGGACCATGGGAAGTCATGGAATACAGCTCTGATGAATTAGAGAAAACATTCTTTGCTTTCCTAAAAATGAGGACAGAGGAAAAGAGAGAGAATGCCTTGATCCACTGTATATCAAAAAGCACTGAAGTAATCCAAATTTTAAGTTTCATGTTGAACTATTAAGAACTCCTATTGAATGGCAGGAGCCAGTGATTTCTGCCTTTTTCCCTCCACATTAATGGTAATTTTCATTTGATCTTTTTTCTGTATCATTCCATTGTTAATTTGAAGGCTATCTGCATACACTCGGTACATGTTAAATGAAATTGTTAATTGACTTCTTTTAAATTTATACCTAAAACAATAATGACTTAAATATTTTTCAAAGACGAAGGACTTATTTTTCATACAAAGAGAAGAAATCCTGGGAATTTTGAAGTGACCATTTGTAGAGCTGCAAAACCAAATTCTGTTTAAAGAACTAGAGTCCGAAACATTTGGCTTGGGTATTTCTTTAACCTCTGTCGTATTTAAGGAACTTTATTTAAAATACAATTTGGAAGCACATACTAGCCACTTCATAGCACAAAAAGGAATAGAATGGTGAAAAACAGCAGCAGTTATAGAACTTATTCCAGAATCTACAAGGTAAAGTATTAGCAACCAGAAGGGATAAAGTTACACATCCTTTTGTTTCTGGCACCAATAAGAGAAGAAATAGAAACTGGGAAAATAAAAGAATAAGGTCTTCGCAATTTTGTGGCTTGGGTTACTAAGCACTTACAATAAATAAAGCTTAAAACACAAGCACATCATCTAAGACAGCTATGTATTGAAAACCCAAAGAACCTTCAGGACTTTTTTTCCAGAGACTGAACTAAATTATTTTGTAGGAATAAGGTACTCTGAATGACTCGCTAATTCAGATCATTTAAAACAGTCATATTTGTTTGTTTTAGCCATAACTTTTAAAGTACTCAATTGTTTGGTTGATAAGATAAAACCACAAGTCGAGGGGGAGCCAATTTGAAGTGTACAATTGATGTTTTTGTGTTCTTTTGATATTTAAGTGCTCATCAGGGTCAGAAATCAAATGACTGATCTGGATAGTAAATTCTTCTGATAGCTACCAAATCTCCTCAAAAGAAAATGTTTTGCAATTCACAGGAGATAATTAATCAATGCTTAGAATATAGAGAAATTTCTAACCTTTAGTGTGATCAAAATGATATGAAAGTTGGTGATTGAAGAGAAATTTTAGTTGTTACTGCTGCTTAGCTAGTAACACTTAGGATCTCCAAAGCAAATGAAGATAAATGTGAGCAGAGCTTGCAACTTTATTTTTATGAACTTGATTACTTTGGCTATTGGCAGTTGCAAGGTCTGGTCAGAGAGAAAGGAGAATTAGCGGAAAACACCTGAAAAACCTGTCAGTGTGAGAGAATACAAATGTAAAAGCATCCTCGAAAGCGATGAAGATAATACTGTCATACAGGGCAAGCTTTTAACTCTGCCGTCATTTTCAACTACAAATTGGCACTTGCCTCTGGCACTTGCCATCTGCCTCTACAAGGATTAAATCATGTGCTGCTGCAGCTGCTGACTTTCAACACCTCCTGAAAGGAGTTCAGGGTGGAGAGCAGAAATGAGGCGCTCTGTGCCCTGGGGAAAATTTGCAGAACTTGTCTTCAGATAGATATTTTCAGGAGCCGATTTTATGAGCCCAGTACTTGTATCTCCTCATATCTAGAAAAGCATTAAAATCCTTTATGGTGATGTCTGTGCCTCGTGACTAACAGGAACCCTCAGGAGACTAGCAGAAACCTTCTGCAAGAAATTTGTGCTTGACTGCACGTACTCCCCCTTCACCAAAATCACATATATACTGACTCTTCCCCCTACCTCTTTGGAGCAATTTCTCAGAGCTATCTGAGATGCTGTCTCCAGGCTATAGTCCTCATTTTTCCCCAAATAAAACTTAACTCACAACTCTCACATTATGCTTTTTATTTTTTAAGTCTGTATCATCATTGGGAGACATTGGCAATAACACATGAAGATCAGCTGTGGGACTACTTATCTCAAGAAATTTCATTCTTACCAAATGCAAATATTGTAGAGAATAGATAAAAATATTCCCCAGTGAGAAACCACTAGACTTATTCTTGGGTTGCCAAGAAAGAAAGAATTACGGACAACACTCTGAAAAATGATAAAAATGTTACTATTAATTAAAAATATTTTAACTTCCAAATATTTCTGGGAATTCTAATTTGTTAGAAATGTGATAAGTTTAGTATACCTATAGAAGTAATTAAATTCAGTGGAAGACAAATGAGAAATTTGATTCAAATTAAAAATTACTTGGTGACTGTCAGCAAACTCATATCTTATAATTCCCAGATGTACAGTATTGCAAAGATAAGTGTGCAGTAGAATTCTTGATCAATAGGTGTCTTGGAGCTTGAGAAAAAAATTATCTCATGAACATGCAGATAATTTTCAATTAATCCCTATTTTTTAACATTTTAAAAAAGCTGTGAGGTATACACACAGCTGATTACAACCCCTTTTCAACATTTCTTACAAACATTGTCTTATTTTCTTTTATAGATTTGTTTTCTCTTTATGCATGTCTAAACAATATAATTTAGCTTTGCCTTTTTGATATTTATATAAATGGAATCATAATGTATGCATTCTTTTGTTTCTTGCTTCATTTGCTGAATCTTATGTGTGTGAAATTCGTCCATGTTTTGGGGAGTACCTGTAGTAAGAGTTATTATTTATGCATATTATCCTTGTATGACTATATCTTAATGTATTTTTTCCATTCAACTATTATTGGACATCTAGTTTATTTTCTAATTTCTTGGCTGTTATGATCACTTATCCTTTATGAATGTTCTATATATCTTAGATCCCATGTGCATAAGTTACTCTAGGATATCTCCCTAGAGTGAAATTGCTGAGTAATAGAATATGCATACTTGCAGTGCTATTAGATGACTCCAAATTTTATCCAAAGTGGTTAAACCAATGGACATACAATGTAGCATTGTAAGAGAGTTCCCATTACACCCCATCCTCACTAGCATTTGATTTTGTCAGACATTTTAATATTTGCCTATTGAGGAAATGGTGTCTCATTGTGGTCTTAATTTGCATTTCCTTACACATAAGTTTGGACACTTTTTATGTATTTATTGGCTATTTGAATTTTCTCTTTTAGATGTATCTGTTCAGGTGTTTTATCTATTTTGGGAGGCATCTTTTCTTTTCCATTTTGATTTATAGAAGATCAATGTATTTGAGATACTAGTCGTTTGTTAGTTTTAAGTACTGCAAAACAAAACCAAACGAAAAACAATCAGTGACTTCGACTTTCACTCTCCTTATGGTGTACATTGATGAAAAATATTCTTAATTTTAAAGTGGTCACATTTGTCAATGTTTTCTTTGAAAATAATGCTTTTTTTCTTGCTTGAGATGCTTTCCCTACCCTAAAATTATTAATGTATTCTCCTATGTTATCTTTTTAAAGCTCCCACTTTTCTAGTCTCTGAAAAGGTTTGTATAAGAATTAAATTTGTTCCTTCCATTTTTGGTAAAACTTGCTGAGAAAGCCATTTCCCATCTTTGTAGGAAAATTGTAAACTATTGACTCACTTTATTTAATGATTGTAAGACTGTTTAGGCTGTTTCTCCTTGAATTCATTTTTTCAAGTTACATTTTTTCCAGGAATTTCCTGTTTCTTCTACATTTTCAAATTTATTGCTAAGGTGTTCATAACATTCTTTTTTATTATCTTTTTATATTTGTAGCACTTATATCTTTAAAAATCTTGTTATTGAATATTTATTCTTCTTTTCATTGGTCTTTAAATAATCTCACAATACTTTGTCAATTGTTGTTTTCAAAGAACAAACTTTTGGCTTCATTTTTCTCTATATATTTTTCTTCCTTTTCATTAGTTTTGGGCTCCTCTTTATTTCCTTTCTTTTTCTTTCTTTAGGTTTATATTATTGATATTTTTCATACATGAGCTATATGTTTAGCTCATTAATTTCAATTATTCTTAATTTTGTTATTAACATCTTAGGCTATATATTATCTCCTAAGAACTGCTTTAGATGTATCACAAAATCTTTGGTGTATTGTATTTTCATGATTATTTGATCAAAATATTTTATAATTGATTTTATAATTTTTCCTTTATTTATTTTTGAGATGTTTCTTATTTTCAAAAAATGTATATTTTCAAATATTCCAATATTCTGCTTGACAATATATATTCAGTTTTGTAAATAAATAGATAAATAATCACTTTGACACTTAAGATTATTGAGTTGGAGAAAAATTAAGATGACACATTAGAGAAATTAACTTACATTACTTTGGCTTCGTATGTATGTTACCACTGTAAAAAATGTAAAGATCAAATCACATGTAACCCAGGGTTGCACAAACTCTGATCTCATCCTCATTGTCTCCATGCATCTGCTTTTCTGACTTTATTCCCCATCCATCTCTAATCCCTGAAATCTATTGTCTGGGCCCCCTGAATACCAAGATTAGTCAGCAATAAAATTCTTTATTCTTTACTGCTGTTTCATGATCATTCTTCTCATCGTGCTTCTTAAAATCACTTTGCTTTTCATGTCATTAAACTATATCAGACGGTATCCCTCTTTGTGGATTCCATCTGTAGTTCCCTTGGTCACTCTTTCACAGTGTTCAAAAATTTTTGGTTCTTAACTCATTGCCACTTTCTCCAACACCACTCGTCAAAATTTTTGGTGAAATAAATATCCTCATAGATGATCTTTCCAAATTTCTGCACTGTAAGTTTCCTCATCGCGCTCATCCATTGGTCTTGTCATCAACAATGCCTTGGCTCTTAGTCCTTTGGTTATACCCTTGACCTTGTTATTAGTAATAACTTTCATTAATATCATTTTAAAGCATCTCACTCCCCCATAACTATTCCTCTTTTCTCCTTTATTTCCCCCAGGAACCTGAAGCAAAGACTGTTTATGTTCCATATGTCCCCTTGGCTCAAATGTGTTTACCTGAAATCATGCTTCTCAGCATACTGACAGCACCCCATCTCAATGATGTGTGCCTTTCTTCTCTCTGTTTCTCTTCTTTTCTGAAGGCTTTCTTGGAGAAAAAGAACTTATGTCATGGGAACTTCTCGCGCTATGTGTAGGCACACCCCAGAAGTTTAGGAGAATGGCACATAATATTCCCATGGAAAACCTTTAGCCAATGGGGATAGAGTCAGTGAATAAGATCCCAGTCTCCCTGTCTCTGATAGGACAATTCTGAGGCACATCCTACATGGTTTTCAGATTGTCCCCTGTGAGACCAAACCCTGGTTGCCCAACTTTACTGGATTTACTTGCTTCCTTGTCTTACTTTCCCATTTTCTCATTTCTTCACTTGTGTTTCCTGGAATTGCCTGCACACAAGTCCTTGCCCCAAGGTTTCAATTGCTCACTGCATCTTTTCATGTTCTCATTTTTCTTCTTACTCATTTTAGATTCCATGGTACAAGGTTTTATTCACTTCTTGAATATGCCCTCAATTCCCTTCCCCTTCCCAGTCTTTGTCATATTGGCCTGAACAAACCTTGACCTTTGTTTGATTTGAATCTTAGACTACTGTTTATCCCTTTCTCTGATTTACTATGACAAATCTGGAAGAATATATAATCTACTAATTTGTTTATCTGTCTGTTGCCCCTACTAGAATCTAAGCACCATGAAGTCAGGAATTTTTGCCAGTTTTATTTCTGTAGTCACAGTGCCTAGAAAGGTGGCTGGTACACAGTACAGGCTCAATACGTATCTGTTGAATTGCTGGTTAAGTTTGGAATCACTCCCATAATACTCTTTTATAGGACGTGTTTTAGGTAGCATGGGGCTCAGATTTATCCTCAGGTGGTTCCTGAGGAGGACAGCATCTTTCCATGTATTTCCCTTTTTTTACTCTCACCTTTCTCTTTCACATCTTCTTATAACACGTGATTGAATCATGACTGAAAAATATGTGTGTAAAAAGGATTTCTTTGTACAGGTGTTAGTATTTGTGGAATTACTTTCAAATCTTTAGCATCTGCCAAGGTGATTTTCCTCCCTTTTAGGATGGATCAAAACGTATAAGTAGTTTAGAATAGCTCAGTACATCTTTTTCAGTTGTGTAAATGCAGAATAGCACTGAGTTGCACTGATTTATAATGTTCTTTTCATGTAAAATAGTAACAATAATTTTTTGAACACTTACTATATAACAGGCACTACTGTAAATGCTTTACATATGTTGATTCATTTAGTATATAATCAATTCTATGAGAAAGATGCTATTTTACTTCTTATATGAGAAGGAAGAATTGCAGAGCGATTATTGAATGATTTTCCCAAAGTCTCATAACTAGAGAGTAAGGGAGCTGGTATTCTGTATGCTGAACATCAAAACCAGGTTTTTCTGATTTCAAGCTCTACGCTCTTAATTACTGTTCTGTACTACTATTCTCTTTTACTTCACATAAAAATAAAATAGGACAGACAGTATGCTAGTGGACATTTACAATGTGCCAGGCATTATTTTATGCATTATATGAGAAAGCTCCTGAACAGCAACGTGTAGTTATAAGAACATCGGATTGCAAACTGAGAGACTAGATCTGTCTCTGTCATCCCTGGAACCACAGACAAGACATTTCAGTTCTCTGGTCTTAATTATTTTCATCCATCCAACCATAGGTTGGGTGGATGCCTGGAACAGTGACAGATCTTGGGAAAACAATAATGAAGGAGAAAGTGTCAAAATGAGATGTCTAGTGGAATAGATAGTCGAAAGTGGCCAATGAATACACAGTGCAAAGGTGCTGTGACAGAGGAAAAGTATGGGATGCTTTTGAAAGCATGAGGAGGGATGTGAACTGGGGAGGATGTTTCCTCTGTAAAATGAACTCAGTCCCCTACCAGTAACCCATTATACTCCATTTAATTAGGGAGGAGTCTCAGAGCAGGCGGTCATACCTCTTTGCCTTGAGTTAATATCTGCAGAAATTGAAGGACTCATTTTGACATTATCACTCTACACCTTTAGTCTTTTCTCTTTACCCAAGGCTGGGCCATCCCTTTCACCCTATCTTAAGGCAGTCTTTTTCACATGTAGAGCCCCTGCATTATTACCACCCTGCAGTCCAGTAAAAGATTGCCAGTGTCTGTTTTCCTCCCTGACCTACTGATTGTGACTCTCAAGAGTTGCAGGCTGTAACTATAACTCTTTAACTAGCTTCCTAGGTGATACCCCAGAATCTACACTGTGCTGAGAAACTACCTCATAGTAGAAACCTTCATAGAATAAGACTCTTTGGATTGTCAGAAATTAAACCCTCTAGGACAAGATCTAAGCCATTAATGAAAATCAGCTTTAAGAGTAGTGTTATATGATGTGCCATTATTTTTATTTAATAATGAGCATCTTAAATAGTATCTTTGTTGTTAAAGTGGTTCAATTTGAAACCAGCTTCTCTGTCAAAAGGGGAGCAACTAACTGGTTTAATACCTCTCCTGGCAAAAGTTCTTATGGACCTGAAGCTTGGGCCTAAGTTTTTGCAACATTAATCTTGGAAAATGTTGTCCACTTGTAGAGATATGTTAGGCTTCTCTTGAGGAAAGCTGGAATGTAGTTACTTCCCATCGTGTAACTCTTTCATTTTGGGGGGCAACTTTAGATGAGCAAAGGTCATGTATGCAGCTTTTGTCAGCAGACTCCAAGAGGTTGTCCCTAAGTGTTGGTAAAATATTAGATGACAACCCTTTAATTACCCCAGGATTCATCCTTATTCAGATTTAGAAAGTGGGTGCTTTGCTAGATTAAGCCATCAGGATTTGTTGTGATCTCAGTGACACCAGCAAATAATGATTACATTTTACATTTGTAATATGAGTTCGTTATTGTCAATGCCTTTTATATAGATGGTTATATGATCCTTATAAGAAAGAAGTAGGCATATTAAATTTATTCAGAAATGAGGTTAAAGGCATAAAAAAGTTAAATAATTTGCTTAAAGCAGCACAGCTTATAACAGAGCCAAAAATATCACTTTGAATCTTATGCTGCTTTCTCCTTGAGTGAAGCACACAACTCTGAGACTAAGTGAAGGTTTGTTGCATGGTTAACAGGAATGAAGCATTAAAAATTTATCTTGGTGTGGCAGATTAAAGATGGCCACCAATTGTTTGCTACTTCTCCCATAAGGAGGTAGAGTATATTCCTCCACTGTCTTCTTTTCTTGGCTGGTCTTCATGACTTACTTAACCAATAGATGAAATAGGAGCCACATTCCAAGGCAAGATTGCAGTGGAACATGTACTCTCAGCACCTTGAGTCGCCATGTAAGAAATCAGACTACTCTGAAGAGACCATGTGGGAGACCCTGAGAATGAATAAAGAGGGAGAAATGCCCAGCAGAGCCCAGCCTTCCCATCAGAAAGGTATCTTACATTCTCTATTAGTGGATGCTTAATGGAACAAAAGAATCAACAGTCAAGTCCTGCTTGGATTTCTATCACAAAAAAATCATGAAATATTGCAAAATCATTAGTATAGCCACTAAGTTTTGGGGTAGATTGTTATGCAGCAATAGATAACCAGGATACTATTGAAAACACGAAAAGAACAGACACTAAATGAAGTGCTATTGAATTAAGCATTAAACCCTCAGTAAAATCTCCAATTGCAGTGTTCACCTAAATATCCACTGTTTGAATTACCAAATGATCTCTATTCTTTAGGCTTGAGTCACAACGAACTCTGGGCTCTTTCAAGCTACTGGTCAGTTAACCATACGTATTAGGGATGAAGAGTAAACTGCATACCCCTTGACCCTCCCCACCACAGATTGGTCATCATTCCATGACTTCAATATCCAGATTCTTGACTCTTCTGACACTCTGCCCTCATGATTAGCTAACCCCCTTAATTTTGTTTAATTTGTCTCCACTTCTCTTTAGCCATTCACTGGTAGTATTTGTCTTTGATCTATTCTTGAGAAGTATTCAATCTCGTCTCCTACTCCATTCTCTGATCACAACTCCTTTCTCACACACCTAAAATACAGGTATTCTCCAAAGTTTGATGTCAGTTTTACTCTTCTCTTTACATTATCTCTATATAGTGACTTCATTATTGTGATGAAGTTAATGATTCAGGTCAAGATTTCTCATATCAAGTTTAAAAATACATGTTCCTGCTGTCAAAACTCTTATATTCAATATGCCATGAATCTTACTTTTCTTAACATCCCAATTTCTGTAAATTTCACTACCAGTTTTCTAAACTCTGGATTCTAATCCCCAGGCCACCTAAACTCTTTCTTTCCTGGATCTGATCCCTTCAGCCTCATCTGATTTCCCTTTCCCTATTCTTTTCACCACTCCAGGCATCCTATACTTCCCTCAGTTTCTTGAATAAACCTCTGTCTCTCCCAATTAGAGTCCCTTGCACATACAACTCCTTTTCTTTCCTAGAATGTTCTTCTCCCTTTCTTCACGTAGCTATTTCCTACTCATCGTCTGTGTCTGTCACTGTTACTTGTCTCCTTAACAGCCCTTTCCCTCTTCCTCTTTACTAATAGAAATCTCCCCCACAAATTTATTCAAACACTGCTTACATACATACTTCATGACCTTTCTCTATGTGCACAGTTGAATGCTTATTAATAATAAGTCCATTATGGTAATTCTGTGTTTCTCACCAGTTGTTGCTTTGGGCATTAGCACATGAATAATATGTATCCGTCAGGGTATATTCAGGAGACAGACACTATATCCATTATTAGAACGGAGAGTTTTAACGCACTGATTAACCAGGTATTGGAGAACTGAAAAGGCAAAAATGGGATACTCAGGTATCATGTAGGAAATAACTGCAGGAATAAGAAAAGAGAAAAAGTTGTAATTATTAAACTTAAATGTGCAAATATGGGGCTCCATGCAGCGTGGCCCCAGACATCTGCAGAGTAGATGCTGACAGGCTGGTGCTAGTGTTTCTGAAAGAGTGTAATGAAGTTGGTTCTGGTACTGTGGCAAACAACAAATTGAAATTATTTTGCTGCTTCTGCAGAAACAAACTGCTGCCACCAGACTGAGGAAACGTTCTCGGGGTTACCCTGACAAGAACAGAAAGCAAACAGGAAGGAAAAATTGCCTTCTCTCCTCCAGCCTCACAGTCTCTCTCTAGCACCCTCTGTTGGCAGAGCAGGACAGTTAGCAAGAATTCTTTGTTCCCAAGCATCATCCATGCTCATTGTCCTTTTATGCATTTTTAAATGCCATTGCTTTGCATTGCTCCAGACACAGACTCCTCTCATAAGTTCATAATCCTCTCCATCCTACATGGTCCAGCTTATGACCTACAATGTCCATTATACCTTCCAATTTAATGTGACCTTTTCCTTTGCTGATTTGCATGCCTCTCTTATGATGTTTATTTTTCTGTCTCCTGTTATAGTTAGTTATGTGCATGCCTTGACTCAGACAGTAAAAGCATGGATTTGGAGTCAGATAGAGCAGGGTTCAGATCCTGAATCCATTACTTAGTAGTTCTGTGACCTTGAGTAAGTTATTTAAACTAAGTCTCAAATTCCACATGTATTAATTTAGAGGCACAAGGTTCTTACATAATCTCTGCTCAATAAAATTCTTTTAATAAATAGGGTTAAAAGGATCTTGGTATATTTTAGTGATCGCCCAGACAGTATTACATTCTATCTAAATGTTAATTGTTTTACATAATGTCCTTACATATTAATAATCAAGGTATAAACATGTCACCAGAAAGATTTCTCTGTAAATTTGGTGAATTAAAATGGAAATAAACAGAATGCATTCTCTTCTTTCTTGAAGAGTTAATACTCCTAGATTCATTTTGATCCTTTCCCAGAATGACAGGCTGGAACAAATGTCTCATTTCAAGGATGATAGACCATTAAGGTTCTAGCCATTGAAAGTTTCTACACAACAATTTTGGGTGTATTTTCACCAGTTAAAGTCAAAGTCCTATCATCTATAGCTTTAAAAATGATAGATAAGTCATAAAAAGATTTAACAAAGGTTAAAAGAGGACATAATTTATTGTTATGTTTTGTTCATAACACATATGCTTAGAAGACTCTTAGGAGAAAACAGAATTCTGATAATGTTGAATTTGGGGGATCCAAAGAAATCCTAGGGATTTGTTGGTTAATCTTTTGTCCTTTCCGAAATTTGCTATTAATCAGTAGAAATAGAATTTTCTGAACATTTCTCCAGCTGTTTCAGATTGGAAGTGGTGCTGTCCCGCCAAAGTCTGGCTCTGTAAGAGCCCATTGCATTTAACAACAGTGAAAAGGAGGGGAGGAAAATATCACCAACCTGGACATGAGCCAAACTGAAAGGGAATTAAATTCCTGCTTTTCTATTCTTGTTATGGACACTACAATAATGAAAGTTTTGCATAATCTAAAAGAAATTTAATTTGCCTAAAAGCCTAAGCTGTTTCTAAAATATGGTGAGGTGGGGTGAGGGGTTAGGGTAAAGGAGAGTTTTGGAGATAGATTGGAAAGAGAAGGATGTCAAATATTAAAACCTAAATTGTATATGCATAGTTTAGTGGGGCTTTGAAAGCAAAACTTAAGTCTCCCTGATGCTTTAGAGTTTTTCAATAGTGAATTGCATCTTTCCTAAAAGCAGGTTTAACCTCTAGTAATGAGGATATAATCTAATCTCCTGCAAGGACTATATTAGGAAAATAAAGGTTGTATTATTCCACATGGTTTGAAAGTGAATGGAAATTCTACCCCCAGCTCCATCAAGATTGGCTTAACCACCAATGTAAATTACTCTTATTTGGTTATTGATGTCATATGCTAATGCTTTTCGTGGCAAGAACAGGCAACCAGTTCAGCTTTTCAGTGAAGCAGACACAGGCCTCAGTGCTGTTACAAACTTGGTGATCATGGGAAAGTTCCTTCATTTCTCAGCCTCAATGTCCTCTTCTGTAAAGAGGCAATAATGCACAGGTTGCAGAGCTGGGAGAGTCCTGTAATGTGCCTGATACAATTCCTATAACACTGAGGATACACTCTGTAAGTGATAATATTATTGCTGCTATGTTTTGTAGTGTTCAGGTCTGAATTATAAGTCCTAAGGAGGCTCTGATAAAAAAGTAATAACACATTTCTACTATACCTAAAATGGCAGATGCTTAATGCATGCTCTTCTGTAGAAGAGAATTAAACTAATACAAAGTTATCACCCATTTCCACTCTGATTCCTCCATAATTCTGAGTTACCATCACTGAAGTTATTCCTATTTACTTGTCTCTGTCAGATCAGTAGCAGGGAAGACAAAGTCGATCTTCCTTAAACCTCAGATATTCTTAATATTGTTATGGATAAAACAGCAAAAAATGACCCTTACCAGCTTGGCAGTTTCAGGAGGAGGCAAGCAAAACTATTAGACAAAAAGCTTTTCTGAATGTGACCTTTATTTTGAAACTGCACTGGAAATTGTAGAGCTTTCCTCTTCTATTCCGTTATCCCCCTGAAGTTAATTGAAGCTAAATTACATAGTTCAAACTTAGACGAGGAGACTCCTAGGAAACGTTTTCAGCTCTCTATAGTGTATTATTCTACATGCCAACTTTGAGAATTGCAGAACTGAATAACTAAAGTTCACCAGGTCACAAATAAGGTAACATAACATAATTAATTCTTTACAGTTTAAAACTGGTCATCCTTCCTTGGAGTTCGTGTTTCAGGTCCAACGAGGAGTAGCTAGGAACAGATGGGGAATCCCCATTCTTTGTAAATAAGATGATTCTTGTATTCTGTTCTGATTCAGGTATGTGCCTAAAGAAATAAAGGCCAAGAGGTGACTTCATTGTACAATTGAAGGAATAAAGCTTGTTAACTGTCTTTCTATAGCTTTCCAGTATTGCTTCCTTGTTCTGTTCTTTATTTTTACTTGGTCATAATTATTCATTCTTTCCAGAAGGAAATTTTAATCATGTCAAAGTAATTTTTCTCACCCCTTCTTCACCTCCCTCTCTTTAATCTCATGGTTAACTGGAAAAATGAATAAATAAGTTCCTAAGAGGCCAAACCCAGGGTCTTTTGATGATACAGAGGGCATCCAGATGTTCACCCTGCCCCTCACCTCCTATAAAGGTTTTCACAGCATTTGTTGCTGGTAGTAATATGTCTCCTAAAAGAGAGGAAATTCTTTTATATCTACAGGTAATACTAAATTAAGTATCTATATTTTGTTTGAAGTAGCAGATGAAAATTCTATCTTTTAGTGCTGGCTTGTTACCTCCTCTGACTAGATTCTGTATGTTCTCATAGGTGCACTATATCAATATGACGTCATTTAAGAATGACTTATATTTGAGACTATTTCTTTTCAAGTCTATACTTCTGTGCCTCTAATTAGTCACACAGGCACATTGCTCTGTTCTGCTGCCCTTTGAGAGCAAGGTAGACACCAGGGTGATCACCAGAACTTTAGGTGGTAGGATGCAGTTTTGTTCAATGTGATTAATTTAACTGTGTGGAAATTATTTTTTTCTTGACTAATTTCAGACAATTATATCTCAGAGTTAAAATAGACTACTTTCTCCTAACATTTTTTTCCAACTTTAAAGCATATATTTAGGAAATTTATTTATGAAATATGCTTGTGGCAAGGAATAAGAGCATTCATAAAACCCACATGCATTTAGTAATTCTCTGGCCCCATGAACTGTTTCCTCATATGATCTTACCCCCACTGGAAAACAACTGAATGAGTAAGTGGATCTTGCCCTATATCTGAAAAGTTAAAGTGACACACAGAAAGTTTAAAAAACGAAATTCTTACCACCATTTCCAAGGTAAAGCACCAGACTCTACCCTGTAGAAATTCAAGCCCAATAAATAAACAAAGAAGAATGAATAAACTAAGAATTCCCAGAAAATAAAGAGGGTAGGATAGAGAGATAATCCCCAAAGCAGAATACTCCTACTTTGGAAGAGAAATTTGAACAGGAAAGTCAATAAAGTATATTAGTTTAGTAGCTGATTTCAGGAGACAAGAAATTCTGAACCCGTATTTTATGGATGAATGAAATTCTGAAATTTGAGATAGGACTTCATGAATTTCAGGGCAGCAAATAGCCAATGAAATTACAGCTGGGACCCTTGCTTTAAAAAAGTCTGGATTTTTTAGCGGGTTAATAATGGTAGCAATTCTTATTTTTGTTAAGACAATTTTTTAGAGCAGTTTAAAGTTCACTGCAAAATTGAGAGGAAGATACAGAGATTTCCCACATGCACACTGCCCCCGCCCCCCCCTACCCCACAAGATGCACAGCCTCCCCCAGCATCAGCATCCCCAGAGTATGGACATTTGTTACAAATGATGAACCTACACTGACATGTCATAATCACTTAAAGCCCACAGTTTCCATCAGTGTCATCCTGGGTATTGTATGTTCTGTGGGTTTGGACAAATGTAAAATGACCTGAATCCACCATAATAGTATCGCACAGAATAGTTCCACTGCCCTAAAAATCCTCTGTGCACCCACGCCCCGTATCCATCCCTCCCTCCCTTTCCCCAGGCCCTGGCACCACTGATCTTTTTTACTTTCTCCATAGTTCTGCCTTTTCTAGAATGTCCTATAGTTGAAATCCTCTTCAGATTGGCTTCTTTGACTGAGTAATATGCACTTAACGTTTCTCCATATTTTTTTCATGGCTTAATAGCTTAATTTCTTTTTGGCCTTGAATAATATTCCATTGTCTGAATGTACCATAGTTTATTTATTCATCACTGAAGGACTGAAGGACATCTTTTGGTTGCTTCCATTTGGCAATTATGAATAAAGCTGCTATATGCATCTCTGTGTAGGTTTTTGTGTGAACATAAGTTTTCATTTCCTTTGGATAAATACCAAGGAGTGTGATTGCTGGATCGTCTGGTAAAACTATGTTTAGTTTTTTAAGAAAACACCAAAATGTCTTCCAAAGTGGCTGCACCATTTTTGCATTCCCACCAGCAATGAATGAGAGTTCCTGTTGCTCCACATCCTCACCAACCTTTTGTGTTGTCAGTGCTCTGGGTTTTGGCTATGCTAATAGGTATGGAGTGGTATCTCGTTGTTTTACCTTGCATTTCCCTGATGACATATGATGTGGAGCATCTTTTCACATGCTTATTTGCCAGCTGTATGTTTTCTTTTTTTATTTTCTTTTTTTGAATTTTATTTTATTTATTTTTTATACAGCAGGTTCTTATTAGTTATCTGTTTTATACATACTAGTGTATATATGTCAATCCCAATCTCCCAATTTATCCGGTAGCAATTCTTAAGATAAAAATCTTTTAGAAATGTACTGTTGGTTTAGATTTTATATGTTTGCCTAACTGACTACGGAAACTTAATGTATGGTATTCTATTTGCAGAAAAAAAAGAAGAAAAAAATTAAAAGAATGTATAAACTATTCAAGGTAAAACAAAATCTCTGTCCAAGTTTTTCTGAAAATATAGGTTATTTTGAAGAATAAAAGGTTTCAATTATTATACTCTGACTCTGCCAAGAGAGCAAACACAAGCAGACAGTTGAATTTATGAGACTGTCAGTGTCATTTTACTTAAAACAGAACTTCCCTCCCGTATCTATTCTCACCCTCTGAGATATGGGATTAAGATGCTATTCTCACATTCTGGGATAAGGGATTAATCGTTCTCCACTGTTATTTCTCATTCTTTATAGCTCTATCACAATGCTCCATAGAGAATATAATATTACATATATTACATGTAAAACTACAGGAGAAATTGCATCAAAGAATTAATGAACAAAAAGATGTAGGAAAAGAAAACCCTATGAACCATAGAATACATTTATAAAGTCTTTGTGTCATTTATTTAAATACTTTATATGATTAGAAATAATACAAGGAGACTTTGTAGAAAGTAATTTTTGAACTGGACATGTCAGTCACATGGAATGTGCCCACAGCCCTAGCTGAGAGTGCAGCCATGACCAGCTACATCCTGGAACCTGTTGCCCTTCCCAATGACCACAACTGATTGGACCAGGTTTGGGCCCTGACCCAAGGGCTACCAATCCATAGATGGGGAAGAAACCCTTTACTTTGTCAAGCATAAATAGGTCAGTCCAAATAAAGACAGCAGTAATTATCTAGACCTATCAGATGCTCTTTCTCTCAGGAATTTGACCTGGGAGTATGAAAAGAATCAACTAGATAGCAACAGGAATAAAAGTAGATTGTTAAGGAGTAAGACATGGAGATCACCTTCCTCCCCACAAATACATCAAAAATACATCTACATGTGGAACAACTCCTACAAAACAACTACTGAATGCTGGCAGAAGACCTCAGACTTCCCAAAAGGCAAGAAACTCCCCCCATACATGGGTAGAGCAAAAGAAAAAAGAAAAAACAGAGACAAAAGAATAGGGACAGGACCTGCACCTCTGGGAAGGACTTGTGAAGGAGGAAAAGTTTCTACACACTAGGGAGCCCCTTCACTGGTGGAGATGGGGGGTGGGCAGGGGAGAAGCTTCAGAGCCACAGAGGAGAGCACAGCAACAGGGGTGCAGAGGGCAAAGCAGAGAGATTCCTGTACAGAGGATCGGTGCCGACCAGAACTCACCAGCCTGAGAGGCTTGTCTGCTCACCCACTGGGGTGGGTGGGGGCTGGGAGCTGAGACTCGGGCTTCAGAGGTCAGATCCCAGGGAGAAGACTGGGGTTGGCTGTGTGAACACAGCCTGAAGGCTAGTGCACCACAGCTAGCCAGGAGGAGTCTGGGAAAAATTCTGGACCTGCCTAAGATGCAAGAGACCATTGTTTCGGGGTGTGCGAGGATAGGGGATTCCTCCCCTGTCTGCCCACAGAAGGCAGAGCACTGCCTAAACGAGCTTGAGATGGGCACAAGCTGCAGCTATCAGCTTGGACCCCAGAGACGGGCATGAAACACTAACGCTGCTGCTGCAGCCACCAAGGATCCTGTGTGCAAGCACAGGTCACTATCCACACGCCACCCCCACCCCTGGGAGCCTGTGCAGCCCTCCACTGCCAGGGTCCCATGATCCAGGGACAACTTCCCCGGGAGAACACATGGTGTGCCTCAGGCTATTGCAATGTCATGCTGGCCTCTGCCACCGCAGGCTTGCCCCACATTCCAATTATAACTACTGTACCCCTCCCTCCCCCTGGCCTGAGTGAGCCAGAGCCCCCTAATCAGCCGCTGCTTTAACCCCATCCTGTCTGGGTGGGAATAGATGCCTGAGGGCAACCTACATGCAGACGTGGAGCCCAAACCAAAGCTGAACCTGAGGAGCTGTGCAAACAAAGAAGAGAAAGGGAGATTTCTCTGTGCAGCCTGAGGAGCACCACATTAAATCCCCACAATCAACTTGATGTACACTGCATCTGTGGAATACCTGAATAGACAACGAATCAACCCAAAATTGAGGTGGTGGACTTTGGGAGCAACTGTAGACTTGGGGTTTGCTGTCTGCGACTGACTTGTTTCTAATTTTCATGTTTATCTTAGTATAGTTTTTAATGCTTGCTATCATTGGTGGATTTGTTTATTGGTTTGCTTGCTCTCTTCTTTTTTTATTTATTTTTTTAAATAATTCCAAAAATTTTTAATTTTAATTATTTTATTTTATTATTTTTTTAAGTATTTTTTTTTTCTTGTTTTCTCCCCTTTCTTCTGAGCCATGTGGTTGACAGGGTCTTGGTCAACCAAGACTCCGTCTCAATGCTAAGACCCAGCTCTACCCAATAGCTAGCAAACTCCAGTGCTGGATGCCCCCTGCCACACAACTAGCAAAACAGGAACACAACCCCACCCATTAACAGAGAGGCTGCCTAAAATCATAATAAGTTCACAGAAACCCCAAAACACACCACCGGATGCAGCCCTGCCCACAAGAAAGACAAAATCCAGCCCCACCCACCAGAAAACAGGAACCAGTACCCTCCACCAGGAGGCCTACACAACCCACTGAACCAACCTTAGCCACTGGGGGCAGACACCAAAAACCACAGGAACTATGAACCTGCAGCATGAGAAAAGGAGACACCAAACACAGTAAGTTAAGCAAAATGAGAAGACAGAGAAATGTGCAGCAGAAGGAGCAAGGTAAAAACCCACCAGACCAATAAATGAAGAGGAAATATGTAGTCTACCTGAAAAGGCATACAGAGTAATAATAGAAAAGATGATCTAAAATCTTGAAATAGAATAGAGAAAATACAAGAAACGTTTAACAAGGACGTAGAAGAACTAAAGGGCAAACGAACAATGATGAACAACACAATAAATGAAATTAAAAATTCTCTAGAAGGAATCAATAGCAGAATAACTGAGGCAGAAGAACAGATAAGTTACCTGGAAGATAAAACAGTGGAAATAACTACTGCAGAGCAGAATAAATAAAAAAGAACAAAAAGAATTAAGGACAGTCTCAGAGACCTCTGGGACAACATTAAATGCACCAACATTCGCATTATAGGGGTCCCAGAAGAAGAAGACAAAAAGAAAGGGACTGAGAAAATATTTGAAGAGATTAAGGTTGAAAACTTCCCTAATATGGGAAAGGAAATAGTCAATCAAGTCCAGGAAGCACAGAGAGTCCTATACAGGATAAATCCAAGGAGAAACACACCAAGACACATATTAATCAAACTATCAAAAATTAAATACAAAGAAAAAATATTAAAAGCATCAAGGAAAAAGCAAAAATAACATACAAAGGAATCCCCATAAGGTTAACAGCTGATCTTTCAGCAGAAACTCTGCAAGCCAGAAGGGAGTGACAGGACATATTTAAAGTGATGAAAGGGAAAAACCTACAACCAAGATTACTCTACCCAGCAAGGATCTCATTCAGATTTGACAGAGAAATGAAAACCTTTACAGACAAGCAAAAGCTGAGAGAGTTCAGCACCTCCAAACCAGCTTTACAACAACTGCTAAAGGAACTTCTCTAGGCAAGAAACACAAGAGAAGGAAAAAACCTACAAAAAGAAACCAAAAACAATTAAGAAAATAGTAATAGGAACATACATATTGATAATTACCTTAAATGTAAATGGATTAAATGCTCCAACCAAAACACATAGACTGGATGAATAGATAAAAATCAAGACCTATATATATGCTGTCTGCAAGAGACCCACTTCAGACCTGGGGACACATACAAACTGAAAGTGAGGGGATGGAAAAAGATATTCCATGCAAATGGAAATCAAAAGAATGCTGGAGTAGCAATTCTCATATCAGACAAAATAGACCTTAAAATAAAGACTATTACAAGGGACAAAGAAGGACACTACATAATGATCAAGGGATCAATCCAAGAAGAAGATATAACAACTGTAAACATTTATGCACCCAATATAGGAGCACCTCAATAAAAAGTCAAATGCTAACAGCCATAAAAGGGGTAATCGAAAGTAACACAATAATAGTAGGGGACTTTAAAACCCCACTTCACCAATGGACAGATCATCTAAAATGAAAATAAACAAGGAAACACAAGCTTTAAATGACTGAGTAAGCAAGATGGACTTAATTGATATTTACAGGACATTCCATCCAAAAACAACAGAATACACTTTCTTCTCAAGTGCTCATGGAACATTCTCCAGGATAGATCATATCTTGGGTCACAAATCAAGCCTTGGTAAATGTAAGAAAATTGAAATTGTATCAAGTATCTTTTCTGAACACAATGCTATGAGACTAGTTATCAATTACAGGAAAAAAACTGTAAAAAATAGAAACACATGGATGCTAAACAATACACAATGAACAATAAATAACCAAGAAATCACTGTAGAAATCAAAGAGGAAATCAAAAAATACCTGGAAACACATGACAATGAAAACAGGTGACCCAAAACATATGGGATGAAGCAAAAGCAGTTCTAAGAGGGAAGTGTTTAGCAGTACATCTTACCTGAAGAAACAAGAAAAATCTCAAATAAACGATATAAGCTTACACCTAAATCAATTAGAGAGAGAAGAACAAAAATAACCCCAAAGTTAGCAGAAGGAAAGCAATCGTAAATATCAGATCAGAAATAAATGAAAAAGAAATGAAGGAAACAATAGCAAAGATCAATAAAACTAAAAGCTGGTTCTTTGAGAAGATAAACAAAATTGATAAACCACTAGCCAGACTCATCAAGAAAAAAAGGGGGAAGACTCAAATCAACAGAATTAGCAATGAAAAAGGAGAAGTAACAACTGACTGCAGAAATATAGAGGATCATGAGAGATTACTACAAACAACTATATGCCAATAAAATAGACCACCTGGAAGAAATAGACAAATCCTTAGAAAAGCACAACCTTCCGAGACTGAACCAGGAAGAAATAGAAAATATTAAACAGACCATTCACAAGCACTGAAATTGAAACTGTGATTAAAAAATCTTCCAACAAACCAAAGCCCAGGATCAGATGTCTTCACAGGCGAATTGTATAAAACATTTAGAGAAGAGCTAACACCTGTCCTTCTCAGACTCTTCCAAAATATAGCAGAGGGAGGAACACTCCCAAACTCATCCTACAAGGCCACCATCACCCTGATACCAAAACCAGACAAAGGTGTCACAAAAAAGAAAAGTACAGGCCAATATCACTGATGAACATAGATGAAAAAATCCTCAACAGAATACTAGCAAACAGAATCCCAACAGCACATTAAAAGTATCATACACCATGATCAAGTGGAGTTTATCCCAGGAATGCTAGGATTCTTCAATATACACAAATCAATCAACGTGATACACCATATTAACAAATTGAAGGAGAAAAACCATATGATCATCTCAATAGATGCAGAGAAAGCTTTTGACAAAATTCAACACCCATTTATGATAAAAACTCTCCAGAAAGTAGACATAGAGGGAACTTACCTCAACATAATAAAGGCCATATATGACAAACCCACAGCCAACATCATTCACAGTGGTGAAAAACTGAAAGCATTTCCTCTAAGATCAGGAACAAGACAAGGTTGCCCACTCTCACCACTCTTATTCAACAGTTTTGGTAGTTTTAGCCACAGCAATAAGAAAAGAAAAAGAAATAAAAGGAATCCAAATCAGAGAAGAAGAAGTAAAGCTGTCACTGTTTGCAGATGACATGATACTATACATAGAGAATCCTAAAGATGCTACCAGAAAACTACTAGAGCTAATCAATGAATTTGGTAAGGTTGCAGGATACAAAATTAATGCACAGAAATGTCTTGCATTCCTATATACTAATGATGAAAAATCTGAAAGAGAAATAAGGGAACACTCCCATTTACCACTGCAACAAAAAGAATAAAATACCCAGGAATAAACCTACCTAAGGAGACAAAAACCTGTATGCAAAAAACTATAAGACACTGATGAAAAAATTAAAGATGATACAAACAGATGAAGAGGTATACCATGTTCTTGGATTAGAAGAATCAACATTGTGAAAATGACTATACTACCCAAAGCAATCTACAGATTCAGTGAAATCTCTATCAAACTACCAATGGCATTTTTCACAGGACTAGAACAAAAAATTTTACAATTTGTATGGAAACACAAAAGACCTGAATAGTGAAAGCAATCTTGAGAAAGGAAAACGGAGCTGTAGGAATCAGGCTTACTAACTTCAGACTATACTACAAAGCTACAGTAATCAAGACAGTACGGTACTGGCACAGAAACAGAAATATAGATCAATGGAACAGGATAGAAAGCTCAGAGATAAATCCATGCACATATGGTCACCTTATCTTTGGTAAAGGAGGCAAGAATATGCAGTGGAGAAAAGAGAGCCTCTTCAATAAGTGGTGCTGGGATAACTGGACAGCTACATGTAAAAGAATGAAATTAGAACACTTCCTAATGCCATACACAAAAATAAACTCAAAGTGGATTAAAGACCTAAATATAAGGCCAGACACTATGAAACTCTTAGAGGAAAACATAGACAGAACACTCTTTGACATAAATCACAGCAAGATCCTTTTTGACCCACCTCCTAGAGAAATGAAAATGAAAACAAACAAACAAACAAAAAAAACAAATGGGACCTAATGAATCTTAAAAGCTTTTGCACAGCAAAGGAAACCATAAACAAGATGAAAAGACAACCCTCAGAATGAGAGAAAATATTTGCAAAGGAAGCAACTGACAAAGGATTAATCTCCAAAATATACAAGCAGCTCATGCAGCTCAATATCAGAAAAATAAACAACCCAATCCAAAAATGGGCAAAAGACCTAGATAGTCATTTCTGCAAAGATATACAGATTGCTAACAAACACACGAAAGGATGGTGAACATCACTAATCATTAGAGAAATGCAAGTTAAAACTACAATGACGTATCACCTCAAACTGGTCAGAATGGCTGTCATCAAAAAATCTACAAACAAGAAATGCTGGAGATGGTGTGGAGAAAAGAGAACCCTCTTGCACTGTTGGTGGGAATGTAAATTGATACAGCCACTATGGAGAACAGTATGGAGGTTCCTTGAAAAACTACAAATAGAACCAACATATGCCCCAGCAATCCCACTACTGGGCATATACCCTGAGAAAAGCATAATTCAGAAAGAGTCGTGTACCACAATGTTCATTGCAGCTCTATTTACAATAGCCAGGGCCTGGAAGCAACCTAAGTGTCCATTGACAGATGAATGGATAAAGAAGATGTGGCACATATATACAATGGAATATTACTCAGCCATAAAAAGAAACAAAATTGAGTTATTTGTAGTGAGGTGGATGGACCTAGATTCTGTCATACAGAGTGAAATAAGTCAGAAAGAGAAAAACAAATACCGTATACTAACACATATATATGGTATCTTAAAAAAAAATTTTGTTCTGATGAACCAGGGGCAGGACAGGAGTAAAGACACAGACGTAGAGAATGTACTTAAACACACGGGTAGGGGAAGTGTAAGCTGGGATGAAGTGAAAGAGTAGCATTGACATATATACACTACCAAATGTAAAATAGATAGCTAGTTGGAAGCAGCCGCATAGCACAGGGAGATCAGCTCGGTGCTTTGTGACCACCTAGAGGGGTGGGATAGGGAGGGTGGGAGGGAGACACAAGAGGGAGGGGATATGGTGATATAAGTATACATATAGCTGGTTCACTTTGTTATAAAGCAGAAACTAACACAACATTGTAAAGCATATATACTCCAATAAAGATGTTAAAAAAATTAATTAAATTAAATTAAAAAAATAGTAATAAAATACTTGTTTTGCAATTTATACCTCTACTAGCACTAATAGTTGTAGGGTAATTGTTAATATTCCACATCTTTTGTAATTTGCTGAAAATAATACATAATACTTATGATTTACCTACTAGTTATTAGTAAGAGTAATCTCTTTCAAATGTTAATCATTTGCCTTACTATTTTGTGAATAGTTCCTGTCTCATCCAGTTATCTGCATCTTACTTTAGGGTATTTTCCCCTCTGTCAAGTGGTTTAATATCTTTATAAATTAATAAAACTAACAATCTGTCACATTTTATTTCAAATACATTTTCATATTGGTTGTCATTTAAACAAAAAGTAGATTGATACAGAGGGAGACGTACATATTCAAAATAGCTGTGTAATGGTAATATGGCTGATGTAGCTAGCAAGAGCTGCCTGGGTTGACAAGACCATCAGATTCAGTATCATTGAAACTGGGCTCAGATTTCTGCCAAAATTCCTTCTCTCTTATTGTCACACATATCCTTATAATAAACTTCCATTGCAAAAGCTAGCCTAGTCATGAGATCTTGCAGTCAAAATTACCTAAATCAAGCAGAGAGGGTGATGACTGTCAAAAGACCAACATTTACAGAGCTTCATGGTTATGCAGAGCACTGCTATGGACTGGGATGCCAAGGGGAGCTTATTATATATGTGCTCTGATTTGAGAGATGGAAAGTAAACAGTATGAAGTACACTAAGTGCTGAATACTTGACACTTACCAAAAACCCTATTGGAAAGGATCATATTAGTACTAGTGTACTAGGTAAGAATGCAGGCTTTGGATGACCATGTACTTGAATACAAATCCCACCTGACTCTGCCATTTGTTGGCTGAGTAAATTTGGACAAGTTATTTGGTTCTCCAAGAGTGGTCTCCAGACCAGCAGCATCAGCTTTTCTAAGAACTTGTTAGAAATTCACGTTCTCAGGCCCTGCTCTATACCTATTGAATCAGAAACTCTGGGGGTGGGGACAGTTTTTATCTTAACATGTCATCCAAGGGATACTGATGCACAGTGAAGTTTGAGAACCACAACTTAACCTCTTTCTCGTGGATCCTTCTTATGTGTTGTTAGGAAGATTAAATGTTCAGGATGTATAATAATGGGATCCAGAAATAGCAGCTAATGTATCATTATTATCAAAATGCAGAGGAGATGGTTGTACCTGAGCTGAGATTAAAGGGTGGATAGGATTAGGTAAATATGGAGGAGGAGGAGGTCGTACTAGGATGCGGAAATGTATACAGTGTTTTTAAGGGTCAGTGACTAGAGATTTCATCAGAAATTGGAGTCAGATTCTGGGCAATGTTTGCAAGTAGACAGATAAGGGTTCAAATCCCTCCTGGTCCCATTATGTCCTCTGTGATCTTGGAAAGTTTACTTAACTGGAACAAATTTACTTAAAATTGGGATAATAATAATTCTCTTAGAGAATTATTGGGAAGATTAAATGAGGTAATATATTTGATGTCCATACCAGAATCTGTGATATTTACTAAATACTAGCTATTGTTGTTATTATCATTACTATCTGTTCATTGCTAAATTCTTTCTTATCTCTTCTCTTGGTTTTCTGTTTATCTGCTTACTTTGTTTTTTGTTTTTTAATAGTTAATTCCTCCTTATCCTTCGGGACTTAGCTTAAATGTCTTCTCCTTAGAGACTTTCATGATGAAATAGGGTAAATAATAAGCCCCCTCCCTTTTCTCTATCTTGGACCCTGCTTTTATTCACCTTTCTTTATTTAAAGTGTTCTCCCTAATTAGCAAGTAAGGACCTTTGAGTGTGATATTTACCCTCAGAGTAGTGCTTGGTATATAGTAGAACTCAATAAATATTTTTTAATAGATGAATGAGTTACTGTAATTCACATAAATGTCCATGAGAGTTATGCCTACCTATGGCATCTTTGAGCAAGTATCCAACTTGTGTCAAGCCATTCTCCAAAACATATCTCTGTTCTACCCATGGCCCAAGGTAGATGATGAAAGGGGCCCTCTGGAAGGAAGAAAAATGGAAAAATGCCATTTTTTTCTTTTTGAGATTATTTGGTGATAATGATCAAAACAAAGTCATCCTGATACATATTTACCAAAGATGACAACCTGTATGTTTACTTTTTACACATGTTTCTGGCTCTTCTTTCTTGTTTGGTAAATTCCTCAAACACATATTAATAAGTTTCCCTGGAAAGGTGTTCCTTTCTTTTAGCAGGTAGCAGTGGTTTAAATTTTGTTAATTCCTACTGAAATTTCTGAAAATCAACAAATCTCAAGCAAAGGCCTTTTTGAAAAGCATGTATTTAGGGGAGATATTTATATCCTGCTGTAGCTGAGAATATTTCTCTTATTCTTATATTTCCCTTCTCTTTACAAAATCTTGCAAGATTATTTTAATAAATTCAGACCATTTGTACATTAACACATATCATGCATTCATGGTTAGTGTAAAAGTACATGTTTAATTTCCTAAAAGATTAGCATATAAGAAAGTATACAGTGGTTACATTATTCTGAATAACAGGTCAAACCTTTTAAAAGGTTCAGTGAAGTATGAGAAAATATATGTTTTTCTTTCTTAGTGAATTTCCCCTGTGCGTAAACCAAGATACTGTTTCATGTGATTCTTGTCTTCCATAGGTAGAACACATTTGAGGTGGACATGTACAAGTGATATACTTTAAGGCTAACATTTGAGGTATGGGAGTCAGTTCTCAGAAGCTCAAGGCAGCATAGGAAGGGGAGATGTGGGGCCTGGTAATGGAATTTCCCCCTGGGAGGACAGACACTAGGGGAACTGGGACAGTAGCTGAGATATTTTCTGGTACTTGCTCTGTACTCTGAGAGAAGTGTATGGCCAACTCTATGCAAAGACCCTGTTTCCAAATAACATCACATTGATAGGTACTGAGAGATGGAACTTGGACATGTCTTTTCTGAGGGTCAGTATTCAACCTGTCACACCCAGATTCTGCTAATTTTAATATCTTATGCAACCATAGTATAATTATCAAATGAAAAATTGACATTGGTACAATACTATCAACCACAGATTTATTGGGATGTAATCAGTATTTCCACTGTGCAGGAAAGTATTAGCTCACTGATCTCAATTGCTCAAATCTTGTACGTTCAAAGAAAGGCCTGACCTCAGGACTGGCCCTTGACTGGCTACTAGAAGTTAACCTCTGACATTACGTTGATATGTCTTTTTACTGGTGATGTCAATCTTGATTACCTGATTAAGGTGTTATTTGCTAGATATCCCCACTGTAAAGTTATTATTTTTCGCTTTGTAATTAAATATCTTTTGCAGGGGTAGGGGCGGGAGATACTTTGGGACTATGCAAAATCAACTGATTTCAAATATTGGCAACTAATGCACATTTTTAAGAAATACGATGTAAGCCTCCCAGAAAGATATCTCAGAGTCAGTTCAGTTCAAGGTCAACCTCCGGACAAAAGCAAGAAGAGAGGGAAACTGGGCTACCAGGTGCGATAAGACTACGGAATTTCCAAGTAAGCTTGAGGCAAGAGCAAACGAAATTTAGGAAACAAACTGATGCATAGCAGTCAGCACTGTGTCACCCAAACACTGTCTAAGAAAGATTTGTTTGGGGCAAAAGTAGGGCAACCTTCAGCTGATGTGGGTATTTTTACCGTCTGGGTAAGACCTGGCCTAGGAACAGCTGTGACACAGGGGCACTTTGGTGGCTCCACTGAGGAGAGCTCCCAATATTGCTCCATGTTTTAAACCACCTGTGCACCCAGTGAATTCCAAACCGCACTCTGGGCTGTCATTCGTCTTCAGTGTTACAAGCCTTTGACATCATGAGTCATGTATCAAGCTTTTCCCAGCAAAGCACCACTATAACATGGCTGGGCACATCATGACTTTTAGGAATGGCTAGTAGGAGGGCAAAAGGAGGAGAGTAGAATAATTTTTTAGATCTTGGCATAATTATAGTGGAAGATTGTAGGGACAAATAACCAACATAAGGTTTTGATTTTCTGTTTCTTTTGTTTTGATGGGCTGTCTTCCCTATTATTAAGAATAATGAAGAGTAATCCTCAAATAAATATCTTTTCCGTTAATATAATATAACAGGTATTTGGTAACTTTAGGACATAAAAAGTACATTTTGGTAAACAATTCAAGATTCAAATGACAGGCTCTACAATGACTATCTGAGATGTGTTTCTTTGTAATTATTCTTTAAAACTCAGGAAATTTATTCAGTAATCAGTCCATCACAAATCAAGATCCTTCCTTTTATTTTCAAGTGTGAATCATGTTTAAAAAATTTTTTTTGGTTTTTATCTAATAGGGATCTTAGATTTACAACAAGGAAATACACATGACATAGATAAAAAGAAAAAGGAGGAAAATTAGAATGCTTTTCACCCATGTTGTTCCTTTCGCGTGGCCTGTAAAGAAGGAGTTCAGTGATAGAAAATGGAAAGACTTGGTCCAGGTTTTTGATAGGACCCACAACTTAAATTCCCATCATGGGTTGCAGATATGATATCTATACTTTTGATATTTCTTTCACTAAGAAAATGATTACAAAATGCACACTCTTAATCACACTTTAATTTCTTCAACGAGCACTTGGCAAACAAAGATAATAGTGTCGTTTTGGATGCAATTCAGCTATCTGATGAATGCTAAATCAAAATTTGTTTGATCTAATTCCTCTTGCTGGCTCAGCTGATAAGTTAATTCCAACTGATTGCCATGAAGGCAAGCATCACAAGCCTTATCCTATTGTTGGAAGACATGTTCTTGGCAAGAAAAGAAGCCCACATCTGTGAAGTCTATAAGCAGGTCCTCTCTTTTTTTTTCTTTCGTTCTGAGATCATGTTTTTCTATTTCATTATACCTAGGTACATACCCAGTTGGAATTTAATCTCTGTGGCCTCATATACTTTCATTTGGATTGATGGATGTTAAACATGGGTTTGAAACTGTTATCTGAGTTCATTTTTGGTGCTAACACTCCTTCAGTCAGCTTCGGTTCTCCAAACCAGTACTTGTTCAAGCCCATGTTTCATTGTAAACATAGAACCCTTGATCAAGAAGATAACTTTTTATTTTCTATGAGCAAATATTTCCTCCCCGCCTCAAATTCTAGCCCCTCCATGTTTGGCTGAGTTGTTTGTATATATGAAAAAGTCTTTGCTGCAAAATTTCGATGCAACTCTGGAAAGTCACTTAATGAGAGTGTTTTCATTCATAAAACAAAGGGAATAGAATAGGACTAGATCATTTCTAAAATGGTTTCAAATTCTGAAGACTTTTAAATTGAGAGCTTTTAAATATAGTGTGTGATTCAAGAGTTTATTCCAGCGGTATTATCTGTATTCTAGATACTGTTGTTTTTTTAATGTCATGCTGTCAATGTAAATAATTGTTTTTCAAGTAATGATCTGATTGCAGCTACAGTTACCTAAACTTTCCCTAAGCAACTCATGTGTTCCATACCTTTTAAGATTTGCCTTTTTTTTTCTTTTAATCTTATTGTAAACCATGTCATCAGAAAGTATACCTTTTACTTAGATTGCTTTTGGAATTCAGGGAATGTTTAATAATAATTTAAAAAATATGAGTACCGGGGCTTCCCTGGTGGCGCAGTGGTTGAGAGTCCACCTGCCGATGCAGGGGACACGGGTTCGTGCCCCGGTCTGGGAAGATCCCACATGCCGCGGAGCGGCTAGGCCCATAAGCCATGGCCGCTGAGCCAGCACGTCCGGAGCCTGTGCTCTGCAACGAGAGAGGCCACGACAGTGAGAGGCCCACATAACGCAAAAAAAAAAAAAAAAAAAAAAAAAAAAAAATATGAGTACCTCTTGTACTTCATATCTATTCTTCATTCAAATCTATATCCAGCCATATAGAATTATTTTTCAGTTTCTTAAATGTTCTGCATATTTTCATCCACTTCTAAGCTTCCAAAATAATCTGATAAGCAGAAGAATCACCACAAAGCAGGACCAAAAAAGGGATAAAACCCTTTAGATTTCTTTTTGCAATAAACTAACTACACTTTTTAAAAAACCTGTCATATATTTAGGTGCTTGTCAAAATGTTGTTATTATATATTTAGAATAATTTGGGAAGAGTAAAAAGTAATGGAGACATCCTGGATGTTTGAGGGTCCTTTGATAGAATTATATCAACTAAGTTCAAACATCAGTGGTGGGACATCCCTGGGGCCCGACCCACACAGATTTCTCCCTTTAGAAGGTGGACATCTGGTGACACCAGCTTTTGGCTTGAAGCAGCTGCCAGGGGAGTTTCAACTACAATTCCACAGGATTCCTTTACAGGCTCTTTATGGTCTTGCTTTTTTCCTTGCTGGCACTAAACACATGACATACATTTTACATTGATAATTAGTGTCATCTGGCTTGGAGCCTCTGCTTTTTTTCCCAGTTTCTGGTGTTCTTTGCATTATTGCCTCTTCTCCCATGTTACATTTGTCACATTGAACCATCTCAGATAATTCTAAAATAGAAAACATTGTGAATTTCTATTCCTTTTGATGCTTCCATTTCTCCTTAAATTCAGCATTTTTATTTAAAGGTATATATTAGGAGTTTTTAGAGGCTATTCTAGTCTCACTGGTATTTGCTAGATTCACCATTTGCGTATGGTTTCAGAAAGCTTCTTGGGTATTTACATGTACATATTTACTGAATATAAAGGCCTTTAGGTCAGTGATATGATATGACTATTTAAGGTCAGTCAAAATACAAATGTCATAAAACGCACCGCACTGATCACACTTTGGTTTAATTAGTTTTGTTCTTGTTGTTCTTGTTGTTATTGAAGTATAGTTGATTTACAATGTGTGTCAGTTACTGCTGTACAGCAAAGTGATTCAGTTGATTCAGTTATATGTTTATATACATTCTTTTTTTTTTTTATACAGCAGGTCCTTATTAGTCATCAATTTTTTTTTTTTTTTGCGGTACGCGGGCCTCTCACCGTTGTGGCCTCTCCCGTTGCAGAGCACAGGCTCTGGACGCGCAGGCTCTGCGGCCATGGCTCAAGGGCCCAGCTGCTCTGCAGCATGTGGGATCTTCCTGGACCGGGGCACGAACCCGTGTCCCCTGCATCGGCAGGCAGACTCTCAACCACTGCGCCACCAGGGAAGCCCTTAGTCATCAATTTTATACACATCAGTGTATACATGTCAATACCAATTGCCCAATTCATCCCACCACCACCACCATCCCCCGCCACTTTCCCCCCCTTGGTGTCCATACATTTGTTCTCTATATCTTTGTCTCAATTTCTGCCCTGAAAACCGGATCATCTGTACCATTTTTCTAGATTGCACATATATGCGTTAATATATGATATTTATTTTTTCTTTCTGACTTACTTCACTCTGTATGACAGTCTCTAGATCCATCCACATCTCAACAAATGACTCAATTTCGTTCCCTTTTATGGCTGAGTAATATTCCACTGTATCTGTGTACTACAACTTCTTTATCCATTCTTCTGTTGATGGGCATTTAGGTTGCTTCCATGACCTGACTATTGTAAATAGTGCTGCAGTGGACATTGGGGTGCATGTGTCTTTTTGAATTATGGTTTTCTCAGGGTATATGCCCAGTAGTGGGATTGCCGGATCATATGGTAATTCTATTTTTAGTTATTTAAGGAACCTGAATACTGTTCTCCATAGTGGCTGTATCAATTTACATTGCGACCAACAGTACAAGATGATTCCCTTTTCTCCACACCCTCTCCAGCACTTTTGGTTTGTGGATTTTCTGATGATGCCCATTCTAACCAGTGTGAGGTGGTACCTCATTGTGGTTTTGATTTGCATTTCTCTAATAATTAGTGATGTTGAGCAGCTTTTCATGTGCTTCTTGGCCATCTGTATGTCTTCTTTGGAGAAATGTCTATTTAGGTCTTCTGCCCATTTTTGGATTGGGTTGTTTGTTGTTTTAAACAGCATGAGCTGTTTATATATTTTGGAGATTAATCCTTTGTCTGTTGATTCATTTGCAAATATTTCCTCCCATTCTGAAGGTTGTCTTTTCGTCTTGTTTATGGTTTCCTTTGCTGTGCAAATGCTTTTAAGTTTCATTAGGTCCCATTTGTTTATTTTTGATTTTATTTCCATTAGTCTAGGAGGTGGATCAAAAAAGATCTTGCTGTGAATTATGTCAAAGAGTGTTCTTCCTATGTTTTCCTCTAAGAGTTTTATAGTGTCTGGTCTTACATTTAGATCTCTAACCCATTTTGAGTTTATTTTTGTGTATGGTGTTAGGGAGTTTTCTCATTTCATTCTTTTACATGTAGCTGTCCAGTATTCCCAGCACCACTTATTGAAGAGACTGTCTTTACTCCATTGTATATCCTTGCCTCCTTTGTCATAGATTAGTTGACCATAGGTGTGTGGGTTTATCTGTGGGCTTTCAATCTTGTTCCATTGATCTATGTTTCTGTTTTTGTGCCAGTACCATACTGTCTTCATTACTGTAGCTTTGTAGTATAGTCTGAAGTCAGGGAGTCTGATCCCTCCAGCTCTGTTTTTTTCCCTCAAGACTGCTTTGGCTATTCGGGGTCTTTTGTGTTTCCATACAACTTTTAAGAATTTTTGTTCTAGTTCTGTAAAAAATGCCATTGGTAATTTGATAGAGGTTGCATTGAATCTGTAGATTGCTTTGGGTAGTATAGTCATTTTCACAATATTGATTCTTCCAATCCAGGAACATGGTATATCTCTCCATCTGTTGGTATCATCTTTCATTTTTTTCATCAGTGTCTTATAGTTTTCTGCATAAAGATCTTTTGTCTCCCTAGGTAGGTTTATTCCTAGGTATTTTATTCTTTTTGTTGCAGTGGTAAATGGGAGTGTTTCCTTAATTTCTCTTTCAGATTTTTCATCATTAGTGTTTAGGAATGCAAGAGATTTCTGTGCATTAATTTTGTATCCTGCAACTTTACCAAATTCATTGATTAGCTCTAGTAGTTTTCTGGTGGCATCTTTAGGATTCTCTATGTATAATATCATGTCATCTGCAAACAGTGACAGTTTTACTTCTTCTTTTCCTGTCATCTGCAACTAGTGACAGTTTTACTTCTTCTTTTCCAATTTGTATTCCTTTTATTTCTTTTTCTTCTCTGATTGCCGTGGCTAGGACTTCCAAAACTATGTTGAATAATAGTGGTGAGAGTGCATATCCTTGTCTTGTTCCTGATCTTAGAGGAAATGCTTTCAGTTTTTCACCATTGAGAATGATGTTTGCTGTGGGTTTGTTGTATATGACCTTTATTATGTTGAGGTAGGTTCCCTCTATGCCCAATTTTTGGAGAGTTTTTATCATAAATTGGTGTTGAAATTGGTCAAAAGCTTTTTCTATTGAGATGATCATATGATGTTTATTCTTCAATTTGTTAATACGGTTTATCACATTGATTGATTTACGTATATTGAAGAATCCTTGCATCCCTGGGATAAATCCTGCTTGATCATGGTATATGATCCATTTAATGTGTTGTTGGATTATGTTTGCTAGTATTTTGTTAAGGATTTTTGCATCTGTATTAATCAGTGATATTGGTCTGTAATTTTCAGTATCTTTGTCTGGTTTTGGTATCAGGGTGATGGTGGCCTCATAGAATGAGTTTGGGTGTGTTCCTTCCTCTGCAATGTTTTGGAAGAGTTTGAGAAGGATGGGTGTTAGCTCTTCTCTAAATGTTTGATAGAATTCACCTGTGAAGCCATCTGGTCCTGGACTTTTGTTTGTTGGAAGATTTTTAATCACAGTTTCAATTTCATTACTTGTGGTTGGTCTGTTCATATTTTCTATTTCTTCCTGGTTCAGTCTTGGAAGGTTATACCTTTCTAAGAATTTTGTCCATTTCTTCCAGGTTGTCCATTTTATTGGCATAGAGTTGCTTGTAGTAGTCTGTTAGGATGCTTTGTAGTTCTGCAGTGTCTGTTGCAACTTCTCCTTTTTCATTTCTAATTTTATTATTTGAGTCGTCTCCCTCTCTTTCTTGATGAGTCTAGCTAACGGTTTATCCATTTTGTTTATCTTCTCAAAGAACCAGCTTTTAGTTTTATTGATCTTTGCTTTTGTTTTCTTTGTTTTTATTTCATTTATTTCTGCTCTGATCATTATGATTTCTTTCCTTCTGCTAACTTTCGGTTTTGTTTGCTCTTCTTTCTCTAGTTCCTTTAGGTGTAACATTAGATTGTTTATTTGAGATTTTTCTTGTTTCTTGAGGTAGGCTTGTATAGCTATAAACTTCCCTCTTAGCACTGCTTTTGCTGCATCCCATAGGTCTTGGATCATCGTGTTTTCATTGTCATTTGTCTCTAGGTATTTTTTGATTTCCTCTTCGATTTCTTCAGTGACTGCTTGGTTATTTAGTAACATACTGTTTAGCCTCCATATGTTTGTGTTTTTTTCGTTTTTTCCCTGTAATTGATTTCTAATCTCATAGCATTGTGGTCAGAAAAGATGCTTGATAATGATTTCAATTTTCTTAAATTTACTGAGGCTTCATTTGTGACCCCAGATGTGATCTATCCTGGAGAATGTTCTGTGCGCACTTGAGAAGAAAGTGTAATCTGCTGTTTTTCGATGTAATGTCCTATAAATAACAATTAAATCTATCTGGTCTATTGTGTCATTTAAAGCTTCTGTTTCCTTATATGTTTTCATTTTGGATGATCTGTCCATTGCTGTAAGTGAGGTGTTAAAGTCCCCCACTATTACTGTGTTACTGTTGATTTCCTCTTTTATAGCTGTTAGCAGTTGCCTTATGTATTGTGATGCTCCTATGTTGGGTGCATATATATTTATAATTGTTATATCTTCTTGTTGGATTGATCCCTTGATCATTATGTAGTGTCCTTCCGTGTCTCTTGTAATATTCTTTATTTTAAAGTCTATTTTATCTGATATGAGTATTGCTACTCCAGCTTTCTTTTGATTTCCATTTGCATGGAATATCTTTTTCCATCCCCTCACTTTCAGTCTGTATGTGTCCCTAGGTTTGAAGTGGGTCTCCTGTAGACAGCATATAGATGGGTCTTGTTTTTGTATCCATTCAGCAAGCCTGTGTCGTTTGGTTGGAGCATTTAATCCATTCATGTTCAAGGTATTTATTGATATGTATGTTCCTATTCCCATTTTCTTAATTGTTTTGGGTTTGTTTTTGTAGGTCTTTCTTCTCTTGTGTTTCCCACTTAGAAAAGTTCCTTTAGCATTTGTTGTAGAGCTGGTTTGGTGGTGCTGAATTCTCTTAGCTTTTGCTTGTCTGTAAAGCTTTTGATTTCTCCGTTTAATCTGAATGAGATTCATGCCAGGTAGAGTAATCTTGGTTGTAGGTTCTTCCCTTTCATCACTTTAAGTATATCATGCCACTCCCTTCTGGCTTGTAGAGTTTCTGCTGAGAAATAAGCTGTTGACCTTATGGGAGTTCCCTTGTATGTTATTTGTCATTTTTCCCTTGCTGCTTTCAATAATTTTTCTTTTTGTTTAATTTTTGCCAGTTTGATTACTGTGTGTCTCAGCGTGTTTCTCCTTGGGTTTATCCTGTATGGGACTCGCTGCGCTTCCTGGACTTGGTGGCTATTTCCTTTCCCATGTTAAGGAAGTTTTCAACTATAATTTCTTCAAATATTTTCTCAGGTCCTTTCTCTCTCTCTTCTCCTTCTGGGACCCCTATAATGTGAATGTTGTTGCATTTAATGTTGTCCCAGGGGACTGTTGGGCTGTCTTCATTTCTTTTCATTGTTTTTTGAATTCCACCATTCTGTCTTCCAGGTCACTTATCCGTTCTTCTGCCTCAGTTATTCTGCTGTTGATTCCTTCTAGTGTAGTTTTCATTTCAGTTATTGTATTGTTCATCTCTGTTTGTTCTTTAATTCTTCTAGGTCTCTGTTAAACATTTCTTGCATCTTCTCGATCTTTGCCTCCATTCTTTTTCCGAGGTCCTGGATCATCTTCACTATCATTATTCTGAATTGTTTTTCTGGAAGGTTGCCTGTCTCCACTTTATTTAGTTGTTTTTCTGAGGTTTTATCTTGTTCCTTCATCTGGTACATAGCCCTCTGCCTTTTCATCTTGCCTATCTTTCTGTGAATGTGGTTTTTGTTCCACAGGCTGCAGGATTGTAGTTCTTCTTGCTTCTGCTGCCTGCCCTCTGGTGGATGAGGCTGTCTAAGAGGCTGGTGCAAGTTTCCTGATGGGAGGGACTGGTCCATTCTTTTTTTAAAATGTATTCTTTTACATTATGGTTTATCATAGGACATTGACTATAGTTCTCTGTGCTATGTAGTAGGACCTTGTTGCTTATATATTCTATATATAAATGCTTACATCTGCTAACCCCAACCTCCCACTCCATCAATCCCCCTCGGCAACCACCAGTCTGTTCTCTATGTCCATGATTCAGTTTCTGTTTCATAGATAGGTTTATTTGTTAGATTCGTAGGTTCATATTTCAGATTCCACATATAAGTGATATCATATGGTATTATATGTTTTTGTCTTTCTGACTTACTTCACTTAGTATGAAAATCTGTAGTTGCGTCCGTGTTGCTGCAAATATCATTATTTCATTCTTTTTAATGGCTGAGTAGTATTCCGTTGTTTATATGTACCACATCTTCTTTATCCATTCATCTGTCGATGGACATTTAGTTTGCGTCCATGTCTTGGCTATTGTGAATAGTTCTGCTATAAACATGGGGGTGTATGTATCTTTTTAATTTATAGTTTTGTCCAGATATATGCCCAAGAGTGGAATTGCTGGATCATATGGTAATTCTATTTTTAGTTGTCTGAGGAACCTCCTTACTGTTTTCCACAGTGGCTGCACCAACTTACATTCCCACCAACAGTTAATTACTTTTTTTAATGCCCTTTTTTCCCTAGCAATACTGCAAGCTCTGTGAGGTCACAACACTTTTCTTTTGTTTTCATTTGGTTTGGTTTACTTCTGTATCTCTCTGTATCCAGCACAGTGCCTAGTACACAGTAAGAACTCATGGAATTCTTGTTGTTACTGAATGCTTGTGATGCTGATATTCAAGTAACATCAAACAATGATAAACATTTAGTGAGATTACTATGCATAATACATTTGATACTGTTGCATAATACATGGATCATTAAAGAAAATCTTTAATGCATGATTGAAATGAAGAAAAATTAAGGAAATTCAGAAAATACCCTTTTCTCCTCAAATGATATTCCCGTCTTCTAAAGCCCAGAATCTGAGTTATAATGGGCCACATGTGAGAGATGGACCTAGACAAAGGCAGAGGCCAAAGCCAGACTGGAGGTTAAGTAAGAGATTTCCCCATAAGACCAAGTCCTCCAAAAGGCAACATTTTCACTGATTACTGAAACTGTCCCTCAAGGTAAAGAAAAAAAACAACAAACAATGAAACAAATGGAGGTAGAAAGTGACGGTGTATACCTTAACTCTGCATAAAGCAGAATAAGGAAAACAGTCCCCTGAGAATTTGTAATCCCTATTCTGCACTCATTCAGGTTGGAAGTCAGAATTCATGCTTGCCTGTGTGACACTTAAAAACAAAACAAAACAAAACAAAACTAGACTTGAAAACATTATTTAAAGTGGTTCTAGATTGATAGTGCTCCCAGATGTCTGCCAGAAGCAAATGCTAACCCTTTTTGGAGATAATAAATTTTAAACACATGCTTCAAAGAATTCTCCCAGATTATAGTTCGTAAGTACATTATTTCACCATTAAAAAACCCCCACTAATTCACAAGAAACCAATTATTAAGAGTGAGAGTCATGGAAACAGTAAAGCACAGAATCAGATTTGCAAAGGTTGAGATATTAGAAATAAAAACTATATGATATAAAATATGCTCACTATGTTTAAATGAATGAAGAAAGTAATTAAAATGTAATTAAAAACAAGAGAATAAAAGATTTAGAAGTCATATTTTAAAATGAATTAGATGAAAATTCTAAAAATGAAAAATGAAATTAAATTAGAAACTCATTGGAATGACTAAACAGAAGATTTGACACAGCTAAAGATAAATAATCAACTTGAAGACCTATATGAAGAAAGTATTCAAAATATAGTCCAGACAGAGAAAAGAAACTGTATCAAAGAATTGTTAAGAGAAATGATGGACAAAGCAAGAAAATTCAGCATACATATAATCAAACTTCTTGAAGGAACAACTAGAAAGAATGAGTGAGAGGCAACTGTCTTTAAAAGTAGCTGAGGGCTTCCCTGGTGGCGCAGTGGTTGAGAGTCCGCCTGCTGATGCAGGGGACACGGGTTCGTGCCTCGGTCTGGGAGGATCCCACGTGCCGCGGAGCGGCTGGGCCCGTGAGCCATGGCCGCTGAGCCTGCGCGTCCGGAGCCTGTGCTCCACAACGGGAGAGGCCGCAGCACTGAGAGGCCCGCATACCGCAAAAAAAAAAAAAAAAAAAAAAAAAAAAAAAAAAAAAAAAAAAAAAAAAAAAAAAAAAAAAAAAAAAAAAGTAGCTGAAAAATTTCCAGAACTAATGTAAGATACCAAAAAACAGATTCAGGAAGCCCAAGTCTGAAATAAAAGTGACTAAAGAAAGAAAGGAAAGAAACAATGTGTAACTGGTCTTGTCAATGTGCAGAATACCAAAGGCAAAGGGATTTTTAAAGTAGACAGAAAGAAAAGGAAAAAAGCCATTATTGAGTAACACCTAAGAGCAGAAACTCTGGAGTCAAGAAGTCTGTCTTCAAATACTGCCTCAGACCCTCACTAACTGGGTAACATTAGGCAAAAGGGTGAACTCTTTGTGCTTTAAATAATTAATTTGTAAAATAGGAATAACATTTACAGTATCTACATCAAACTCAGGGTTGTTATAAGGATTAAATAAATTAATACTTGTTAAATACTTAAAACAGAGTCTAGCATGTGGCAAATGCTAGATTACTATTGTTTAATAAATAAAGTTTTAAAATACAACAGAATAACAATTAAACAGTGACTTCTCTACATCTGCAATGGAATATAACAGAATAATATATTCAAAGTTATAAAATAACGATACATCTGGAATTGTGCAACAAGAAGATGTTTCTAGAAATGCGCCATGCAAAGATATTTTTAATCAAAAAAAGAATAAACAAACAAACTCTAACAGTCCAATGACCTTTCTAACAGTCCTTCTAAAAAATATGCTTAAGGAAAAATAAAAGTGATCCCAGAAGAAAGGTCTGAGATCCAGAAAGCAATGATGAACAACAACAACAAAATAGTACACAAGAGGGTAGATTTAAACAAATGTTGACTACTTAAGAAAATAGAAATAATTTCTTAAGCAACATGGAATAAAATACTGGTTAACAAAAGCATACAATTACAAATGAGGTGATGGGGTTAAAGCATTGTTGAGATCCATTTACTCTTTGAGAGGAGGGTAAAACATTACCTGACTCTACAATATGCAAAGATAAATATGTAAGTTAAATGTGGAAGATAAAATTTCTAGGGGAACCTAGAGACCACTCAGAGAATAGAACTAGAGTGTATCCTACGGAAAGACAAGAGAGTGCCTGATTGCTTGGAGTAAAATTAAGCCTCTGCAAGACCTGAAGTAAGACCACCCCTCTCTAGGCCGTTACTGCATCACTTTCAAGTAAGACCACGCTTGATAGGACTCTGGACCTCAGCAGGAGTCACTGGCAAGAACTGACCAGCTCCTGACCCTCAACTCTTGCAGCTTCTGTAGCAATCACAGCCTCTCTGCCTTGGGATCATTGGGCTTAGTGGTATTTAGCCTTTCCTCTCTATTCATGTCAGTCACCACACAAAACAAGAATTGGAAGGTCATTTCTCATCCACCGTATTCTAATTCCCATATGACTTCGTATACTGCCTTTTCTGATTGCATCCCATTTTCTGAAGACTTCCACCTCTTCTATGAACTTTCTCCTCACATCCCTGCTTAAATTAAAACCTGGCTATTCCTTGGTGATCTTGCGTCTCATTTAGACTGCTCCAAGGATGGACATTTTCTTTTCACACTCCTCATATCACTAGGCCTGAAGGTCACGTGGATGTTTTCTTAGATTCCTTATTCACAGACCCCTCTATTGTTAAATCACAGGTCATCAGATTAAACTATTTACTACTTGAACTAAATGCAGTTACCTACTTCCTCTTTAGCAGGGACATATCCCTCCATTCCTTGAAAATTTTAGCTCCTGGATCACTCTCTACAAGTTACTATAAATGTAAAGCCCAAATCTCAGTGGATTATTTTTATTCAGAGTTAATTTGGAGATGGTGGGGAAGAGGGAGACTCTGCTCCACGTGGTCATTCACTGATTCAGGCTGATCTATGCTCTACCATCTTCACCATATGACTTCCAAGGACACTGTGGAGGTCAAAGTCCTAGTGGCAGACAGAAAAGGGAGGGAATAGGATCATGAAAATTGTTTTTCTGAGGTATAAAGGAAAACTGGGAAAGATAGTCTGGAGGAGAGTATCCGGGAAGAAGGTAATGAGTTAGTGAATAGCTAACTAGTTTCTGCCCTAGCCTCTTCTTCTGACACCAACTCTCTCTCTTTTTTTTTGTTCTTCCCACACACGCATCCTCACTACAAGGGGGTAACCCAAAGTCCCATTCATTTACTGCATCCATTACAAAGGTCTGGATCTTTCGGTGCTGCACTGCAGAGCACTATTCATCAGGTCTAAACATGGCTCCTGAAACCTATAAACTGAAGACAGATTTATGGTCCCTACCCTTCCAATCCATCCTGCAACACACACCCTACACAATGTTGAAATAGGGACAAGATAATTACAATTCAAATTTCCACTTTGAAAAGGGAAATTCGTAGCCATGTTGAAAGCCTGAGGGGTGAGCATTGCCAGAGCCTTGACCCTTGGTGAATGGAGTTCCTCTATTAGACCTACTCTGCTATCTGGTAGAAATGCTTTTGTTCATTGTTCTTTGTGACCTCTAGTTCCACTTTCTGGGTGGTTTGTCCTTGCCTATTATCTTCCAAGGCCACAACTGAAGTGGATTTAAGGGACTATCAGTTCTGGGGCTGTAAAGCATTTGTAGCCCCCTCCATTCTGGCACAAATTTGGAACCCCAAGAATTGTTTTGTGGCCCTAATATTCAAAACCCTTTTCAGTTGAGGTTTGTCATTTATTTTGTCATTACAATTCCCTTGAAAACTTAGTAGGCTTTGAATTGATTTGTTATCATTAATTTGTGTGTTATCATAATTGTGTTATCATTAATCATAACATACCCGCAACCTTCCCTAGACATACTAGTCAAGCCTGGTGTCTGCTTCCTTGCTTCCAGGCCTCTCTCTCAACAGAATGGCACCAACTGTGAAGCCGATAGTTTAAGGGGGGAGGCCACACCCTTAATCTGATCATTGCTACAGAGTTGAGTCTTAATGGGGCTTTGTTGTTCAAGGGCTTTTTGCTTTTGTTTCCTGTGTTTGGAGTTGGTAGCTGTGAGCTTTGCAAGCATTTTGAGGCCTCAAATCTCTATTCCCTTCTATTGCCGCTTCTTAACAGCCAATTCTTGCCTGAGTTTATTTCTTTCTTCTGAAATATTGCTACATGCATCCAGTAAAAATCAATACACACCTCTAATATTTTTCTAAAACTTTCTCACCTTTGAACCAAAGATTCAAAGGTAGTTGATTTGCTTTCTAAGTAACGGAAGTTGTCAGTTATTAAGATGTTTGTCACAGCATAGCAAGGGCCTCCATCTTTCTAGTGTCTAACATATATCATTGTCAGTTGCCATTAAGCTGATACCATATGTTCCTACTGTGATCTGGGCCCACTGCTGCTCTGATGTCATCTTTCACAGCTTCCCTGAGACTCATCATACTCTAGCCACACCAGCCACACTGGCTTTTCAATATTCTAGGCACCCTCCTAGTTTAGAGCCCTTGCTTTTGCTATTGTCTCTCAGGGTTTAGAATGTTCTTCTCCCAGGTATTAACATAGTAGGTTCCTCTTGCGGGTCTTTACTCAAAAGTCAACTTTTTTGTGAGGCTTTCCATAGCCACCCCACTACCAATCCATTAAATCATCATTTTGTCACTCATTTTATCCACAGTTTTGGCCAGTGTGACACCTTCAAACTGGCTCTCTGTACTTTCAATATGACCCCACTAATTTTAGAAAGCTTCTTTGTTTCTGGCACAAAAAAAATGTTCCAGGCTTATGTAATGCCTTCTTTACTCTTTTTCCCAATTTTGAAATTAATATTTCTCCACAAAGTCTGATCTTTCAGAGGATGAAAATAGAGTTCAAAATCTGGGTGCTATGGGTACTCATCATTACTGAGCTGACATTTCTTTTAGACTATCAGTAGACAATTTCAGTTTTACGGAATTGTTTTATAATTAGTTTAAAATTTTTCAAGTAATAATCCATTTTCAAGATTCAAAAGTTAAAACTGTATAGAAATATACACACAGTGTTTTGCTTTCATTCCTGCTCCCTGGATTCTATTCCCTTACCCTCTACAACTGACCTTTGAACCACACTGGTTGGAACTGTGTGGGTCCACTTATACACAGATTTTTCTTAATAGTAAATACTACAGTACTACACTGCATGATCCACGGTTGGGTGAATATGCAGATACCATAGAATCATAGATACAAGGAACCATGGATACTGAAGAACCATGCATAACTTGGGCTGACTATAAGTTGCATGTGGATTTTTGACTGCATGGAGGGTGACACCCCAACTCTGGCATTTTTTAAAAGTCAGCTGTGTATTGATTAGTTTCTTTCTCATACTTACCCCTTTCCATATTACTCTATATAACCCTGTCCCTACAGATAAACAATTTTATTAGCTTCTTGTTTATCCTTCCATTGTTTCATTTTGCAAACACACATATGAACGTGTTTTTCTTTTTTCTTACACAAAATGTGGCATAAGATAGACACTCCTCATACTTGCATAATTTGCTTAAGAAATGGAGGCAATCTCTCCACATCAGTGCATACAGATCTTCCTTTTTTAAAAACTGCATGCTGTTGCATTGAGTAGCTGTATCATAGTTTATTCAACTAATTATTTATTGCTGGAGACTTGTGTTTTTTTCTAATTTTTTGCTCTTACTAATGTTGCAGTGAATATCCTCATGCATATGTGATTTCATGCTTGTGAGGATATTATCAGTAGGATAAATTCTTGGAAATGGGGTTTCTGGTCAAAGATATATCTGAAATTTTGTTAGAGGTGGCGAAATTCTCCTGCATTGGAGTACCATCATCCTGTTTCCCACCAACAATATGAACTTTTGGATTTCTGCCAAGTTGATAAGTAAGAAATGGTACCTTGCTATATAGTTTTACTTTACTTTTCTCTTCATATGAGTGAGATTGAGCATCATTTCATGTGTTTAAGGGGCATTTTTCCTCCTGTGAACTCACTGTTCATATCTTTTCCTCATGGTTCGGTCAGGATTTTTAGTCTTTTCTCAATTTCTAGTGGCTCTTCACACACTAGGAAAATATACGTTTGTCTTTGGTAGTCGTTGCAAGTATTTTTCTTCATTTGTTATTTGTCTTACAATTTTCTTATACTATTTCTCTCCAGTTCTTGACAGGTATAAGTTTTTAATATTATGTGTTTTCCTTGTCAGTCTTTTCTCTTATGGCTTTTAGATTTTATATCATATTTAGGAAGACCTTCCCTAGTTGAAGGTAATAAGACAATTCACTCAGGTTTTCATATCATATTTTAAATGGTTTTCTTTTAAAAATTTATATCTTTATTCTTTTTTGGAGGTTTTCCTGGAGTATCTAGTGAGGGATGAGTCCAACTTTATCTTTCTCCAAGTGGCTATTCAGTTGTTCCAAAACCAGTTATTTAAAAGTACGTCAGCAGCTTATTGATATGAAAAGCCTGATATATCATATTCTTATTTCCCATATGTATCTGAGTCTGCTTCTTGAACTTCTATTCTGTTCTCTTGGTCTACCTGGTTATTCATACTCAGTATAATACCATTTTACTTACTGACATTTTATAGCATGTCTTAGTATCTAGTTGGGCCAGTCCTCTATTGCTCTTTTTCTGAGTTTTCCTGGATACTATTGTTTATTGTTTATTCTTCCATAAACGCTTTAGAATAAAATTTTCACGTTCCAGAGAAAAAATTTTTTTTTATTGGGATTTTGAGTCTCTTTTTATTATAAGATATTTAAACTAAGATGGTCAGACTGAGTATTCACATCTCAGTTCTTGAAGTTCTTAACTGCTTAAAAACAGAGGCTCTTCTGATTCAAATCCCAAAATAATAATCATATAAAACTGATCTTTACTTAAGGCCCTGAATATTTCTGGTACCTATGATTCCAGATTTTTCCATTTATAGACTTAAAAGCTTTCTGGAAGCTTTGCCTTTGGTGGTCACTTGCAGGCTAGGAGTTCACTTTGCAAGGTCACTTTGTCAGCCTTTTTCCCCAACACTCTGTACAGTTCCAAGTTTTAAGCTTTTTAAAATAAAACTATTTTCTCTTAAAATGATTAGAAATGCTCTAGGGAAGAACCACTGGTTTGGAGGTCTGTATACAATTGTATAATTTTTGGCTCAAATAACTTCTAGTTTGCCTGGAATTTTAACAATACTTACGAGGTTTTGCACATTAAATAGACTTTGAGCTCTTCAGCTGAGGAGTCCTTGGTGACTGATTTGACTGTTCTTGAGATATCAACACCTGCGAATAGCAGTGGAAGAATATATTTGTCTCTCTACAAAAGACTCCATCCTGAAGTTTAAGTTGCATTTTTTTAGAGAAGTTACTTGAAAATATATAAAATATTTTACTAATATTCAGAAATACTACCATCCAAAAAGAATAAAAACTCAGCCATATATGAGAAAAAGCTCTCATAATAACTACACTTCTCCCATACTGCACATATATAATTTTTGTGAATACTAGCTACACTATTGAATGGGGTACCTTAGTAGACATTATGTGCAACATGGGTGAACTTGGGCTTATTATAACAATTCTAACTTATGCATTTCCTGACATCTGTGGTATCCTATGCAGTTATGGTGAATGTTGGTTTCCTTCTGGCAGTTTTTAAAGGAAAAAAAGACCACAGAAAATTTTTTTAAAAGTGACCAAGGTCTAATTATGTGTAAGAGTTGTATGGAACTTTGAATACTTACTTATGAGTGTGACCAGATTTCACACCATTATTATTAATTCATTTATTCAGCACCTTTGTCAACAGCTTCTTCTGTGTCAGGCAATGCGGCAGCACTCAGGATACAAAGATAATTTCCACTATAGACAAACTAAAAACCAAAGTGTTGGGAGTACTTAGGCACATAAGAAATACAGTAACTAACTATAAAACAAAGTGATAAGAACTTTTCAAGCACTCTCATTTAATATTTATAACTACCCAATGACTTAAATCCTATTATAACCTCCATTTTATAGATGAGGACTGTGATGAACTTAGCAATGTCAGCTATAATTTGGAGGCATGCTCGAAGCATAAGAAGAGCACAGAGCAGTGGGGAGCTTGGAGAAGTAGGGTGTGGTAGTCAGATGCGTCTCTGTGAGAAGAAATTTTGATGAGCAATCTGGTAGGCTCTATTCTAGGTAATGTGATATAGAGAAGGCAATCAGTAAAGAAATATATAGTATGTTGGCTAAATATCACACATTGATAGACTGGATATAACTGAGTCAAGGGTAATTAAGATATTTCTTCCTTTGTTTCTTGCTTAGATAATTGGTAGGATAAAGTGACTAATGGAGATTATAACTGTGGAAGGTGAAATGGGTTATGGTGAGAAGATGGTTTCTTACTTAAATATAATTTTAGATTTTTCTAATTTATGATTTATAATTCTATAAATATTTTACTTTTATGTTGTATATTTTCTTTGTTTATAAGAAAAGACAATTATAATGTTTTGAAATACTTTCATTTCTTTCAATTGAACTATTAAAAAAAAACCTTAAAGAATTATCCAGAATCAAGGTAAAGGCAGTTGCAACAGGCAGAGTTGGAGAGCCCCTTGAAGAGGCTTCTTTTCCTCTGTGTCATGAACAGTTTATGGACACACCTTCTACTTATTTCACTTTTCCAATCCAGAGTCATTATTTAGTTCTCTCACCAAACCCCATCCAGCAGACAGAGTGCAAGAAATCCTTCCTTCTTCCCTGTTGTCCACACAGAGGTCTTCTCCTCAGTCAAGCAGCTAGGATGGGCACGCAGTGATGTGGCAGGGTGGGGAAATCTTAGATCTAAAAGTGCTCTGCAGCAGCTGCTGGACAATCGTCTAGGAGGTAGATGCTGCAGTGATTCTAAACTGACTTGGAGGTGATGCAGATTTACTAAAACCTTGGGGCATCAGTTTCAACTTTAACTCCTACTGGAGCTGCCTTGATGTCACCATGATAAACAGTATTATATAAAAATACCAGAATGATTCCATGGTACAGAGTATACATAGATCTTAGTGGATATTTAATAAAGGTTAGGTCCCTGAGACCCAGATGAGGAGATACTTCTTGGAGCTCCCCGACCCTATTTCTTCTTCCCGGGCACACAGCTAGACTGTATTCCCAATTGTCCTTCTAGTAGGGTGTAACCATGTAACAGGTTCTCACCAATGGATATAAAGGAAGAAATGTGTGTCATTTAAGAAGCAGGTATAACTTCTCCAGGGTCTCCCTGCCTATTGACTGATTGCATATAAATGACCATGAGGCCCCAGGGGAGGGTGAATACTCAAGGTGGAAGGAGGCTTTGTTCCTGAATCATGTGTGAAGTCACCTGCCCACAAGGAATATCAATTTTGGTCTTACATGAGAAGGGCATTTACCTTAGGTGAAGGACCCAGAAAGGTTCTTTAGAGGAACTAATATTTAAATTAAGACTAGGTTGAAAAAGAGTTAGACCCAGTGGTCTAAGTAAATTTTCAATCAGTTTTGGATTTATCTACCCCAAATCAGAATTTCATGAAGGATATTTTTAAATCACTCTAAGAAAGGATGTGCTTTGAAATTAATAAAGTTGACCAAAATATACCCTTCATGAAATTTCTAGATGGTATAACAATATTAACCAATGAGTAGTCATTGAATAGAAAGGGGGTATTTTAAAATATATATATATATATATATATACACTAGTGTTATTCACTTGACAATCATAAGCCTATTCTGTTCTCTTCATTTATTCAACTTTTAAAAAATTAAATATCAAGTACTGTATTGCACCTTGGGGATATAAACTGTGAATAAGACAGAGGCTCTGCCCTTACGGCACCTACAGTCAATTGAAAAGGAGAGCGATTATGCAAAGAATCACACAAATGGAAATATACAGACAAACTGAGATTAGTATGAAGGAAAAAAATAGGGAGGTGGGCTTCCCTGGTGGCCCAGTGGTTGGGAGTCCGCCTGCCGATGCAGGGGACGCGGGTTCGTGCCCCGGTCTGGGAGGATCCCACATGCCGCGGAGCGACTGGGCCGGTGGGCCCGTGGGCCACGGCCGCTGAGCCTGCGCGTCCGGAGCCTGTGCTCCGCAACGCGAGAAGCCACAATAGCGGGAGGCCACAACAGGGAGAGGCCCGCGTACCGCAAAAAAAAAAAAAAAAAAAAATAGGGAGTTATGAGATACTACAAGGGTTTCTGATCCAGTCTTGGAGGTAGTTACGAAGTGCTCTCTGAGGGAAAGTGATATTTGAATTGGGATCTGACAAGTGAGCAAAAGTTAATGTGATGAAAAGAGAGGTGAAAAATATTCCTCCGATTGCTGGGGAGGTTTGAGCAAGGAGGAAGGAAGAGAAGTCAGTAGGCTAGAGTAGTTACAGCAGTATAATACAGGAGGGGTGAGCTGCAGCAAACGAGGTCAGAGAGAGATGATGTGAGGCCATGTGAAGAATTTTGCTTGATTTTAAGATTAGTGGGATATCACTGACTACAGTATAACATTTTTGTTATTGTTTTGTTTTGAAAGTTTATTCTGGTTAAAATGTGGACAAGAATTAGAAGGAATTAGAGTGGATGGTGGGAAGACCAATGAGGAAGCTATTGCAGTCCTACAGGAAAGCCAGGATGGTGGCTAAGCCCAGGGTAGGCTGTGGAGATGGAGAAAAACATATGGATTAAGAAGATATTTTTAAAGATTGAATAAACAAAGCAATAAGTAGTGGCATGGAAATAATATTTTAGAGAGTTCATTTAAAAATTTCTGATTTGTTGCCTAAAATCCATGGAATAACACTAATAGAACTGAAAATATTTTTCATGATCTTGATATTCCATCCAATCAATTTGTTCACTTTCCTCTGAATGTTCATACATTATTACTGCATGTGTATATCTTAGATATTTTCTAGACTTTCTACTTGTCTGTCTTCAATAAAAAGCGATTTCACCAAGTAACCTAAAACTACAGTTCTTTAAAATTAATTGAAAACTTTACAGTAGTTTTCTTAGTATAAAGCAGATATAGTTTAAAGCTCAGAAAGGGGATTCTGGGTTTAGCATGGAAGGATCTTGCAATAATGTATTCCAGATGAAAACACACAAGATTGGAAAGCCCCAGCCCCTGAGGACTCTTACTTCTCAGTTCCCTTTCTGTCTCCCAACCTCAACTCTCCATTGTGCAAATGGAGAATTCCTCCAAAATTTCCAGAATTTCTAATGCTTTTCCTGTATTTCCTCAGAATTCCCAAGTGAGAAAGTATCCTACTCTCATTGCCTTCTTTTTTCCCTTACCAAAACTGTACATATGCATCTTTTGAACAACCTTCTTTTAAAAATTTACTTGCCCAAATCCTGAGTTCATATCCTATGCCTCACATTGTTATTTCTCTTCCCACATGTGAACCTTTTCTTCTGATTATTTGTACTTAACCAATTTTATTAAGTGTTCCTCGTTTTGGAAGATTATTTATTTACTATATTTGGGGACCTAAGAACTAACTCAGGCATGGAGAAATTTTTGAAGGTGATTGAGAAATGTCTCCACAGATAGCAGAACAGCTCTGAGGTTAGAATGATGTAGGTTCAGCTACAAATAATGTCAGAAAAATGAACTTGAGTTACAAAGTTTCAGCAGGGATTCCTGGAGGTGGACAGAGAATTAAGAAAATAATAGTATTAAAGTCAGAATATGAATTAAGCCAGTATTCTCCACAATAGTTTTTGACTTTTATGGTTTCATCAGATCAAAATTCTACTGCATAGAAAGCAGAAGAGGTGTGTATCAGCTTTACTTTTAGGAAAACGAAAAATTTAACATTACTTTTTCATTTTCTTGACAGCAGAAAATTGAAAATAGATAGATAATATGTACATATGTGGATGATGATTAAAATTTCATCTGTGCATAGCTGCTTCAGTCCAGCTCACTTCTAATCAACATAAAATTGGAAGACTTTGCACTTTACTGTGGCAGTGGGTCCTAGAGAAGCAGATTGAAATAGAAGGAAAAGTATAAAGTGGTTACATGTAGTACCCCTGCATCTCTCCCTTCCTAGAGGGTTGAGGTGCATGCTGATTTTGTGGAAGCAGGGCAAGCAATTGCCCTTGGTATGCCTCATCCAGAAGATGTATTCTTGGCTATAGGTGTGGCTTTGAAAGGGAAGAGCAATGTATAAGACACTGCAGCTGTCATCTTACTTGACTATAATGAGATAATAAGCAACCTAACACAGGCTCTTTGTTGAGCTAAGAAAAGCATTTCCATGGGTATTATTTTGAATTGTGTTCCAAAAATTCCATTGCGAATTAGCTGTTTGTTATTCAGAAAGACTCTTACCACAAACCGTATTACAATTTAATGTATATAATTATAGTTTCCCTTTTTTTTAAAGGTTTTAGCTTCAGTCAACCACCCAATATAGCATTCTTTTCATGGCAAGGCATTCTGATTTGGAAGAAGAGGAGTATCTTCCCATTCCAGGCAGACTGCTTACGAGCAAAGGGAGGGATGACTGGTGTAGGGAAGGTGAGCAGACGCTAATGTTCTAGGGATCATCCTGTTATTCATTCCTTCTTCTACCCAATCCTCAGGAGCAGTAGTCCAGGAGCTAGTGATTGTGGGTCTTTAGATCAGGGGTCCCCAACCCCAGAGCCACAGACTGGTACCGGTCCGTGGCCTGTTAGGAACTGGGCTGCACAGCAGGAGGTGAGCAGCCGGTGAGCAAACGAGGGAAGCTTCATCTGTATTTACAGCCGCTCCCCATCACTCGCATTACCGCCTGAGCTCCGCCTCCTGTCAGATCAGCGGCAGCATTAGATTCTCATAGGAGCTCGAACCCTACTGTGAACTGCACATGTGAAGGTTCTAGGTTGCACGCTCCTTGTGAGAATCTAATGCCTGATGATCTGAGGTGGAGCTGAGGCTGAGGCTGGGCGCTGGGGAGCAGCTGCAAATACAGATATCATTAGCAGAGAGGTTTGACTGCACGAGACCATAATAAATCAATTGCTTGCAGACTCATATCAAAACTCTATCAGTGAGTGGTAAGTGAAAACAAGCTCAGGGCTCCCACTGATTCTGCATTATGGTGAGTTGTATAATTATTTCATTGTAATAATAATATAAATAAAGTGCACAATAAATGTAATGTGCTTGAATCATCCCAAAGCCATCCCCCCAACTCCGGTCCATGGAAAAATTGTCTTCCACAAAACCAGACCCTGGTGCCAAAAAGGTTGGGGACCACTGCTTTAGAGTATTCAACTGGCCCGTTAAGGAGGTAGGGGTCCAGAGTGGGGTAGACAACCCCATTCAAGAGTAATTTGTTTATTTTATTTTATTTTTAAATTTTATTGAAGTATAGTTGATTTACAATGTTGCATTAATTTCTGCTGTACAGAAAAGTGACTCAGTTATACATATGTATTCTTTTTCATATTCTTTTCCATTATGGTTTATCACAGGATACTGAATATAGTTCCCTGTGCTATACAGTAGGACCTTATTGTTTATCCATCCAATATATAATAGTTTGCATCTGCTAATCCCAAACTCTCAATCCTTTTCTCCCTTACCCCCCTACCCTTGGCAACCACAAGTCTGTTCTCTATATCTGTGAGTCTGTTTTTATATCATAGATAGGTTCTTTTGTGCCATATTTTAGATTCCACATATAAGCAATATCATATGGTATTTGTCTTTCTCTTTCTGACTTACTTCACTTAGTATGATAATCTCTAGTTGTATCTATGTTGCTGCAAATGGCATTATTTCATTCTCTTTTATGGGTGAGTAATATTCCATTGTGTTTGTGTGTGTGTGTGTGTGTAGTAGGTATGTGTATATGTGTATATATATATATCTATCACATCTTTTTTATCCATTCATCTGTCGATGGACACTTAGGTTGTTTCCATGTCTTGGCGATTGTAAATAGTGCTGCTATGAACATAGGGGTGCATGTATCTTTTCGAATTATAGTTTTGTCTGAGTACATGCCTAGGAGTGGGATTAAACCTCCATACTATTTTCCATAGTAGGTACACCAATTTACGTTCTCACCAACAGTGTAGGAGGGTTCCCTTTTCTCCACACCCTCTCCAGCATTTGTTATTTGCAGACTTTTTAATGATGACCATTCTGACTGGTGTGAGGAGGTACCTCGTTGTTGTTTTGATTTGCATTTCTCTAATAATTAGCGATGATGAGCATTTTTTTATGTGCCTGTTGGCCATCTGTATGTCTTCTTTGGAGAAATGTCTATTTAGGTCTTCTGCCCATTTTTCGATTGGGTTTTTTGTCTTTTTGTTATTGAATTGTATGAACTGTTTGTATATTTCAGAAATTAAGCCCTTGTCGGTCGCATTATTTGCAAATATTTTCTCCCAGTCCATAGGTTGTTTTTCATTTGTTTACGGTTTCCTTTGCTGTGCAAAAGCTTATTAGTTTAATTAGGTCCCATTTGTTTATTTTTGCTTTTATTTCTGTTGCCTTGGGAGACTGACCTAAGAAAACATTGCTACGATTTATGTCAGAGAATGTTTTGCCTATGTTCTCTTCTAGGAGTTTTATGGTGTCTTGTCTTAAATGTTAAGTCTTTAAGCCATTTTGAGTTTATTTTTGTGTATGGTGTGAGGGTGTGCTCTAATTTCATTGATTTACATGCGACTGTCCAACTTTCCCAGCACCACTTTCTGAAAGACGACACTAATTTGTTAATTTGCAGTAAAGAAAATAATTTTCTAGGTTTTTTTAAATAAGGGAAGGTTTTTTTCCCCATATTTACATAAAAGTAAATAAATTCCTATTTAAGTCACTCTCAACCTAGATGTTATAAAATGAGGAATAGTGTGACAATAAGAGTCACCCTACAGAGTGGACTCTGTTCCTACCATTTGTTTGCGGAAGGGAAAAAGGCAGGGATATAAAGCAATGATTTTCTCTGAGATTTAGGAAGAGTAGGAGCCTGTTACTGAATCAGCAAAAATGTGAAGGAGACATACGTAATTAATAATCTTACACACACGCACATATCTTAGTTGGAGAAACCTTGAAAAACCCTTTACGCCAAAGCCTTGCTTAAGCTGGCCTTCTGCCCCATGGGCCCTGCCTTCACTGTGGTAAGAATGTTGATGGGTTTCTATATAGATGAGATAACATTTGGGATAGACTTTGTTCTAAAGCTGTCTTCCAGATGTCCAATATCTAAACCTGCACTAACTGGTTTTCAGGGTTTAAAATATATTAAAATGGTTATAATTTATATTCTTATATTTTGAAGGAAAATGTTTATAAAATTTTAGTGCTCTCCCAATCTAAAAAATGTGAAACAATTTATGATACAAAAACAAAGACTCTATAGCGGTATCAGGAAGAATAGTTTTTAATGCATTTCAACACTGATGTGTATAATTCTGATAATTCTATAAAACTAAGGGAATCTTTTGATGATGATGATAACATTCCATAAGGAATACACTAGGTACACTACAGTGTATAGATTTAATTAATTTATTGTCTTTTATTAAATCATTCATATTCATATTTTCTTCCCTACCATGACCAACTTTTTTAGGACATGTCTAATTTACTTTTACACCTCCCTTGATGTTAACTATAGTAAATTATCGAATAATATTAGTTGAAGAAATAAATTTATTCTTACACTGATACCTGCTTCTTTTTATGTATTTGTGTTATGGCTAACAGAGACATTCTGTGGACCTTAGAATATCCTAGAGGAAATGACAAACTAGCTAATCCTTAAGAAAACTTCATCAACATTCTCTTCTTAAAATTTTGCACTCAGGTGGACTTTATAGAATATTCTTTCTTTTCCAACTATGAATTTATGTTCACTACAAATTCCCATTTGCCAACTAGATTTAATTTGATAAATAATTTTTAAGCTTTCACCAAGCAGTTTTTAACTTTATATATTACAAAAATACATAAAAATCTATTCATATTTGGGTTGATAATGTATCTTCTTGATCTAACCAGAAAAACTAACCAGTCAAATATGTGATTTACTTTCATAATTTTGCCCCCAATTCAGTTCTTCATTAATATGTGTATTTGCCAGATCCTAGGGTAAATTTCCAGATAATATTAATTTAAAAAAATTAGTCCTTTCTTCTTTGGGCTTATAAAAAAAAACCCTGGTTTCCAGATATTGTTGCAAAGCTGATGACCTTTCATCAGTTTCCTTATACAAATGTGAATTTTTGAAAATGTTTTAGGATTTATTTTCCCATCAGATCAATACCAATAAAGTAGGTATTATCCTTATTCCAGACACCATGTTATAATGAACAGAGATGGCCTTATATGTGTAGTATAAGATATAATTATCAGATGACATGTCAGGGACCGGCTATCTTTATAGAGCTTTGTTTAGTCACCTTCTGGACAAAAATCAGGTGAATTTTCCCTTTTTCTTAAAACTTTGCCCCCTGTAAAAGTGCAAATACCTCGTAAGGGTAGTGCTTGAAATTCTCAGCCATTTTTATTTTGCTGTAATAAAGGAAAACAAGTCTTCATACATTTATTAAAAGAGGAGATCACAAAGATGAATGACTAAGAAAGGTAAGGTGTAGCACAGAAAGCTAAAAAGGACTTAGAGAATCCTGTGGCCAAGGATAAATGTCAAAGACTGTCTCTTACCTCAGTTACAGTTATCAAGATCAAAACACCATGCTTATTCTAGCGACCATACTCTGCAATCAGTTAACAAGTTAAGCAGTAACCTTTTCCTGGAGTAACATAGAAGATGCTTGTTACTTAAAATGCTAAATTTCAGTAACTAGAAGAATAAATGAAAGTCATGGTTGAATAACTATGCAGAAGTTGGGAGCAGAGTCCTGGTGTAAATTAATTGTGTGGCATGTAAAATGGTTCTAAGGAGCAGCTGTAGAGTAATGGAAAGGGCTAAGATGAATATAATTCTGTTGGGATGAAGCTCAGGTATTGCAGGAACAAATGCCAAAATTTTTTCCATACAGGGATTAATTACATGGTCAACAGCTGGAATTTACAATGAGGCTATTTTATATTAAATAAAATAGCAGGCAAGCTTGAACTGAATTCCCACAAAAGCCGTAAAATGGGAATACCAAGAGAACTGGCAAATGTAATCTTTCACCTATTTTTTTAGGCACAGCTGTCCATACACAGGTTGGGGAGATGGAAGTTTGTGAGTAGCCAACTGTGTGCCACATTGGAAAGATTCAATATGAACAATTTTATGCAGCTATTAAAACCAAAACAAAACAGACAACCAAAAAACTTGTCCCTTTACAATGAGAATTGTCTCAAATCCACTTGAATTTGAGTGGGGACAATATATATGTTTTGCCACTATTGTCATTTCCATTTGCAAAGGGAATTCTTCCATTTATTCTTTGGCTGTGTGAGCTTACTTTGTACATGCTGCCTCCAAACCATTGGAAAACCAATCAGTTCTCTAAACGCCCATCGACAGATGAATGGATAAAGATGTGGTACATATATACAATGGAACTTGTAAGATCTGAAAATGTGGTATGGAATCTTCAACAGTGGAGATCAAAGAATGATTTACAATAACTTTAGCTGCATAACCTGATTTATCACAGTTCAAAAAGTCTTCAGCCCCACTATACTTAGAATTAAATACAAACTCTTCACTATTGCCTACAAACCCTTGCGTGCTATGCCTCTTTTTCCAACCTTATTTCCTAACCCCCTTTCCTCTCTCACTACAGGGAGATACACTGGCCTCCTGCCAGTTCTTCAAAAGGCTCCTTCCAGCCTGGTGGAATGTGGTCGCCTCTCCCTGGAATGCTGTTCCCCCTGCCCTTGGTATGTTTGTCTCTTTTTCATCCTTTGGGTCTCAGCTTACTGCCTTACTGCCTCTTCAAAGAGGTCTTCTCTGACCACTCTTTACAAATTAGGTCTCCTAATTTTATCAGAGTTCTATCCTGGTTACCTTCATATATCACAAATTAAAATTATTTGTTTACTTCTAGAATATCTCCCACTCTGAACTGCAACCACAGTGAAGGTTGAAAGTGCCTTCTGAATTCCTAATACAGGTCCAAACATTCTACACTGCTTTTAAAAACTGGATCATAGAATCTGGTTGTGAGATAAGTTGAACGTTTAAAAAATTCAGTAGAATAGAAAATATCAGAACACATTGCAAGGTATGAGATAAGTACTTTTTAATGAAAATAGTGTTTCTGAAGTTGGAGTATGTATGTGTGTGTGTGCTGGATCATGGTGTAAAGTGTGGGCCTCGGGAAAAATAAAGTAGGAGCCACAGGAAAAAAAAATGTTCAGTAAATATTCATTGAATTAATGAATTTTTTTTCAAATGGAAATGCCTGTCGTGTACACGTGTTCCTATACTTAAGACTGTTCAGAGTAGGAAGATGCTGATGCGGCTTTTCAAAGGTACTAGAAAGTCTTTGCTCAAGAAAAGAAAGCTTGTGCTGGTTGCCGTCTGAAATTGCTTAAACTTTCCATTATCATTGCAGAAGTTGTTGTGACATGCAACACTTAGAGACTTACTGACTATGTGTACATTAGTATTCTTAAGATCCTTTCCCAAAAGGAAGTTTAGATGGAAGGAAAGACTGAGGGAAGGGCATGAGGCCTTCAGGGAAAACAGTAACTTTTGGAATGGGGATATATTGTCAGTGGGGTTGAAGAATGTAGAAAGTTAGTCAAGTTAGCTTACTCCAAATATTTGTCTGCTTCACAATTGGCAAAAGCAGGGTCCTAATGCTTCCTGTGGTCAGCCAGAAAAGTGTAGTGGTGGAAAGGAAACCAAAGTGTGTGTTTTAATTTACTTAGTTATATGAACCGATCTGCTGTGGTCCCATTGAGCTGTATCTGGTTAGGTCACTGGCTTCTAGTTCCCATGCAGAAAATGCATTCCACGTATTATAGTGATATTAAAACATATTTGAAAATTTCAGTTGAACATCCACATTTGAAATAAAGGAGAATGGAGAATAATATTCTTCTATTTAGTAGTGTAACTCAGTTCAGAGACTTGAGAATCCTTTCTACGCGACATGGTTAAATGTAAAATATTTCCAAAATTTCTTACAGATCAGAAAGAAAAAACAAAACAAAAAGCAAATAATTAAAATGCTTTAGCATTGTCGTCAAATTGGGAGCTCAGTATTATTAGATTTTCCTTTGGTGTTCAGCTTGCTGGGGGAAAGTCTTTACTCACATTCCACCTGAACAACCATCATCAACACCCACTTTCTTTTTAAAGGAAAACATTTACTTTTGTGACTTGGTCATAATGAAATACAAAGGACCTCTTTGTGTGTGGAAATGAAACTGGGTGTGAGCCTTTAAGGAAAAATTAACGAAGGATGTGTATGTGTGCGTGAAATTCCCAAGTCTTGCTCAGCTGTTCCTGCCTACCTCCTACTGCCTGCACAGAAACCCGGCTGCCCTGCACAGCAAGGCCCAGATGGTGTGTATCAGGGAACAAAACAGCACCTCCAATGGCTCACAGATGAGGTGTTCAGACAGTGCTAGGCAAAGGCTTTTCACAGTGCTAAGTTACAGTGCCCTGTCCAGAGAGAATCTCACCCAGGCAGCATCTAACAGACTCTTTCTACAAGAATGTCTTATATCTTCCTGAAATTTTTGCATATCCTATTTAAATTTCCAAGCCAAATGACTGCTTGCAGTTAAGAGTAAAGCAAATGGGGATAACCTAGTTAACGTGAATTATGTGACCTGGGAGAACTTGGGGTAGCCTTGGTGCATTTGTGAATACAGTAGTTTAGGAGGACAAGCCAAACGGTGCAAAAATATAAAAAGGAACAGCACCTTTAAGGAAATTTCTGGAATTGGCTAGGAGATTCTTGGAAGCTTGGTCCCTAGCAGTTACCCCATTCTCCATCCCCTCTAATGCTTTTCCAGTCTTCACCTTTCTCTCTGTCATCCTCAGTTACCCCCACCCCACTGGATCTTTTTTTCTTAGCCTGTAGACCCTTGTGATGTAGCCTATCCTGAAATCAACCTTTGTTTCCCCGCACTGTCCTCTAACTTCTTTCACTTGCAAATTTCTTAAGCAAGTGGTTTGTACCAGGTCTCCATTTGTTGAAAAGCGACTATGGTCCCACCATGGTACCAAGAGTGTGCAACAGAATTTCACCAAATAAACCTATATGCTTAAAATTCAATGGTCTTTTCCTAGCCTCAGTGCTTCTTGTCCTTTCTGAAGCATTCGACACCATCTCACACTGTGCTTTGAAAATCAGTCCTCTTTGGTTTCTTTTTAATTTTTTTTAAATATTGTGATCAGTTTATCTCTCTCTTTACCACCTGTTGATCTGTGTCTTTTGTTACCTTCTTTTTTCCCTAACTTTCACTCTACAGTCTCTCTGTGCTATCTCCTGTAACTCCAGATTAATCTTCAGTTAGGCCACGCTTCTTACTTGCCCTCCCTTCTTCTGTCTTAGACTTCTATTCTCACTGTCTGGGCCACAGTGATTCTTTGAAAACATCTGATAACAACTCTCCGCTCAAAACCTTTCAATGGCTTCCTATCTCAGGCAATCAAAGCCAAATTTCTTACAATTGTTACAAGATCCTGTGAGATCCGGCCCAAGCTATATCCCTGAGCCTCTGCTCACTCTCACTGCACTCACTCCTTCAAGGCCTGCCTCAGGGTATCTTCACTTGCTGCTTCCTCTCCCTAGAATGATATGTAGGTGGCTTGCTACACAGGCCCCAGCATTTAAAACAGATCCCTATTACTCCTTATCCTGCTTTCCTGCTTTTATTTTCCCCAGAGGACTTATGATTATCTAACATAGTATTTATTTTTCTCATTTATTTTATTTTTTTCTCCCCCAAACATTGTGTAAGCTCTACGAGGATAGAAATTTTTTTTTTTTTTTGCGGTACGCGGGCCTCTCACTGTTGTGGCCTCTCCCGTTGCGGAGCACAGACTCCGGACGTGCAGGCTCAGCGGCCATGGTTCACGGGCCCAGCCGCTCCACGGCATGTGGGATCTTCACAGACTGGGGCACGAACCTGCGTCGCCTGCGTCAGTAGGCGGACTCTCAACCACTGCGCCACCAGGGAAGCCCCTAGAAATTTTTGAATGCATTGTAAACGGTCATATTTTCAGTGCTTATCATAGTCCCTGGTGTATAGGAGATGCCCAATAAGTATTTGTTGAATGAATAAATGAATATTCAGATATCTTTAATGTTGAAAATCAACAACCATAAATGTGTAGGTATATTTCCTGGCTCTCTATTCTGTCTATATTAATCTATGTCTATCCTTAGGTCAACACCACACTGACTTGTGGTGAATCTGTATAAGTCTTGAAATCAGATACTGTAAGTCCTGTAACTTTGTCCTTCTTTTTCAAGATTGTTTTAGTTTCTCTAGTTCCTTTGACTTTTTAAAAAAATTTTATTTTTTATACAGCAGGTTCTTAGTAGTTATCTATTTTATACATATTAGTGTATATATGTCAATCCTCATCTCCCAATTCATCCCACCGCCACCCCTCACCGCTTTGCCCCCTTGGTGTCCATACATTTGTTCTCTACATCTGCGTCTCTATTTCTGCCTTGCAAACCGATACCATTTTTCTAGATTCCACATATATGCGTTAGTATACGATATTTGTTTTTCTCTTTCTGACTGACTTCACTCTGTATGACAGTCTCTAGGTCCATCCACATCTCTACAAATGACCCAGTTTCTTTCCTTTTTATGGCTGAGTAATACTACATTGTATATATGTACCACATCATTATCCATTCATCTGTCGATGGGCATTTAGGTTGCTTTCATGTCTTGGCTATTGTAAATAGTGCTGCAATGAATATTGGGGTGCATGTGTCTTTTTGAATTATGGTTTTCTCCGGATATATGCCCAGTAGTGGGATTCCTGGTCTTATAGTAATTGTATTTTTAGTTTTTTAAGGAACCTGCATACTGTTCTCCATAGTGGCTGTATCAATTTACATTTCCACCAACAGTGCAAGCGGGTTTCCTTTTCTCCACACCATCTCCAGCACTTATGGTTTGTGGATTTTCTGATGATGCCCATTCTAACCAGTGTGAGGTGGTACCTCATTGTGGTTTTGATTTGCATTTCTCTAATAATTAGTGATGTTGAGCAGCTTTTCATGTGCTTCTTGGCCATCTGTATGTCTTCTTTGGAGAGATGTCTATTTAGCTCTTCTGCCCATTTTTCGATTGGATTGTTTGTTTTTTTAATATTGAGATGCATGAGTTGTTTATATAGTTTGGAGATTAATCCTTTGTCTGTTGATTTGTTTGCAAATATTTTCTCCCATTCTGAGGGTTGTCTTTTGTCTTGTTTATAGTTTTCCTTTGCGGTGCAAAAGTTTTTAAGTTTCATTAGGTCCTGTTTGTTTATTTTTGTTTTTCTTTCCATTACTCTAGGAGGTGGGTCAAAAAAGATCTTGCTGTGATTTGTGTCAAAGAATGTTCTTCCTACGTTTTCCTCTAAGAGTTTTATAGTATCCGGTCTTACATTTAGGTCTTTAATCCATTTTGAGCTTATTTTTGTGTATGGTGTTAGGGAGTGTTCTAATTTCATTCTTCTACATGTAGCTGTCCATTTTTCCCAGCACCACTTATTAAAGAGACTATCTTTTCTCCATTGTATATCCTTGCCTCTTTTGTCATAGATTAGTTGACCATAGGTACATGGGTTTATCTCTGGGCTTTGTATCCTTTTCCATTGATCTATATTTCTGTTTTTTTGCCAGTACCATATTGTCTTGATTACTGTAGGTTCGTGGTATAGTCTGAAGTCAAGGAGTCTGATTCCTCCAGCTCCGTTTTTTTCCCTCAAGACTGCTTGGATTATTTGGGGTCTTTTGTGTCTCCATACAAATGTTAAGATTTTTTGTTCTAGTCCTGTAAAAAATGTCATTGGTAATTTGATAGGGATTGCATTGAATTTGTAGATTGCTTTGGGAAGTATATTGATTCTTCCAATCCAAGAACATGGTATATCTCTCCATCTGTTTGTGTCATCTTTGATTTCTTTCATCAGTGTTTTATAGTTTTCTGAGTACAGGTCTTTTACCTCCTTAGGTAGGTTTATTCATAGGTATTTTATTCTTTTTGTCGCAATGGTGAATGAGATTGTTTCCTTAATTTCTCTTTCTGCTCTTTAGGTGTTAGAGTATAGGAATGCAAGGGATTTCTCTGCATTAATTATGTATCCTGCAACTTTACCAAATTCATTGATTAGTTCTAGTAGTTTTCTGGTGGCATCTTTAGGTTTCTCTATGTATAGTATCATGTCATCTGCAAACAGTGACAGTTTTACTTCTTCTTTTCCAATTTGTATTCTTTTTATTTCTTTTTCTTCTCTGATTGCCATGGCTAGGACTTCCAAAACTATGTTGAATAATAGTGTTGAGTGGACATCCTTGTCTTGTTCCTGATCTTAGAGGAAATGCTTTCAGATTTTTACCATTGAGAATGATGTTTGCTCTGGGTTTGTCATATATGGCCTTTATTATGTTCAGGTAAGTTCCCTCTATGCCCACTTTCTGAAGAGTTTTTATCATACATGGATGTTGAATTTTGTCAAGAGCTTTTTCTGCATCTGTTGAGATGATCATATGGTTTTTATTCTTCAATTTGTTAATATGGTGTATCACATTGACTGATTTCCGTATATTGAAGAATCCTTGCATCCTTGGGATAAATCCCCCTTCATCATGGTGAATGATCCTTTTACTGTGTCATTGGATTCTGTTTGCTAGTATTTTGTTAAAGATTTTTGCATCTACATTCATCAGTGATATTGGTCTGTAATTTTCTTTTTTGGTAGTATCTCTGTCTGGTTTTGGTATCAGGGTGTGGTGGTTTTATAGAATGAGTTTGGGAGTGTTCTTCCTCTGCAATTTTTTGGAAGATTTGAGGAGGATGGGTGTTAGCTCTTCTCTAAATGTTTGATAGAATTCATCTGTAAAGCCATCTGGTCCTGGACTTTCGTTTGTTGGAATATTTTTAATCACAGTTTCAATTTCATTACTTGTGATTGGTCTGTTCATATTTTCTGTTTCTTCCTGGTTCAGTTTTGGAAGGTTATACCTTTCTAAAAATTTGTCCTTTTCTTCCAGATTGTCCATTTATTGGCATAGAGTTGTTTGTAGTATTCTCTTAGGATGCTTTGTATTTCTGCGGTGTCTGTTGTAATTTCTCCTTTTTCATTTCTAATTTTACTGATTTGTGTCCTCTCTCTCTTTTTCTTGATGAAGTCTGGCTAAAGGTTTATCAATTTTGTTTATCTTCTCAGAGAACGAGCTTTTAGTTTTATTGATCTTTGCTGTTGTTTTCTTTGTTTCTATTTCATTTATTTCTGCTCTGATCTTTATGATTTCTTTCCTTCTGCTAACTTTGGGTTTTGTTTGTTCTTTCTCTAGTTCCTTTAGGTGTAAGATTAGATTGTTTATTTGAGAATTTTCTTGTTCCTTGAGGTAGGATTGTATTGCTGTAAACTTCCCTCTTAGAACAGCTTTTGCTGCATCCCATAGATTTTGGGCCGTCATGTTTTCATTGTCATTTGTCTCTAGGTATTATTTGATTTCCTGTTTTATTTTTTCAGTGATCTCTTGGTTTTTTAGTAAGGTATTGTTTAGCCTCCATGTGTTTGTGTTTTTTACATTTTTTCCCCTGTAATTTATTTCTAATCTCATAGCATTGTGGTCGGAAAGGTGCTTGATATGATTTCAGTTTTCTTAAATTTACTGAGGCTTGATTTGTGACCCAAGATGTGATCTATCCTAGAGAATGTTTCGTGTGCACTTGAGAAGAAAGTGTAATCTGCTGTTTTTGGATGGAATGTCCTATAAATATCAATTAAATCTATCTTGTCTACTGTGTCATTTAAAACTTGTGTTTCCTTATTAATTTTCTGTCTGGGTGATCTGTCCATGGATGTAAGTGAGGTGTTATAGTCCCCCACTATTACTGTATTACTATCCATTTCCTCTTTTATAGCTGTTACCATTTGTCTTAAGTATTGAGGTGCTCCTATATTGGGTGCATATAAATTTATAATTGTTATATCTTCTTCTTGGATTGATCACTTGATCATTATGTAGTGTCCTTCCTTATCTCTTGTAACATTCTTTATTTTAAAGTCTATTTTATCTGATATGAGTATTGCTACTCCAGCTTTCTTTTGATTTCCATTTGCATGGAATATCTTTTTCCATCCCCTCACTTTCAGTCTGTATGTGTCCCTAGGTCTGAAGTGGGTCTCTTGTAGACAGCATATAGATGGGTCTTGTTTTTGTATCCATTCAGCAAGCCTGTGTCTTTTGGTTGGAGCATTTAATCCATTCACGTTTAAGGTACTTATTGATATGTATGTTCCTATGAGCATTTTCTTAATTGTTTTGGGTTTGCTTATGTAGATCCTTTCTTCTCTTGTGTTTCCCACTTAGAGAAGTTCCTTTAGCATTTGTTGTAGAGCTGGTGTGGTGGTGCCGAATTCTTTTAGCTTTTGCTTCTCTGTATAGCTTTTGAGTTCTCTGTCCAGTCTGAATGAGATCCTTGCCAGTTAGAGTACTCTTGGTTATAGGTTCTTACCTTTCATCATTTTAAATATATCATGCTTCTCCCTTCTGGCTTGTAGAGTTTCTGCTGGGAATTCTGCTGGGACTCATGCCAAGGAGTACTTCCCAGAACTTCTGCCATTGTCCTTGTCCCCGTGGTGAGCCACAGCCACCCCCTGCCTCTGCAGAAGACCCTCCAACACTAGCAGGTAGGTCCAGTTCAGTCTCCGATGGGGTCACCACTCCCTCCCTGGGTTCTGATGCGCACACTACTTTGTGCGTGCCCTCCAAGAATGGAGTCTCCACTTCCCCCAGTCCTATCGAAGTCCTGCAATCAAATCCCACCCATCTTCAAAGTCTGATTCTCTAGGATTTCTTCCTCCTGTTGCCAGACCCCCAGGTTTGGAAGCCTGACCTGAGGCTCAGAACCTTCACTCCAATGGCTGGCCCTCTGTGGTATAAGTGTTTTCCAGTTTGTGAGTCACCCACCCAGCAGGCATGCGATTTGATTTTATTGTGATTGCACCCCCTCCTACCATCTCATTGTGGCTTCTCCCCTGTCCTTGGATGTGGGGCATCTTTTTTGGTGAGTTCCAGTGTCCTTCTGTCAATGATTGTTCAGCAGTTGTGATTCCGGTGTTCTCGCAAGAGGCAGTGAGTGCACATCCTTCTACTCCACTGTTTTGAACCAATCTCCCTTTGCCTTTTCATATACATTTTATAATTAGCTTATTAGTTTCTTTAAAAAGCCATCTAGGATTTTGATTGGGATTGCATTAGTATAGACATATATATCTGTAGCTATATAGATCCAATTGCACAACCACTGGAGTGTAAAGTTTAGAAAAAGAATACTAAGTGTTGGTAAAGGTATGGAGCAACTAGACCTCTTACACATTGCTTGAGGAATGAAAATTGTACAGCCACTTTTGAAACAGGTGAAGCAGCATATTATGAATTATACATATAATTACCAAATGGCCCAGCAATCTCACTCCTACGTATTTACACCCAAAGATATTAACATATTTCTCAAACCTGCTTGAATGTATTTATGAAAACATTATTCATAATAGCCCCAAACTGAACAACCCAAGTGACAATCAAAAGATGAATGGATAAGCAAGTTATGTAATACTGTACATTTTGATAAAATAAGTGAAACCTGAGTAGTAAAAAGGAGCAAGGTATTAATACACTGAACAGCATGGATGAATCTAAAAAACAGTATGCTAAGTGAATGGAGCTACAGACAAGAAACTGTATATTTTACGATTCAGTTGATGTGAAATGTCCATGAAAGAGACATCTATAGAGATAGAAAGTGGTTTAGTGGTTGTGTGAGACAGAAGGTGGGGTTGGGATGGACAGGCAATGGGCATGAAGGATCTTACTGGGGTGATGAAAATATTGTAGAACTGATGTATGATGATGGTTACACAACTCGGTAAATTTATTAAAAATCATTAAATTGTACACTTGAAATGAGTGAATTTTGTAACATGTAAAATAAGTCACAATAAGGTTGTAAAAAAACATTATGCTAAAGTAATTATAACAAACACAATATACATACTACATGATTCCATTTATATGAAAAAGCTGATCTATAGTTACAAAAGGCAGATAAGTGGGGGTCATGGAAGGAGGTTGACTTCAGAGTGCCAGAAGGAGACTTTTTAGGGTGTGGGATCTATTCTATATCTTGATTTGGGCAATAGTTACATACCTCTATACAATTACCAAAATCAACTAAACTGTGCCTTCAAATCAGTGCATTTTATTGAATCTAAATTATATCTCAATAAAATTGGGAAATAGCCCACATAATAACTATATGTAGTTAATTGTGCAATTTTAATTATTCTTAACACTTTTTACTGCATTTAAAACTTCCAAGTTCTAAAGCCCTTAGTGCTTACTTATGATATATTTATTTCATATGACATTAATTGTTCAGATAAGATGACAGAGTAAGAAAAATTTCTGGAGACTATCATTTAAAATTAAATTTTCATGAAATTATCAAAAGAAGAAAACAAGAAAACCTATAGACTTTTCTTAAGCAATTGACAAGATTAAAAAGTATTCCAAAATTTAGTACACATTTCTATATATTTCCCCCACACTCAAAGTAATTGAAAAAAAATATTACACAAGAGCAATAAAATCTAATTTGAACTCCAAAGCAACCCAAGTGTCCGTCAACAGGAAACTGGACAGATAAATCATGATATATTCACATGCTTGAGTACTGCTTAACAATGAAGACAAACTACTGATAAACACAACAAAATCAGTTGCTGTCATAAATATTTTTAGTTAAAGAAGCCAAATGCAAAGGTGTGCATACAATGTGATTCTATTTATATCAAGTTCAAGAACATGCAAAAATGAATCTATAGGGATAGAAATCAGAATAGTGGTTGCTTCTGGTAAGGAAAAGATTGACTAGAAAGGGGAACAAGAACTTTCTAGAGGCATGAAAATCTTCTGTATCTCAATTGGGGTGTTAGTTACATGGATATATATATATATGGATGTATACATTTGTCAAAACTGTGAATTTTACTATGTATGTGTATACCCCAACTTGAAAACAAAAAGTTTCTCATGAGACTAGGTCTCTAATGTTTAGTAAATTACAAGGAAACATAAGAAAGTGTGAGGAAAACTATGCATAATTAAATTGTATCAGTCTATTGAGAAAGTTGTAGAGTATAAAGAAAAATTCAGAAATTACATAACCAGTCTTTAAAACAGGCTGCTATATTGAGTTTTAGGTAAGAATTATTGGCCATTTAGAGAGGGAACATAAATTATAGCTACAAAAATGGACAGAAGAGATTAAATTCTGCTAATGAAAAACCCAAATTAGACATTAGAAACAGAATGTGGGAGAAGTAAAGACAGATGAGAAGACTTTAGAGGTCAAATATTAAAGACAATTTTTAAAATTAAAGAATACAAAATAGAACAGAATCAATATTCAATAACAGAGTTAAAATGTTCTTAGAAGTTTAAAAATCAATGATACTGTGAAATGAAAGCAATTACCTCTCTTAAATAAAATAAGAATTAACTAACTCCAAAATACAGCTCAAATTCAAAGAAAAGGAGAGTCCCTCAAATGTGCAAAGCAAAAGTGAGAAAAAGATTAATTTCAAAGGGGATGAAACATGTACAATGATATGGAAAAATTATATTTCCTTAAGCAGCTGACATGACAATTTCTTTTGAGGGAGATTTGCCTTTTCGGGAAATATTTGATAGGAGTGGGGTTCTAAGAGTGAGAAAGCATCAGGTTTCATGAGGCTATAAGGAGCTGGTGGGAATTGGCTCTCCTCAGAGAAGACATGCGAAAATAAGGAAGAAGAGAAGCAACAGTAAGACTTCTCACTGACTTTGCAACAGAAATAATGAGAGCCAGAGCACAACAAAATGGCATTCTTAAAGAACTGGAAGAAAATAACTTTCAGCTGTTATTTAAATACCCAGCAAAAATATCTTTTGAAAGTGAATGAAGATATTTTCAGAAAGAAAAGCAAGATAATTTGCTTCTAGAAGATCTAAATAATAGGGAGTTATTCAAGCAGAAAGAAAATAATCACAGAGGGAAATTTTAAAACACCGAATGGAATAAAGAGCAATGGAAAGAATAAATAGGTGTATAAGAGAAATGAATATTGAGTGCCTATTGACTGTACAAAACAATGACAGTGATAACAATGTTTTATGAGGTTTACAATATATGAATGAAAATGCTGTCACAATAATGCAAAGGGAAAAATAGAGTTAAGGTATTTTAAGTTTCTAGAATAATAGGAAAATTGTAAAAGTAAATAACTATTTTAGACTATAGTGTAAATAAAGAACTTCTATAAATAATAAGAAACAGAAGAAAAGCAACCCAATAAACAGATGGGCACAGTGACTTTATCTGGCACTTCACCAAAGAGGATATCCAAATTACTAATAAACATGAAAAGATACTCAAATTTCTTAGTCATCAGAGAAATGCAAAATAACTGAGCAGAATAAATAAAATAAAAAGACAGAAAATTTAAAGAGCTGGTAAGGGACTTCCCTGGTGGCACAGTGGTTAAGAATCTGCCTGCCAATGCAGGAGACATGGGTTCAAGCCCTGGTCTGAGAAGATCCAACATGCCGTGGAGCAATTAAGCCTGTGTGCCACAACTACTGAGCCTAAATGCCACAACTGCTGAAGCCCATGCACCTAGAGCCTGTGCTCCGTAACAAGAGAAGCCACCGCAATGAGAAGCCCACGCACTGCAACGAAGAGTAGCTCCCGCTCGCTGCAACTAGAGAAAGCCCGCGCAGAGCAACGAAGACCTAACACAGCCATAAATAAATAAATAAATGAATGAATGAATGAATGAATGAATGAATGAATAAATAAATAAATAAGAGTTTGTAAGAGTTGCCAGATGAATTCTCCCATATTGCTGGAGGAATTGTAAATTGGTACAACCGCATTGAGAATAATTTGGTAGTACCTACTAGAGCTGAGTATATGCCTATTCTCTGACCTAGCAATTTTACTCCCAGATATGCAGCCATTTTCTTCAGATATATTGTAAGGTATGAAGGTCAGCTACATTATTTGCAGTGTCAAGTGAAAAATGAAAATGAAGGACACCTTGTTCAAGCAGAGATTATTATCATTGTAGATTGAAAGCTGGAAGCTTTAATACAAATCTTTCAGCAGATTAGGAAGACAAAAATAATAAAGGATAGCTCAGGAACTGAATAATTAATATGGTAGATCTCTTGGTCTTTTTCAAACACACCTGTGTGCACACACATGTATGCACGCATGTGCACACACACACACACACACACACACACACATACCCCTTCTATGGCAGTAGCCATAAAATATTTCTAAATATCATAACTTCAAAAGATAACCAAAATATTCTAAAAGAGTAGAAGCTGTATATAATACATTCAAAAATATTCTCTTCCCTTAATGGAATAAAACCAGAAATAAATAATAAAATATCAAAAGTCTCACCACTTGTAAAAATTTTGCCTTAAACCATTTTGAATTTTATTAAATTAAGAACAAAATTTCACAGTATCTTTAAAATAACAAAAAGAAGACACTACATAGTATAATGCCCAAAGGAAAATTCATAGATTTTGAAAAGATTCTAACTTTTCTAACTGTAGGAATTATAGAGTAAGGAAAAGATTTGCAAGCATTAATAAAACATTAAATATCTGAAGTTTGACAAAAACACAAAATAGTCAGAATTAGAAATAAACAGAGGTAAAACAAAATTAATACATATGACAGATAGTGAATCTAATCAAGGAAAAAAGAAAGCAAACATAAAATTAGGAGATAAAATGGGGAAAGAATAGAGAAAATCGTATTAAGGTTTAGGAAATACTTTATTTAACTCTACACATACACAAAATTGAAAACTTGGAAGAAATGTTTGATTTTCTAAGAAATCAAGATCAACTTTTATAAAAGGTAGAAATATTTAATGAAATGGATTATGTTTTTAGAGTGCCATCCTTTCTTCCAAAGCATAAGAACAAAATGTTAACTGGTGAGTGCACTGTGGAATGGATGACTCCAATCTTATTTAAACTATTCTGAAAAACATCTCTCAATTCTTTTTATGAAGAAAGTCAGCATAGCAATGGTACTGAAACCTGATGAAGGGGATATAAAAAAAGGAAAATTAAAGACGCACTTATTTTATGAATATTTGTGCAAACATCCTAAATAAAACATTAGCAAATAATATCCAGCAACAATCAATCAACAAATAGGATACAGTTATTATCATTGATCATAATCATGGTAAAGGAAAAAACTATCATTTCCCCAGATGGTAAGGACAAAAAAAGTTTTTAATTTTTTTCCTGAGTTTTCTGATAAAAATCTTATTAAGTAGGAAGAGCAGTCTACCTTTTCTGTAATATCTTATGGTCTTTTTCAACTCAGAAAATTTTAATATTTATGTAATCAGGTCCATCTTAGAAAGGCACTTCTCACTTTAATATTGAAAATACATTTACCCCTCTAACTAGTGACGTTGCTTATTAGACCTGTCTTACAGAGAAACTTTCATATTTGAGAAAGGATGTATATAAATAAGGATAGTTATTGAGTCTCTTTTGTTCACAGATTAAAAAATGGAAAGAGCTAACCATTCATCATGGGGAAATAATTAAATAAATATCGTTTATCTGTAGTTTGGAATAATAAAAGGTCATTTAAAAGTATGAGGTAAAGATGTCCAAAACATGCTGCCATGCATTACTTATTTAATTAAATACAAATTTTAATAAGGATATTAACATATTCTAACGGACTCTTAGGGCATCTCAGTCTGAGAGAAAAAGATAATTATGTGTTCCCTGTAAGTAAATATTCAACTTTAGTTTTAAAAACTAAATTCACTAAATCAGAATTGTTGGTATTTTTTACACAAAAGTGTCCTATTAAGAAATACATTTTAATTCAACATGTTTAAGAAATAATATAAAATAATTGTTTTATACACTGATTGTTTAGAAAGAGAAAGTAAAAAATGACCAAGATGACATTAAGATTGGAAAGTAATGGAAGAACAGAGAATAGTAAAGAAAATGACTGGAAAAAATGGAGTAACACAGAATGAGAGAAGGAAAGAGGCACATACCAGAGACATTTAGCACCAAGAGTTATGTCAGACTTGAGGAAATCACCAAGAACCAAAAATAAATTCATCTGAGCGAATAATGCAGAAATAGAAACACAGTCAGGGACATTTCCATCTTGTGAGCATTTTAGAATTTTATGCTAAGAACTGAAAGCTGTGTTTCATATAGAAAACCCTACATACATGTGTGAATATTTTTAATAGGGTAAGTTACTTTCTGCTGTGCCAACTAAGAAAATGACCTCTAGCAATGCCTGTTTTATGGACTGAGCCTGTCGATGTTTAGAGAAGATTCTAGAAAATGCTGAGGAATGTGGGGAGGAGTTTATAAGCACTGTAAGACCCCGTATCTGTGAACTGACTAGATGATATTTATTTTCCCTCACTGAGACAAGCTTCTCTTATATATTTATTATCTGTATAATTATTATTAAAATTAAAATTATTAAAATTAATTATTAATTATTTCAGTTGTGGAAGTAAGAGTATTCATATATTTGTCTCAGCATAAATACAAATATATATTTATAATATTATATATTTATAATATAAATCTGTGTGTGTGTGTCTGTGTGTGTATGTGAGAGAAAGAGAATTGAGTGCTGTAAAATGTACATCCCACAAGAAATTTTGGTGTCATATTTTCACCTAGACCATCCTCAGTGGCCTCACCGAATAAATGCTGATGTTTTACAAAGACATATTCTATGATGGTCTCTATTTAGTTATTGTACCATGGCGATGATGGCAGCTTCACCTGGCTGTGATCATACTAGTCCCAAGTCATCACAAAACACTGGGGCAATGGCCCTTTAACTGTTGGCCTATAGGATAGTATTTCTAGATTGTAATAATATTGAGATTATCGATAAGTCGGTTCTTACAAACTTGGAGAAGAAGGATTTTGTGGAAAAGGAAGTAGCAGAAGAAAAGTAAATCCTACCTAACATTCAGTGAACACTTACTATAGACCATGCAATTATTAAGGGGTTTTGTAAATATGAGGAGATTACAACTACTGTTCTCTTCTTACCAATGAGGTAGCTGTGCCACAGAGAGGTCGAAGACTTGCCTAGGGGCACACAGCTAGTGAGGCACAGAGCAGGAATTAGAACCCAATCTGGTTCTAGAGTCTGTGTGTTTGACTGTAGGCTATACTGCCTCTCAAATGGGAACAATCTTTGTAATGAGACCAAACTGGGGAAGAATAATTTATAAACAAAAGTAAAATGCTATGGAGAAGGCAGTGGGCCAGAGAATCATTATGCTTCACACTCCTAACCATTCTCTAGAAGAAACTTGTGCAGGTGTTCTGCCTTACATAGAGCCAACTTATTAACAAGCAGATTTAACTTATAAATAGTATGAGCAAATCATTTTTATAGTTTCCTCCTGTTGCTCTATTCTAGGACGCTGTCTTGGGAACTCTTATTCAGTGTTGTGGAATTTCTTTCTGATATGTAATTGCATGTAGCTGTCTCCAGTATACCTGGAGAAGATGCTCAGAAAAGGGTAAAAATAACTTAAACACCAAAGGTCTATTAAACTCATAATCTCATGTGAGTATAAAAAAACTGAAGGAAAAGTTATATGACTTGTAAACTTCTAAAAATTTGATAAACATAAACCTGTGTGTGTGTATATATAGATTTATATTTTAAGAATATTAAATATCTACTAAGTCCCTAGCTTTTTTTTTTATTATTGATGAGAAGTTTGTTTAAATAATGATGCACAGTAAATAATCATTTTGGGCATTTGAGTGGAAGACCAAAAATTTGTAAGAACAGATTTATACAGAAAAATAAGGTAAATAAAAAGTATCATCACCCAGTATTTGCAATGGGAGCCATTAAAGCCAACTCCTAATCAAGAATTATATTTTACATAGGAAGCTGCTTAGTTACTGATGTAACTAATAAGGCAAGCAATGAGGGAAAGAAATGCTCGCTGAGCAGGGAGCAAGGTGATCATCAAAACTTGAGCTGATTTTTCAAGAAAAGTTGCTTTACAAAAGAAAAACTTTGCAGGAAGGTGGACAAGATGACCCAGGAACTCTTTTGTGGCTCCAAGAACCCCGCGTTTTGGATTTTGCCTTTGCCTTCCATGTTATTTGTCTCCTCTTCTGGGCTGTGTTGTTCCAGGCTCCCCATACAGCGAGGCCCATCAGGTTAAGTGTGGATATGGATTATTCCCATGGTAAGACAGTTTCCCAATCCCAGTCTAGAGCGGTTTAAAAAGTGTGAAAGGGGTGCATTCAACTCATTTCCTTCTGCATTCCTAAAGCCTGGGAAAACTCCAGAGCCATCTTCTAGGCATAGTAAACAACATCCCAACCAAAAATTGATTATGGGTTTCACGATTTGTAGAGGCATCATGAATTTAAGGAATTAAGGTGGCTCCTTGCTTTCTGGAATATGGCAATTGTACATGACTTTAGTTCAATGTAACACAAAAATTATTTTGTGTGAGAACACAGCATTCTCTGTAGTGAGTTTTGTTCCTGGCAAAGGAATATATCATGTAGCTGGCTTGATCCTCCAGTCCATCTGGAGGGAGTGGTAACCGAAATGAATGTGCTGGAGTCTGTGTCTCCGATGTTGTGTGTTTTCTTTTCAAACATCCTATTTCTTTAAGGGAACAAATGTTTTCTACACAAAGGCCGTCTCTGCCTCCCTCCCGGCTGCTCAGGTTTCTGCCTGCCTTTTGGTTCCTGTGTGGCTAGTGATTTTTCAGGGTCCCAGAGGAGGACTCGTGCTAGCTGTTAGGACTGAACAAACAATCCCAGCCGACGCCAGCACAGAATCTCAGCACACTGCCTTCACCGTCACAAGCTTCAGCTCTGTTTCACTTTTCCCTGCCAGAGGAGATATAATATCAAACATTGAGATGCTGCCAAACTCAGCAGCAACACAGACTCACCATAATCACTGCCTCCAGGTGCCAGGCCTCGTACCAGGCCGTTTACTGAATCACGACGCATGTAGTCCTCACAACAATACTGTGAGGTAAGCATCACCACTGTAACTTTACATTCAAGAAAATGGAGGTTCAGAGACCCAGAGAGGTTAAGGAAATGGCTCATGGTCATGGGTCATAAGTGGCTGTGTCCTAATGTTTCAGTGGTATGTCACTCTTAGCTTTCCCTTTGTCTTGTCCTTAAAAAAACTAAAATTTGATTTACTTCTTGATCTAGACCCTGCCTATCTTTCATTCCCACTGAACCAACGTTTATGGAGCCTCTGCTACCTGACAGGCTTTGTGCCCGGCGCCGGGGAAGGAGGTGAACAGAGTAGACACATCCTGACTGAACGGAGCTAATCTTTCCAGCCCCGTCTGTTAAGACTCTCCACATGCAGCAAATCTTCCAGCCACACCACATGGCTTGAAGCCGCTGACTGCCCCAGTCTTCTCTCACCTCTGTTTCTGCACTGCTGCCCCTGCCGGAATGCCTCCCCTGGGGTCCTCTGCTTTGCCAGCTCCAACCCTTCCTTCCGGACACACTGCACATAGCACTGTTCCATGCAGCCTTCCTTGAACTCCTGAAGTAGAGTCAAGGACCTTTCCTCTATGCCTGAGCTCCACAAGGTCGAACATCACTGAGCCTATCCATTTGTGTATTATCTACAGCTGCTTTCATGCTACAATGGCAGTTATGTCATTACAGAAGGGGATGGCAAGCGTTTTTTGAAAATGGCTGGACAGTCGGTGTCTTAGGCTTTGCAAGGCAGATCGTCTCTATCATGAAAATCCTGGGAGGTGAGGAAAGTCCAGTCTCCAACCATGAACGGCAGAATGGCCCCTAAACCTGGCTTAGTGGATCGCATTGCTTAATAGCTTATTTTAAAAATCAGAGTTTAGAGTATGCATGGCTGAGAATATAAGAAGTAGATTGTATTAGGGAAGCAAGAAGCTCACCATGAGAGGAGACCGTATGATATTTTTGTCAGCATCTTCAAGAGGCTTATCCTCTCATCTGTGAATTCTCTCTCGTACACAAAGTTTTAAAGAAACTTGGAACTCAAAATAATGAACACTCATAGTTATTTATTTTATTGACCCATTTATCTATCCACCTAAGAAGTGTTTAATGAGCATCTGCTACTTCTAGATTCCCTGGTGGGAAATGAGTACATAGCAAAGAATAAGGCCACCCTTTGTCTGCAAGAGACCCCTTAGTAGTGTAAATTTCATAAACTTATCAAAGCTGTAGAAAGAAAAACTTTTAAGGTTAGTTTTATATTTATTTTATCCAAATGCCTTTCTCTTTTAGTCATTTTGTAGTAACAATCCTGTTTCATGAGTTCTGTAGGCAAGTTTGTAGATTTTGGTATGTTTTTTCTTTAGCTTCTGCTTTTTCAGATTTGCCCATTCTAAATGTTTTAGTCTTCTGGGAGTGGTTGCCCTCTTTCTCCTAGTTTTGTTTATGTAGAACACATGGCTGACCTTTCAGTCTGCATGTTGAGTGTGTGATCTCAGAGTATTTCCCCAGTGGTTTCAGATCCCTTTTCTAGGTTGTGATTGATAAGAGAATAGATCTTGCTTGACTTTTCGCTCACATAAGTTCCTAAGACTCTCTTTAGTTTTAACTCATTTGTCTGGCTACTAGCTACTTATAATATGCAGATGGAATTCAAAATTATAGAGATTATCCTAGGGAATTCCTCTTCTAAGTAATCTAGGAAAATTATTTATTTTATTTTTTTAAAGTTTATTGAAATATAGTTGATTTACAATGTTGTGTTAGTTTTCTGCTATATAGCAAAGTGACTCATTTATACATGTGTATATTCCTTTCCATATTCTTTTCCATTATAGTTTATCACAGGATATTGAATGTAGTTCCCTGTGCTATAGTGTAGGATGTTGTTGTTTATCCATCCTATATATAATAGTTTGCATCTTTTGATCCCAAACTCCCAATCCATCCCTCCCCCACCCCCATATGAAAATTAAATGAAGTGAGTTTTAATACTTGTCCTTGAAGACAACTGTCACCCAAAGAAGCATCTGTTCATCTTAACCTTTTGCTTCCTGTTCATAAATCATCTCTACTGTGGTTTCAACACCACTTCTCTATGTTGAACACCACCATGGGGTTTTCTTCAAAAATATTTGACAGTTGGTGCTCTATGGGCACCTACCTTGTGCAACAGACACTGGCCTTGGATGACTGGGAGGATCTGAATGACTTTTACATGCACACTGGCTAAATGTTAGACCTGTACCCCCCAAAGAGGTAAAGGGACATGGTTTCTGCAGGAGGTTTTTTTGTAGTTATTGATTTTTCAAACCATTGAAAAATCAGAAATATTCAGTTATATCTCCTATAAAGGGAAACATTGGAATCTTCTCCTCCATACCCTAACCTATTTCATTGGTGCAAAAAAAAAAAACAGAAAAAATCAGATCTTAAAATATACCTTTCATACTCCTCTTTCATCGTCTTCCTTTCCTATCAAAATGCTCAGATTTGGGAATCTCTTTAGAGATTTTCAGAGACACTGAAATTTTCAGAGACACTGAAAACACTCAAACATTTATCTTTGGTTCCTTTCCAACTGCCTTTAAAGCATTGTTAAAGTAATAATCTCTTTAATTAGATCTCTTTTACTAGAAAAGCGGTCCAAATAAACTAGAAGTGAAGATTGCTTTATTTTTCTCCCTACCACCTGCCTGCTGGTTGTTGTTACCAACTCTAACATCCTACTCTAGGAAGTCTCCTACTCCAGGAAGCTTCCCATGAATTCTCCTGTCTTCTCACCTCTTCACTGAGCACCTCTCTCACCCATACATCCTATGATTTTTGTGTTTAAATCTGTTTATAAAAATTATTTAAATATATTTTAGGTATATTTACTGTATTCATTTATTCAACAAATATTTATTGACCACTTACTATATACCAAACCCTAGACCACGTTCTAGATGCTCAGGATATTGTGTTGGATAAGACATCAAACTCCTTGTCCTATGGAGCTCACATCTCAGTGCATTGATTCATATGGTAGTAGTATTGTCTGTGCAAAGGTAGGGGATCCATCTCTCCATACTTAACTTCTTATATATTACTTTATGACACATAGTAAATTAATGTCCAATAAATGCTAATGGTAGTTTGGCTCCCACTGTGGTTTTTGCCAACTATAGCCATTTCACCTTCTTCCGATATCAGTACCCCATATTTTTCTTGGGAAATGCAGAGAGGCCTCATGGTATAAAGGTTAAGTGTTAGTCTCTAGAATCAGACTAGAGAAATCCTGATATGACTATTTGCCAGCTCTATTACCTGCGTCAGGCTACTTTACTTCTTAAGAACTCAGCTTCCTCCTAAGTAAGAGAGTGTCAATAACAGAAACAACCAGCTTCATAGGGTCGCTGAGCTCCCTTTGGGAGCCTCTTTTGAGGATCTTCCCTCCCCACCTTTCTTAGGGCTGAACATGTGACTCTTCCCCAAGACTTTAATTCTTATAGCTTTTCCATCCCAAGGGCAGTGCCCTAATGAGTCTGTTAGTTCCTGCTGCTTAAGTCTCCAGAGCTGCCCTGGTTGCCAGTCTTTCCAAGCCTTGATCTTCAGCTCCTCGTGGATTTCAAGAGTTACTTCATATCCTTGCAATAAAATCTCTGTGCTCTTAAGTTAGCCAGCATCTGTATCAGTTGCTTGCAACCAGAGAACCTGGAAGCTGATATAATACAATGGTTCACTGTGGTCCCCATCTGTGCAGCAGACTGAAGTTCTCCTCACAGGGTGAGTGATTGTTTTGCCTCAACTTTTTAAATTTAGGGAATGGATTACATAGCCAAACTGTTGTAGTTGATATACTCCAGTGGTAGCCCCAGTATTGCTAATTCCTTTTACTCTTTCAAATGTTTGAACCTTTGACTCTTACTTTTACCCTATCAAAAAAAAGTTTGAAGCCCAACACTGAAAAGTTTTAATTTGTACCAAGATTTTGAAGAGAACAATAATGTCAAACAGAGTCCTTCTTCCTACTGTCCTTGGGGGAAGATAGGAGTCAAGCAGACCTGAGGCCCCACTGACACCACTCATGTGACTGTTGCTGGGATATTACATCTGTCCTGGGCTGACCTGGTAACTTCATCTGATATACTCCAGAGGCTGGGGATCACTTCCTCACTGACCTCTTGGAGAGAGCATTTTCCCAAAATTAGGGTAACTCCTAGGCTAATGGTCTGTAGAACTCCAAGAGACAAATAGTCTCTTTGTGAGGAAGAATTTCAGGTTCATGATCAAATTCTTTATTCTTGGGTGAGAGTTTCCAAAATGGTTTCACTAAATCTCTTAGGAGAGTATTAACAGGGGAAATTGAAGATTGGCTCTGTATTAGTTTCCTATTGCTGCTGCAACAAATACCAGAAAATAAGAGTCTTAAAACAACACAAATTTATGATCTTATAGTTCTGGAAATCATAACTCCTAAAATCAATGTGTTTTTTTTTCTGAAGTTCTAAAGGAGAATCTGTTTCCTTGCCTCTTCCAGCTTCTGCTTGCATTTCTTGGTTTATGTTCCCTCCTCCACCTTCAAAGCCAGCAAGGGAGCGTATTCAAATCTCTCTGTCTCTCTGACCTCTGCATCTGTCATTACATCTCCTTCTCTGTTACATCTCCTTCCATTGCATCTTCCTCCCTCTTTGCCTTATAAAAGTGACTACACTTTGCGCCCACAAATAATCCAGCATATGAGATGGAGACCTCTTGAGGAGGGGACATATCAATATCCTTGCCTTAATCATATCTGCAAAGTCCCTTTTGCCATATTCACAGGTCTGGGGATTAGGATGTGGACATCTTTGTGGGGACATGATTCTTCCTTCCACTGGCTCCATTTCAGTGGAAAGCCAGATAAGCAAGTGTGCAGCTTTAGAATACAAAGGAGTTACTGAAAAAAGGAAGCCCAAAATGATTGACCAAGCAGCAGCCCTACCCTCCACAATATCCTGGATGGCTACATTGAAGAGTCACAAACAATCCAGATTCCCTTCAGTAATTAAACATTCACACACACATACACACCAATAAGAAGTTCTGTGCAGTCACTTGTCAGGTGGCTATAGATCTTGATTTACTGGTGTGCAGACAGTGAAGCATGCAGGTTACTAATCATCCTGTTCTGCATGCTCCCATACAAGTAAAATTGTTATTATAAATCATATGAGCATTTATGCAGTGAAAGAGAGAGGCATGTCTAAAGAATGTTCATCAATATGTGAAACCTTGATTTATCCCGAGTGGTGTGATTTTTGCTTATTTTTAAAGTTCTTTTTTGTATATTTTTCATTTGTTTTAATGTTTTAATAATATCTTTCTTCCATAAACAGTGCAACTTTTTAAAAAGGCAGAAAATTTATGGGGCAAGAGACTAGAAACCTCTTTTGAATCCCTGAAAAGTATAAAAAAGTTGAACTGCTGTGGATTGAAGTCCTGGCATCCGGTAAAGGAGGTGAAGAAGGGTCGGAGGAGAGAGACAGCACAGGCATGGTGGATGAAGGAGCAGCAGGCGGGCACCAGGGAAGCAGAGGCAGCCTTCAGCAAGGGGCAGCAAAGTTAGATTTGGCAGCTGCAGCTAGAAATCATGCCAAGAAAAGGTGGACTAAGGCATGAGTGGAGGGAATTGGGACTGGATAGGAGTCGAGCCAGACATTAAAGGGGGAAAGAACAAAGAGATTTGAGTTAGGGGCAGTGCAGTGGGAGTTGTGTTGGTAGATAACTTTTTGCTCCCGATGCGCTATTACTCCAGATCCTTAGAAATGAGAGCAGAAAATGTACTTGGTGTCTCTTTTGCATTCCTGTCCTTGTATGGATTGATGGACAGTTACCGACCATTTGGAGGGCAGGAGGGAGGGGAAAGAACAGGGAAGTTGGTGTGTTAAAGTCCTGGCAAAGTAATATATGTGGGACTGTGAACCCAATAAAAATTTTGGGAAACTTAGGGAACCAATTTTTAGTGTTATCCATGATCTGGAGCCAATGATAATGTCCTCAGGCATGTCCACATCTGCCAGCTGACAGAGGGGCAAGCAGATTGATGGTTTAACAGACTTTGGTTTTTGCATTTTGGGTCAACGACTATTCGTTGTGTATATCATGGGTTATTGATAAAGTAGAAAAACCATAATCTTTTATAAAAATCATTTGTCTTACCATCCTCAGATAGTATGAAACTTCAATAACAAAAAAAGCTAGCAATGAGATTCTGAATAAAGATAATTCTAGGAAAGGCAATGCTATTTTTCATATGTTCTACACACCACAAATCACACGGAGAAACAAATAGCAACTAACCTTGGTGTTCTCAGATTGCCAATGGTTCTAGATTCTTAGGGCTTCTGTCCTACCTAGTGGTGTATTAGACACAACGTTTTGTGGTTAGGTGATGCTACTTGGTGTGTGATGGCACAGTGGGTCCCCTCTTTTCTGACAGGTGTACTAACTAGACGGCACTTCATACCTCACCATTCATGAAAATGAATTCAGTAGTTCCTGTGATGCTGTAATTTAGATTTTGTGCCTCTGCATATCCATCAAGAGTGACACAGCACTGCCTGTGGCTCGACTGCCTTAGACCCTCCACGAACCATGGCAAGCTCTTTCCCCCATTCTTTTCTCTTTCTTTCATTCCTTTCCAGCTCAGCCAGCCCCGCTATCACATTTGGTCTGAGTATATGTGAGGCTGGAAGGTACCCAAATTCCACCTGGCATCATGTTTTCCTTCTTCCTTGTATTTCTCAAAGTTGTAACAATACCTTGATGTGTGTAGTTATTTTATTAATATATGGCTCCCACACTAGATTATATTCAGTAGGTTTCACAAGGCAAGTATACATCTGTGCTTGATCACCACTGTATACCTGGTACTTAGCACAATGCCAGGCACATTGTAGAAACTTAATAAATACTTGTTGAATGAAAACATGTTATGTCATATGCCTTCACTATACTGTGGCTGGGACAAGAGGGTTTAACTCACAGGTTTCTTCCATCCCTCGCTGGTAGGGAAGGTCTATGGGGAGATTATAGCTTCAAGATAACATAAGAAATCCCTTCATTTTAGAGATAAGGAATTGAAAGTCAGAGCAGTTTAATTCTTATTCAAGGATCTAAGACACTCACTGCTGAGCCCATTTCATCAAGAACAGTGGGTTGAGTAAGTCAAGGATGGACTTGGCAGAAGAATCAGATCAGTTTGGCTTTCAGGCCAGGACTCCATTCATTAGATCCTGATGTTTCTGGCACAACATTAACCAAGAATCACATCGCAAGACTTCTTTTCTGATTGCCTAGGCTAAGAAATTAATCTTAACAGTTTGAACAGATAATGATTAGATGAACCCCAGTTGGAGAAGTTTATTAGGAAAGAGTTGGCAGTGGAACAAATAACCTTCTCCTTAATCCCTGAAACCAGGCGACCATCAAACTATACATCCTCAGTGATTAAGCTATTCAGGCTATAACATATAAACCTTCTGTGCCTTACACTCCTGCTCTCTGGAGTGATTCATGTCTGTAAAGATGCTGCTGCTTCGAGGAAAATGTGAGCCTCTCTGATGACAGTTGTTGCAACAGGACAAAAGCATTTTTAGAATTATTGCTATTATCTCATGTGAGAGATGCTGACAGTCTCTCTCCATCTTGCCCCCATAATCCCATTAGATTTCACAAACCTTGCAAGGGCAGCCTTGAGGCCACGGCTGAGATAGAGTACTTTCAGGAATGTTTCTTTTTTGCAGCTAGAATTGTGATTCATATTTCAAGGGATTTGTAAAAACAGATCCTGTCCACAAAAGATAGAAAATCCTAGAGTTGCAGCAGGGTAGTAAGGGACTTTAGAAATCATCAATTTTTTTCCCCTTCCATGTATATTGCATGCAAAGAAAAGGTTTTATGAAAATAGATAGATAGATGATAGATAGATAGATAAATAGATAGATAGATAACAAAGCCATAGGTTTCCTGGGAAAAATAACTCTGTAACTTTCCTAATAACCTTTTAGTTTGTCCCAGAGTCTTCTGATACATGCTATGTGAGTAAACGTGAGCTATTATAATTCTATTTTTGTCCTTCCCCTGAGGAAGTCTCTGTTAGGGTGAGTGGCTGAAGCCTGAGCAAGAATTTGTTGCTATCAGTTTGCACTACTCCCACTGTCCCATCTGTTAGCAGTGAGGGTGGATGTCATTTTTCAGACTTTTTTCAGCTAGAGATCCTCAGAATTTAATAATAGGGGAAAGAGCCAGAAGTTATATAAATAAACACAACCAAGTCTAGGGTTATTTGTTGGCTAAAGTCCTAATATTTGTATAATCATATCCCTAGTTTCCCTCCCATTGCTCAATATGTCACCATTTGATTACTTTTAGGTTTTCTGACTGGGAGTAGAGAACGGAAGAGAAACATAGGGTGATTTTTTTCTATTTTATTCATTTCATTTTTATCGCTTTCTTGTGGAGTATCTCTTATGGGTAAGAAAGTCATTATGCTATGAGGGAATGATGAAAGAAAAAAAATATGTGAAGAAAAAATATCCAAGAGCTTGTAGGATCATAACATTAACACAAGGCAGCTAAGGGTAATACAGATAGTTCTAGTCATTTCTGGCTGAGGTAGGTGGTTATAGAAAATAAAATTGGACCTGGGCATTAGAAGTGCCTACAAAATAAAATGAAAAGGAGAAAAAAAAGTGCTGAAAACTGCTGGTGGTGATGGTGGTAGGAAGGGTGGAAGCTGTGGTGGTGAAGCTGGTGGTGGTGGTGGTGAGGGTGGCCGTGGCCTAGCGGTGATGGTGGTGGTAGTGGTGAGGGTGGCCGTGGCCTAGTGGTGAGGGTAGTGGAGACAGATGGAGTGTGGGTGCTGCAGGTAGTGATGAAGGTGTGATCATCATGAAGGTGGTAGGGATGGCGCTGAGGGGACTATTCCTCTTCAGTGACACTTCCTATTATCTGGAGAGGTATTCCACCACATGACAGAGAGAAGAGACCTGGTGTGGTGGCAAGTGAGGAAGTGGAAAGAGACCCCTGCCATCCCTAAGGAAAATTCACTGTGGTTTGTGCTGTCCCAGTACCTAATTTCACAGCACAGTCTGCCTTTGACACAAATCTTGTGCTATGAGTCAGACACATCATCTTTCTTCAGTAAGTGTTCTAAACTGCTAGTTTGTATTTCTAAGTACCAGAAAATGGTTTCAACAGATGGAAATACCTTAAAAGAGTGGGTAGGGTAAACCTTAACACAGAGGTGTTCTTTCCAGTTGTGTATAATGTCGATTCTTCTGTGATTACTAGATTACTAGCTTTTTAAATGTGATCAGCTTCATTGCCAATATATTTGTAAAGTTCTTACAAAAAAGACATTACCTAAGTTCTTTGTCAGTTCAGGAGAGCAGTGTTTAATCCAAAATGTGCAGCCTGATGCCAAGGAAAATGTTCCCAGTAGAGACTGGAGCTGCATTGGCTCTGTACCGTTTTTGAACTCAAATACGGAACACGATGTATTTCATTCTAGGAGTGAACAAAAAGCATGTTCTTTGCATAGTGGAAGTTGGTCTCTTTCTGCCTCAATCTCTTTCTCATTTTATCAAGAATTTAACCTCTCTTTCTTTCTAATCTCCCTTGTCTAATGCAGATTCTCCAAGGAGAAAAAAGCCCAACATGACACTATTTTCTAGATTGTCATTTGAATGACTAATAAAGGGATAAAATTTATTTGCCATCTAGTCTCTCCTCTGTAGCCCCATGGCTGTGTGCTCGAGGTGTTGCTGATGTATTTCCAACAGCAACATCTGGCTCTCTGGCAGTCTGCTCTGCTAACTGTGCTGACCCATTGATGGCTCTAGAACTGTTCAGAAAGGCTGTACAGGTTGGCCAGAATATGTGGAGGCCAGAGGGTTTTTTTGTTCATCCTCCTGGGTACTATTTATCTGTCAGTCCCATTTCACTCAGGAATTTACTGTACTTGTCTGTGTCTATTTGAAATGAATAAGGAAACTCCTCATTAAAGACTGGGATTTATATGGCCCTAATGGGAGTATTTCCAATGCTGTATTTAGGAAAGTGGAGGAGCTTAGCTATTGGTTGAATTGTCCTTAAAATGTCAATTTTCCCTAAGATGGTTTCAGAGTGTTACACAACCAACAGAGGCCAAGATGAAGGCTTTTTTTTTTTTTTCAGGGGCTTATGGAAAGGGGGGATGTGTATAATGATCGCTAATAGAAATTAAAGTTTTAGAGATTTATGTCAAAGTTCTCAAGGGACAAAGTTCCTAGTAGAGAAACAAAGTATGACTGAAATCCAGTGGAAAGGAGCCAGACAATATGAAGAGGGAAAGGGAAAGGAAGTAGGATTGTGAAGCCTGAAATGGGAATTGAAGTTTGAAAAAGGAGAAAGATTATTGAATATGAGGTTGTGATGAATCAAGAAAAAATTCATGTTAATGGTAATATAAAGTGGTGAGCTTTGAGAAGAGAAGCAAAGGAAAAAAAATCTGGGTTTAAAACAAACTGTTAAAACATAGGGAAGAGATGTCTGGAAAATCGAGAAAGGTATCTTAAAAAGAAAAAGATATATGGGAAGTGAGACATAGATTTATCAAGCTAAGAAAGAGGTAAACAAATGAATATTAATAAGTTCATTTAAATTGGATATTAAACTATGATGGATCACAACATTTTTCCAGAATGTAAATTCACATCCTGCTTTTGAAAAGATAATCTATACAAATAACACAAGAGTATGCATTTGTTCACTTGGGTAAGTGATTTTTCTCCTTGGTTCAGTTGTACATGAGAATATCCACATGGAAATAAAATGCTTTCTTGGAATCATGTGGAAAGGGAATGAGCAGTACTAAAGCTACCATATGGTTTACTTCATGTACAGATTTATGACATTAAAATTCATTATTATAATAGTAGCCAACACTTACATAGAGCTTGCTGTATGCCAGTTACTGTTCTAAGCAATTTTGATACATTAAGTCATTTGATCCTTGTCAACAAACCTATGAAGTAGGAACTGTTTTATTGCCCCTATTTATGAATTGGGAAACTGAGGTATAGAGAGGTTGAGTAACTTGTCCAGGACACAAAGGTGGTAAGAGATAGAGTTGAGATGTAAAGCCAGGCAGTTCAGCTTCAGGGTCGGTTTCCTAACATTATGGGAGTTGATGGTGAATATCAAGCTTTTTCGTAGAGATCCCTGACCCATGTCCATCTAAAATGAGACTAATATGTTCATTTTCATTCAAAGTTAATAATGGGAGGAAACTTTCCAGGTTGTAGGCATTAGGCTACAGCTATTGCTGTCTTCCCTGTTCCCGGTACAAGTTATTTAATCAGCATGAAAAGTAGATATAGTTTGCATCATACCACATAAAAGCACTAGATTTTGACATGGTAAACAAAAGAAACATTGCTTTGTTAAAGCTTGTATGATGTCTAGAAATGAATGGTTCTGCCATCAACCCCCTCAGTAAAGGCCATCAAGTGCTTCATTTTGTTAATTAATGAAGTGATTGTGAAAACCCTCAGACAAGTGACCAAATCTGTGTTGCTGATTACTTATTGATAGTTTCAAAATGGTTTAAATACCTCTACTAGGGGGAAATGGTGGTTTGGGGAGGTACTTTGTAAAGTCTTTAAAACTTTTAGATAACTGACCTGGTAGAGTGCAAAGTCCTCTTCTCCTTTACAGTCCAGCCAGATTTAACAAAAGGCCTGAGCATCATAAACCTGCAGACAGAAGGAGTTCCGGGACAGTGGGGGGGGGGGTGGAATAGAGCCTTGCTTATAAGCCAGCTGTGCGGAGGGCTGGACTCCAGCTTCCCATCACGGGTGTGCAGCCCAAAGAATGTTGGCTGCCTCTGGGGCCAGCTGGCTTACGCAGAGGCTGTGCTCCTGGAAATCCTGAGATGTCTGAGCAGAACTCCAGCAAATAGAATTTTGGTTAACAGAGGAGAAATCTCATCAGCCAGATTTGAGTCAAGCTGTTTTTCAAAGGCTTGCTAACTTTAACACGTGACTGATGGGGCTGTCAAATGGGGCTCATAATACCAACCTTTTAGGGTTATAATGAGGCTTCAGTTAAATAATTGAGACAAAGCACTTAGCACAAAGCTTGGCCCAAGCTAAGAACTCAATAACTGTGTTGTCATGGTGGTGGTTTTGAAGTTTCTTTTCTAAGATCCCATGTCCTTGGTGCCACCTTCACCTTCCGATCCATCTCATTATCCATCTCTTCATGATGGTGTATGACACACAGGGACAGATTCCTGCCCAGGGAGCCGATGGAAGATCACCACGTGATGGCAGGGACGTGCAGCCCTCTGCATGCACATAGCTCGCATGACAGCACCAGTGACGGTTTCTTACTGCAATTCCCGTGAGACTAGAGCCCGGGTAGCCTCCAATTCTATCTAGAAGGGCAGCAGGGCAAATGGCTTCCCCAGACGTGCCAGCCAGAAGAAATGTCTCTCCCTTCCAAGAACTTTGTGAGTGATGTTCAGTCCCGTGACCAGACCCTTCGCTATGCCAAAGTAGACTGGTGTGGCTTGTGGCCAGTGCTTCTGCTGGTCCCTGAGTAAAGGAGGCATCACCTGACGTTCCTTAGATTTTGCTGGAACTCCTTTGGGCCAGGCTGGGTCAGAGGGCAAAAGTGAGAGGAGTTAATGAGTTCAATACTCAGCAGAGCTGGTCTGCCTGCTAGTGTTAGGTCCAGCCAGTCTTCTGTTGTCCCCAAATTCTCCTTACTCCAGGGACCTGAGAGGTAGCAATGTTTTTCTCGCTCATTTTTCCCCTGTTAAAATTTGACCAACATTAAGCTGGCTCTTCTGTAAAGAGGGTGACAAAGAGCTCCTGGCAAACGTAGAGTATCTTGTATAATTTACATAATAAAAATCTCCCCTATAACATGAGGTAAAATTTGGAGGCAAAACATGAAGTAAAGTTAAAGTTGATTCTTTGGCAAATGATATTGCTCAAAAACTAGTGAGGAGTCCAGACTCTGCCTTATAAAAACAGTGATTTAAACTCCACCTAATACCCCTTCAGTCAGTAATTCTGTCCTGGCAGTTTTCTTAATGGCCTCAGCTTGGGCATTGTTTATTCCTTGTTCAAAATATTGGTTGCAAAGCCTAAAATAAAGTATGTATTATTGTTTTATTGATAATGTGCTATGTTCTAGAATTACTCACCCAAAGATGATAAAAGGAATGATGATAAAAAGGAATTAGACTTACCGGCTTAAGTGAAGATCAGAACCAAACTGAGGTAACAAAGAATAACAGCTCTGCATTTTCAGCATTTCCAAAATGAAGTATCTGTCTATAACCCTATCTGGATAGGGACTGGCAGGTTCTGGGAAGAATATTAAGCTGAATTTGTTGCAGTCTTATTTCCCAAACTGCTTTAAAAACACTTCCCCATATGTGCTGCCAAAGCTTTGCATTTAATGAATTGTCCAAATCTTTTTGCCATATATCCTGTGTAGCTGTTGTTGATGGAATACATGTTCCCGATATTTGAGGAGAACTGAGAGCAATGCCTACATTGCCAGCCAAAATTGCCTTATAAGATAATCCTCTTATAATGTTCATTTTGATTTTTAAAAATACTGTTAAAATTTTGAAGAATTATTTTAGACCAAATTGCCTTGTAATTTCCTAGGAACCATCTTATCTACTTGATACCTTGTCTTTATTATCGAGCTCAAAGGATGTGCAAATTTTGCCTACTGAATACTCCAGTTCTTGCTTTATGATCTTTTGTACTATTAATTGCCTTTACCTTATTTTATGAAGAATTTAGCAGTAAAGAATAGGGGTATAGAGCACAGGTTTTGGAGTCAAGCATATTATAATTTGTGTTCAAGTTCCATCTCTGAATAGTTACATGAACAGGGCAAATTACATAATATCCCTCAACCTCAGCTTCCCTGTCTATACAATGGGAAGTGACGTACTCTCCACCTCTTTTGGCTACCATTAAAAAAAAAAAGTGAATATTAAGTTTTTAGTCTAGTGCTTGATGGCTGATACATCAACTATTATTTTTATGTTGTCTAATTAGTCAGTATTGGATCACCACTGCTGAAAAGGGTTACAGAAAAAAAAAACAAAAAACACCTCCAATTGAAAGCTCTAACCACCATGTGTGGAGCACCAACCAGAAGCACTTCTTTGCAACATGGGGAAGGTCACTGGCATTGTTGATGGCTGCCAGATTTGCCTTGAACAGTCAATTTTCAAGTTCTTTCTAGCACCCTGAGTGTGCTACCTCTCCTCTTTCCTTTTAGGTGATCAGTATCTTTGTGTATTTTGTGCTGTTCCCATTTTGAAACTATATCAAATTCTCTACTTACAGAGACAACCATTAGCTACAGCAAATCATGGTTTTCTCCTCTGCCTAGTGTTCAGGTGTTACAAGTGAAAAAATCTTCCCATGGAAGAGATCTGATAGTGATTTTGACCCAATCTGTGGTGGCCCTGCCATGTCCTAGGCTACATGGCCCTCATTCTACCCTCAACCCTTCAGACTACCATTTTGTGATTGCTGGAGATTTTTTCCATCTTAAATCCCTTTGATTTTCCTAAGCCATAAATATGAACTTCTCACATCCCTGAGATTACCCTCATGATCCTTAAATCAAACTACAAACCCTACTCCTAAGTCCAGACTTTCCTCAATCATATCCTAGAAGTTGCTATTGTAAATAATAGTACCCCTCTCCAAAACTCAATTGTAAACATTTTGTTCCTTGACAATCATCTCCTATATTTCCTAGTTAAAAACAAATCCAACAATACTTCAACTTCACCAGGATTTCCAATCCACTGATCTTAACATTTCACTGTTGACCACCTCCATTACGTCCTCATTTTTACCCTTAACCCAATTTTATATTGTACTCTTTGCATATAACCTCAACAATCTACTCTGTGGGTCCATCTATCTGCTGCGAAAAACTCATTGGGGAATATGGTGGAAGAAAAACAGACCATCTCGTTTTGTGCCTCTTCTATATTTGTGACCACACACCTTAACCTAGACATCACAATAGCACTTTCCATCATAGGAACCAGCCTTCTTTCTGATGTCGTCTTCCACTCCTCCCCTTCAACATCAAGCACGTGAAATTCTTAGCTGTTCTTTGAGCATAATCATCATGTTCTTTTATCTGGAATTTTACTGCTATTTCTTCCACTTGGAATGTTATTCTTAGTCATATGCCACCCCTCCCCAATATATTTTATACCACTCTAAATACCAGAGAAGTCATCTTCAACCATTCTATCTCAAATAGTACTCTCAGCTACTTTATATTTCTTTGTCTTGAAATATTTTTTCTCAATAACACTATCTAATTTTATATATTTGTTTATTTTTAAAGACTTGATACCTCTCTTCCCCACTGGGAAGTGGTCTATGAAAGTAGTGCTGTGTATTGTTCACTGCTGTCCTTTCAGTGTATGCTTGGCATATACTAGGCATTCAAAAAATATTTGACGGATGAATACATGAAATTCCGGGGGCCATGGCTGATATGAACATGACATTCAGAGTTTCAAATTTTAATTTCTGGTGATACACACGTGATACCAACCTACAGAGATGACTGTTAAGAATGTTATTTGCTTGACTCATTTATGAAATGGGAAACTATCACCATTTGCTTGTATTTACTGCACAGATGTGGAAGGATGTATGAGAAATTATTTGTGACAGATTGGGAAAGGTCGATCTTAAATTTTCAAATTCTTGTTTTCTAATATGATAAAATACAAATACATAAAGTTTACCATCTTAACCATTTTCAAGTATACAATTCAGTGGCGTTAAATACATAGTAATGTGCTACCATCACCACAATCCATCACCAGGACTCTTTTCATCTGGTAAAAGTGCAACTCTATACCCATTAAACAATGACTCCTCATTCCCCTCTTCCCGTACCCCATGGGCACCCATTCTACTTTCCGTCTCTGTGATTTTTGACAACTGTTAAGTACCCTGTATAAATGGAATCATACAGTATTTACCTTTTTGTGATGGGCTTATTTCACTTAGCACAATGTCTTCAAGATTCATCCATGTTGTAGCATGTGTCAGAATTTCCTTCCTTTTTAAGGCTGAATATTATTGTTTGTATATTCCACATTTGCTTATCCATTCATCCATTGATGGACATTTGCATCACTTCCTCATTTTAGCTCTTTTTGAATAATGCTGCTATGAAACCTAGAGATACAGATATCTCTTCAAGGTCCTGCTTTCAATTCTTTTGTGTACACATCCAGAAGTGAAATTGATGGCTCATATAATAATTCTACATTTAATTCTTTTAGGAACTGCCATACTGTTTCCCACAGTGTCTGTACCATTTTATATTCCCACCAACAGTGCATGAGGTTTCCAATTTCTCCATGTTCTCACCAACACTTATTTTTTCTGTTTTCTTTTTTTTCTTTCTTTCTTTTTTTTTTTTTTTGATAGCAGCCCTTCTGATGGGTGGTGGTGTTATGGTTTTGATTTGAATTCCCCTAATGATTAGTGATGTTAAGCAACTTTTCAATGTACTTACTGGCCATTTGTATATCTTTTTTGGAGAAATGTCTATGTAAATTCTTTGCCCATTTTTAATAAGGTTGTTTGTTCTATTGTTGTTGAATTTTGGGGTCATAGAGACCATATTCTAGATATTAATGCTTTATGAGATACAGGATTTGCAAATATTTTCTCCTATTCTGGGGGTTGCCTTTTTACTCTGTTGCTAGTGTCTTTTGATACACAAAATTTTAAAATTTTCATGAAGTCCAGTTTATATGTTTTTTCTTTTGTTGCCTGTGCCCTTGGTGTCATATGCAAGAAATCACTTCCAAATCCAATGTCATAAAGATTTTGCATTAAGATTTAAGAGTTTTATATCTTTAGGTTTTACATTTAGGTCTTTTATCTGTCTTGAGTTAATTTTTGTATGTGGTATTAAGGGATCAGTTTCATTTTTTTGCATGTGGATATCCAGTGTTCCCAGCAGCATCTGTTGAAAACACTGTCTTTTTACTATTGAATGGACTTGGCACCCTTGTCAAAAAGTATTTAATCATAAATGTGAAGGTTTATTTCTGGCTATTTAATTCCATTGGTCTATAGATCTGTCGTTATGCCAGTACCACACTGCTTTGATTGCTACAGCTTTATAGTAAGTTTTGAAATAAGGAAGTGTCAGTCCTCCAGTTTTGTTTTCCTTTTTCAAGATTGTTTTAGCTACTCAGGGTCCCTTGAGATTCCATATGAATTGTAGAATGGGTTTTTCTATTTCTGCAAAAAAAACTGCACTGGGATTTTGGTAGGGATTGCATTGAATCTGTAGATCACTTTGAGTAGTATTGACATCTTAACAATTTTAAGTCTTCCAATCCATGAATATGGGATGTGTTTCCATTTATTTATATTTTCTTTATAATTCATTCAGCAATGCTTTCTAGTCTTCCTTGTACAAATATTTCACCTCCTTGGCTAAGTTAATTCCTAAGTATTTTATTCTTTTTGATGCTGTTGTAAATAGAGTTGATTTCTTAATTTCCTTTTTAGATTGTTCATTGATAGTGTGTAGAAATGCAACTGATTTTTGTGTGTCAACTTTGGATCTGCTACTTTGCTGAATTCATTGATTGTTTCAACAATTTCTTTAAAGAATTTTCTATATATAAGATCATATCACCTGCAGACATAGATAATTTTACTTCTTCCTTTGCAATTTGGATGCATTTTATTTCTTATTCTTGTCTAATTATTCTGGCTAGAACTTCTAGTACTATGTTGAAAAGAAATGGCAAGAATGGGCATCCTCGCCTTATTCCCAATCTTAGAAGAAAACTTTCAGTCTTTCACCATTGAGTATGATATTTACTGTGGGTTTTTCATGTATGGTTTTTATTATGTTGAGATAGTTTACCTCTATTCCTAGTTTGTTAGGTATTTTTATCATAAGGAATATTGAATTTTGCCAGATGTTTTTCTATATAGATTGAGATGATTGTGTGGCTTTTTTCTTTCATTCTGCAGTATCGATGTGGTGTATTACATTGACCTAATTTTGTATGTTGAACCATCCTTGCATTCTACATATAAATCTTGCTTGGTCATGATGACTAATCCTTTTAATATGCTGTTAAATTCAGTTTGCTAGTATTTTGTTGAGGATTTTTGCGTCAATGTTTATTAGGGATATTAGTCTGTAGCCTTCTTTTCTTGTAGTGTCTTTGGTATCAGAGAAATACTCACTTCAAAGAATGAGTTAGGAAGTGTTCCCTCCTCTTCACTTTTTGGGAAAATTTGAGGATTGGTTCTTGTTTAGATGTTTGGTAGAATTCACCAGTGAAGCCATCAGGTTCAGGGTTTTTTGTTGTTTATGACTTTTTTGTTGTTGTTGGGAAACTTTTATTACTGATTCAGTCTCCTTACTAGTTATAGATCTATTTGGATTTTCTATTTCTTTGTGATTTAGTATTAGAAGGTTTTGTGTTTCTAGGAATTTGTCTATGAAATCTAATTGATCCAATTTATTGGTATACAAATTTTTATAGCACTTTCATAATCCTTTTTATTTTCATAGAATTAATAATAATGTTCTCACTTTCATTTCTGATTTTAATATTTTGAACCTTCTCTTTTCTCTTAGTCCATCTAACTAAATTTTCTCAATTTTGTTGATCTTTTCAAAGAATCAACTTTTGGTTTCATTTCTTTTTGCTATTGTTTTTCTATTCTTTGTTTCATTTATCTCTGCTCTAATCTTTATTTTCTTTCCCCTGCTAGTCTGGGGTTTAGTTTTTCTTCTTCTAGTTCCTTAGGTTGGAAAGTTAGGTTTTTGATTCAAAATCTTTTTTTTTTTTTTTTAAAGAAGATGTTGGGGGTAGGAGTTTATTAGTTAATTTATTTATTTTTGCTGTGTTGGGTCTTTGTTTCTGTGTGAGGGCTTTCTCTAGTTGTGGCAAGCGGGGGCCACTCTTCATCGCGGTGCGTGGGCCTCTCACTATCGTGGCCTCTCTTGTTGCGGAGCACAGGCTCCAGACGCGCAGGCTCAGTAGCTGTGGATCACGGGCCTAGTTGCTCCATGGCATGTGGGATCCTCCCAGACCAGGGCTCGAACCCGTGTCCCCTGCATTAGCAGGCAGATTCTTAACCACTGCGCCACCAGGGAAGCCCTCTTTTTCGTTTTTTAACGTAAGCATTTATAGTTATAAATTTCCCTTAACATCACTTTGACTGCATTCCCTAAGTTTTGGTGTGTTGTGTTATTGTTTTCATTTAACTCTAAGTATTTTCTAATTTCCCTTATGGTTCCTTCTTTGATCTATTGATTGTTTTAAAGTGTGTTGTTTAATTTCTACAGTTTTGTGAATTTTCCAGTTTTCCTTTTGTTATTGACTACTAACTTCATCCTCCGTGGTGTGAGAAGATTCTTTGTATGATATCTACCTTTAGAATCTATTGAGACTTAATCTGTGGCCTAAATGGTTTATGCTGGAAAATATCCCATGTGCACTTGAGAAGAATGCATTTTCTGTTGTTGTTGGATAAAGTGTTCTGTATGTATCTGTTAGATCTATGTGGTTTATTGTGTCATTCAGGTCCTCTTTTTCCTTACTTACCTTTTGTCTGGTTATTCTATTGTTGAGAGTGGTGTACTGAAGTCTCCAACTCTTACTGTAGAACTGTCTATTTCTCCCTTCATTTGTGTCAATTTTTTTTCTTATACTTTGGTTATCTGTTATAGTATTGATAAATGTTTGCATGTGATATATCTTCTTGCTGTATTGAAACTTTAAAAATATATAATGCCCATCTTTGTCTCTTGTAAACTTTTTTGTTTCAAAGTTTATTTTGACTGGTATTAGTTTAACCAAGCCTACTCTCTTTTGGTTATTATTTGCATGCAATATCTTTTTTTGTACGTTCACTTTCAACCTATTTGTATCTTTGGAACTAAGATGAGTCTCTTGAAGAGGGTATATAGTTGGATCATGTTTGTTTGGTTTTTTCCCATTCTGCCAATCTCTGTGTTTTGATTAGACAGTTTAATCCATTTACATTTAAAGTAATAACTGATAAGGAGGGACTTACTTCTGTCATTTTGCTATTTACTTTTCATACATCTTGTAGTTTTTTGTTCCTCATTTCCTGCATTACTATCTTCTTATGTGTTTAGTTGATTTGATTTTATGTAGCAAAACATTCAAATTCCTTTCTCATTTCCTTTTGTGTATGTTCTATAGCTATTTTCTTTGTGGTTACTATGGGGACTACATTTAACATTATAAAGTTATAGCACTATAATTTGAATATATATAAGCTTAACTTCAATAACATACAAAAACCCTGCTCCTTTACAGCTCCATCCCACTTCTTTTAGTTGTTGGTGTCACAATATTACATCCTTACATATTGTGTGCCTCAAAAATCTTTTTATAACATAACTAACTTACATGCATAGAGAGTTATTCAGATTTTTTTTATTCCCCCTTCTTGCACCTACCTGGATTTTTTTTAAATTTATTTATTTTATTTTTGGCTGTGTTGGGTCTTTGTTGCTGTGCACAGGCTTTCTCTAGTTGTGGCGAGTGGGGGCTACTCTTCATTGCAGTGCACGGGCTTCTCATTGTGGTGGCTTCTCTTGTTGCAGAGCACATGCTCTAGGCACGCGGACTTCAGTAGTTGCAGCACACGGGCTCAGTAGTTATGGCTCGTGGGTTCTAGAGCACAGGCTCAGTAGTTGTGGCGCATGGGCTTAGTTGCTCCGTGGCATGTGGGATCTTCCTGTACCAGGGCTCGAACCCGTGTCCCCTGCATTGGCAGGCGGATTCTTAACCACTGCGCCACAGGGAAGCCCCTGGACTTTTAAAATTACATAATTTACCTAATTTATATCATGATCAAAAGATATTCTGTGACTGCTTTTTCTACTTAATAATACATAAGGTAACTTTTGACCTCAATTTATATGTATATGTATATATACATATAAGTTGTATATGTATATATGTATGTGTAGCTCCATATTATAGTATTTCGTAGAATGGGTATATCAAAATTTATTTACCTAATTATTCTCTTACTGCTGATTTTTATTTTCTAGACAACTCTAGACAAAATTTTCATTTGAGACTCTTAAATTTCCTATATGCATTTCTGCTCTTATTCTAAGACTAATCAGTATAGAAACAAAGAGACAGCAATAAAAAAGGATAGTCCCTAGCTTTTCCCCTGGCAGACCCTGCCAACACATAGTTAACTGTGGCATGGTTAATTTTTTAGGGAACATACATTCTCTTAAAGACCAAGACATATAAGCAAATAATTATAAGAAGAAATGATAAGTACTGTGATGAAATTTTACTTAAAAGGCTTTTAGATCCCAGTGGAAGAAGAGATGTTTTTTTTCTGCTTTGGTAGACTTGGGAAATTTTCAGACGTGTGACATTTGGGTTTTACTTGATGGATAAATGGAGAAGAATGGGGTAAGTGGAAAGGGCATTGGAAAGTATGGTCGGATATGAGAAAAAGGGAACTATTTTTCTGATATTCACAATTTGAGCCCATATTTTAAGGAGTTATGAAGGCCATTCTGGTAGGCCATTGAAGGCAATTATTTGAGAGGAAAAGAAAAGAGAGAGGTGAGTAGAGAGTAAAAGGGATTGTGCAGGAAAAGTTGGAGGTAGAAACCAGAGAGAAAGTAATCTGTGTGCTGGGAACCACGTAATTGGGAACAGGGTCTTAAAGTCAGTGTCCTTGCCCAAGGGGTGAGGAGAGTGAGACAAGATGGAGGATAGGAGCACCACAGAAAAGTTCAAGATCGAAGTGGTCTGCAGTCAAGTCCTGCCCTGTCTTCATGTGAGTGAGATCCTTCTGGATCAACAACCTCATCATTTTACCACTCCTGTGTCTCCTTTTTCTTCTGGGAGTGTGGATCCACTGAGCACCTAAAGTCTTTACTCTGCCATTGTCCAATTTCCATAAGATCTTTTTTCCAGAGGGTGTTCCTCAGCACAGCCAGAAAGCTGAAGAGCCCTGGGAATCTACAGGGGAGACAGGAAGGAGCTCTATACCTGCATGAATTGACCATGTGGTGGGACAGGGGAGACATAAATAGCTCTGGTACAGACACTGAACATCTCTTTTAATTTACATGTATTCTCATTACATCCTAACAACAAACTTGTGCATTGGAAATTAGTATTATCATTTGTGAGGGTACTACAGTCTCAGTAAAATTAAGCTCTTTGTCCAAAGTCAGGTTTTTTTCCTGAGTCTGTGTTTTGCCTTACTAAAAGATTTTACTCTTATAGAGGACACTATGTTTTTTATTCGTGTGCGTGTCTGATTTTATCTAGTACAGATGCTTTTAAGTAGCAAGAAAATGTAATGTGTGGGTAAGATTATGGTATTAGAGACAGTTACATTTGAGTTCAAAGACAGATCCTGCTATATAGTGAGACCTGGGCAAATTGCTTTTCCTATATGAGCCTAAATTTCCTCATCTCTCTGGAAAAAGATGTAAGGAATAAATACATAGATGTAAGAAATAAATGAGATAATACATAAAAAGTAATTAGCCTAGTGTCTGCTACATGGTCAGTATATAATTATAATTGTTACTATAATTACTTGCTAAATATTTTTAAATGAAACTGTCACATACCCATCAAGAGAGATAATCATTGTACAAGAGTTATTTTCAGTTTCATCAACACATCAGTATCTGACATACTGATAAAGGAAGTAGAGTTGTTTAGGCATGAAAAATGGCATTTGGCCATCTGCAAGAAGGAACTCAATCTCTTTCTAGCTTTGTAAGTGAGTTCTGTTCTCAAACCATGAAGAGGTAACTGTTGTGGTTTATATCATAAGCGACATCAAAAATGAATACAGGGGATTCAAGGGCCTTTCCAGCTGCTGGTGTCTGACTGGAGGGACAGAGGCCAGGAAATCTTTCATTTTGATGAATACAGAAAAAAGACATTCTTTATATTGTATGTCCAAATCTTTTCATGAAATCGCCTTTTGAAGATGTCATAATCCTAACAAATGCTTTAATAATGCATAAAATATAGTCGTATGAAAAAAAATGACACAAAACAAAAAACGAAGTACCCCGATTTCCCCAAAGATCAGCCTTAAACAAATGTCTCTCACAGCACTTCCTTTTCTCACTCCCACCTTCCACTCCAGAGCAGCTAATATCTTTTTTCCTTTTAGTCCTATGAGCACCCATAGGAGAAAGATAATCATGAAATAGTTCTCCCTGCAGATGGCTGAGTAGCAAAGAGTAATAGCAGCCCCATCAACATCTTATTTCTGTTTCCATCTAGAAGGGATTGTCTTAGCAACCACTCTATTAACAATGAAACAAAAGGACAACTGTGAAAAATTTAATAAGTAGAGAAAAAATAGCATCAGTCACTATCTCTTTCTTAAAGAGTACTCTCCATTGAAAAAGGGCTCTGCCTTCATGGATGTTTTAAGACTATCCTATGAATACTTTAGTTTCCACTTCTTCCTAGCTAGTTGTATTTGTTAGTAATTACATTTCCAACTCCCTTTTTGCTAAACAGTGCAAAGAATACAAGTCATAGAGATAGTACTTTAATTGGAAAAAAGCAAAAAGGCCTGTGACTTTTGTAGTAGCATGATTACTTCTGAGTTAGGGTGACCACCTCAAGCTGGTTTGCCCAGGACTTCCCAGATTTAGCACTCTAAATTCAATGCCTTAGAACCCTTTTATCCTCCAATAAACCAGGATGGTTGGTCACCCTAACTGAGATGGTTTCTACACCCATATAGAAATAGGCTATTCATGAAGATTTGAATAGCAACAATAACAACAACCACTTAAATCTGACTACTTACTAAAAGCCAACTATTTAAGTGCCTTATCTGAATATCTTCATAAGGACACTTTGAGGGAAGTAGTATTAATTTTACTTTCATTGTGCAGAAAAGGAACTTCACATTTAGACAGGTTAGATATTTTGCCCAAAATTACACTGGTGGTAATTGCTAAATGTAGAATTTGAACATAGACAGACTGATTCTATTTATACAGCTACTATACCAAGCTACTTCTGTGTTACAATGTTCCTTCATATCTGTGATCACCATGAAGAGTTACTTTTAACCCTGCCTTTATGGTAAAGGCTGATTCATCCAGGGATGAGCACCTGAGCGAGAGGCCAGTAGTCTATAAGGAGGTTTGGTGTGGGAGTGTCTGCTAATGATTTCCTGTTTTCTTGCTTCCCTCTGTGTCCTTTGCATCCAAGGTAAACTGAGTGTATCATTCTTCCTTGCACTATACAAGAGTGTATTTATAGGATCAGAATAGAGTCACCATGATTCACTCTAATAGTATCCGAGCCCCCATCCCTGCCTCCCTAGCAAGCCCAAATGAGCATTCCACACTAATTGTGGTTTTGATTATTTAATTTGTGCTTAGTCCCACTGACCCACATAGTGCTCCAGCAGTATCCACATCATATGGTTCATTATGTAATTGAATTTAGCATTCATGATATTTGGAGCCAGGAAAACAACATTCCGTGTGGCGAGCCAAATGAAGCTATTCTTCTAGTATGAAATGGGGAAGTTGAAGAATCTGAAGACAAGACTTTTATATTTTGAGTAAGAGAGATTATTTGCTTCTTGGGGACATGACCTTGGGCCAGGAATTATTGTTGTGACACCTTTGAAAGGATGAAGACACTGGATGAAGAATTTAACAGTGTTCCTAATATGTCTCTACATACCACTGTTCAGAGAGTGTGACGGGCTCTAAGAAAGAAAAAAAAAAAATAACCATGCTCCAGGGAAGTGCGTTAGCCATGTACAATGTCACAAGGGCTGGCACTTCTAGTTCTGTGCTCTTTACACCAAGGCATGTTGGGACCATCAGAGAGAGACTCATTAGTGGTCACATCAGGGGAAATGATAGGGCGTATTTTTAGTTTGAATTGTGGGTCTCTAAGGGAACTAAACAAGTAGTTTACATAAATACTAAATAATAAGACCTTTTCTATAAATAGAACATCAGTGTAATGGTATTTAGTTTGTTCAAGCAGTCATGCTAGGGACTATGTTAAATTATGTTAAAGTAAGATATGTTCCCTCCACTTTGCTAAAAGTCATAAATCTAAAGTAAGGGTCCCTGTAGTGGAGACAAATTAATATATTGCAATAGAATTGGATACAACTGGGTTCTTTTGAGGAGCATGATGAACAAAATGTACAAAAGAAAAATATTTTGAAATCTCAAAAAGTGGATAGAACAATTTTTTAAGTTCTGAATCAAATTGACAATTAAATTGCTACTGGGCAATAATCATGAAAGGAAAATCAGCGTAGATGATAGTAAGTAAGGTGACTGAACATCATCTGCAACGTTACAGAGAGAATCATATGAGACACAGAGTGAACACACACTTTTTATAAGAGTAGTAAATTGGCTTTGGTGGACAGAGAAAAACATAAAATAAATCCTCTTGTTAAACTCCTTTAAACTAATAAACAGGATGTGTGGTGCATGGTACTGTGAAAGCAGGCAAGTGTCCAGGGAAAACAGAAGAGAGGAAATACTGCCCACGTGAAATGAAATACAAGGATCTGGCTTGTTGGAAGTAATGTGTTATTCCTGTTTGAGCCTAAAGCTATAATTGCCAATATTAGACATTTTCTATCATTATACCAGTGACATTTGAAGCAAGGTAAATGACATGTTTACAAAACTTGGACATAATTAAAAACAAACCACAACTATACACATGAGAGATCATTTCTTAATATGGAAGAAACTTATATGACAGTTCTGGATGCAAATAGATACAATAATATACCAGCCACAAAACATGTTACACTTTAATCACTTGTTCTTATTTAAAAGCATGTTTATTAAGACAGTTTACTTTTTAAAAGCATCCTCATTTCCACTGATTAAATGGGCACCTGGGAAAATCTCTAGTATAGTAAAGACAAACCACTTTTATCTAAATATTTAAATAATTGAGGAAAGCTATATATAAGTTAATATTTATTTTAAAATTAGTTACAGAATAGTTTCAACCTTCTATTTCATTTTGTGTGTTTAGACCAAAATTTAAATAAATCCTTTCAGCATTTTTGGTTTTCTAATTTAAGAAACAATGCATACTTCATTTTAAACCCATAATATCTTCAGTGTTAGGAAGATAACTTGATGAGAAACCTTCTCAGGGGAGCTGCAGTTCTAGTTTGCGAAACATCACAATGAGCAACAAGAATACATGACAGTTTAACCAACAGTTTTCTCCATTCGTTTGATTGTGGACTAACTTTTGGATCAGAAACCTCTTTACAGTAAAGCTACTTAGATTAGTTTAAGGGAAATACTTGGTGATATTTCTCTAGGTCAAACATATGCTGTTTTTAAAAAAAATCAGCATCTTCATTTTTAAGCATTGATATTTCCCTCTCCATATTTCTGACCATGGTGGAAATATAATCAAGAGCATGGAGGGGAAGGAAAAATGTCAGACCCACCAGAGCTCAGTTCTGGTTCCCCTAGTTATCAGCTAGGTATTTGTTAAGTTTCTTAACTCCAAGCCTTGTTTCTTTATATGTAACATGGAGATCATGCTACTGAACTTTCACATTTGCAGCAGTGTGTTGTGTTAGTTGATAAACTGGCCAATGAAGAAGTGCTGTGAGATGGCTGGCAATCCTGACATCTAGTTATGATGAAGGACATCTGTGCATATCATTATCTGGGAGTGTTTATTACATCTCTGTGGACCTCTCCTACTTCAGTGTGAGCTTCTTCTCGGCTTATCTAGCTTTCCTACTATCATTCTGCTACCTTTGACTCTGTCCCTGGATGCAGGCAGTGGATGAGGCTACAGGAGATTTCAAGGAGCCAGATCCAGGTCTGCAGACCAGCCATGTTCCCATTCGCAGTATAGCCCTAAGCATCATCCCCATATATTATACAATCAAAAGGAACATTGTCATTCCAGACTGGTACTCATACATAAAAAATGTTTGAGGGGGTTCCTCAGGAAGGTGTCATCAATACTTTTCAATCTGTGCCAAGAAGAACTACCAACACATTTATTTATTCATCAAAGAAATGTATATTGGGCTCTTATTTTATTCTTGCCATGCTAAGTGCTAGAGATTCAGAAAAGAAGAAGACAGATATGGCTATTACCTTCACAGAACTTATAGGTTAGTGGAGAAAAGAGAGGTTTAAAAAGCAAAGAACCAGGCTTCACTGGTGGTGCAGTGGTTAAGAATCCACCTGCCAATGCAGGGGACACGGGTTTGAGCCCTGGTCCAGGAAGACCCCACGTGCTGCAGAGTAAGCCCGTGCGCCACAATTACTGAGCCTGCGCTCTAGAGCCCGCGAGTCACAACTACTGAGCCCACATGCAACAACTACTGAAGCCCGTGCTCCGTAACAAGAGAAGCCACCGCAATGAGAAGCCCGCGCACCGCAACGAAGAGTAACCCCCACTCACCGCAACTAGAGAAAGCCCGTGTGCAGCAACCAAGACCCAATGCAGCCAAAACTAAATTAATTTTAAAAAAAGAAGCAAAGAACCATATAAGTATAGTGACAAAAAGATAAATGTTGATAGAAAGCTTGTTACTTTTGGGGGGATAAGTGGTCTTATTTAGGAAATTGTCTTGATGGATGTCAAAGAGTGTCCATAGGATGTGGCTGAGATAAACTAGGTCGGCCAAAAGTTAGAAATAAATTGCTTAACGAATTAAAGTTGGGAAAGTTTTGAATTTTCTGAGGCAAATTGGAAAAGAGCTGTTCAGGGATCCAAGAGAGAAAAGGAGATGGAGCGAGAGAGACATCCAGCAAACAGTATGGTGAGATGCTGGGAAATACTCAGGAGGAAAATTAGCTAGTTAGAAATTCTAGAGCACACTATACAGTGGAATGGAAAAGGATCTTACTATTGAAACATGGAGTTCACTTTTCCAAATCAGAGCCCAGTTATAGTAACAGTCTTTCAGACACTGTTGCTTCATATCCAAGTATAATCAATTTTTGTTAAATATTTAAACTCCTTTTTTTCTGCCTTAATGTATATATCATTTGTCTCCCAAACTGGTAGTCAACTACTGTGTTAGACTTGGTTCAGCTGCATTTGAAAAGGCATGTCTCTCCAAGGAGATGCTCTCATGAACCTATCAATAACTTTCATTTGGAGTTGATTATACTGGAGGAAGGCACCTTCTATTTGAGTACTTGAACTTTGCTTGTGCTGGGCATCAGTGCCTTTCAGAACTATATGCCTCTCTGTGCTTTTAGTTAGATGATGCTTTTGTTTGCCACTCAGAAAGCCTGTCTTTCCCTACTTACCATCAAATGGTTGTCCCTCTCCAATGATCTTTTGATCTGTCTCACAATTCTTATTTAGAGTCTTTTTAATGAGGAACTGAGATTCGTCTATCCTCAGGGTGGCATTTTCTATACACACATATATTTACTACGCATATATAGGAAAAGGACAATTAACATGAGACACTTCCAAATTTATGAACATTTGAAATCCTTCCCAGCTCCCTTTCTCCTTCTTGACCTGTTCTTACATGCATGATATTATGAAAAAAATTCAAAGAATTTAAATTTTAAAACTCTTAAAAATTTCACAAAATCTATAAAATCACATTATTCATTGTGAAAGAAAGCATTATTAAGGTCCCCCAAGCCCCAGAAAGTCAATTTTGATATTATGTAGCTGATATTTTACATTTAACCATCTCAAACATATGTGAGATTTGGAGATTATATCTAACAACTTTTACATAATGTTAAAAGTCAGGAACTAAATTCTATTTATAGATATTAAAGGAAAGGTGATCCCACAAGGCAAAATGATTTAGGGTCTCAAATGACTGTATAGTCAGAAATGTAATAAGTGCTATGGATGAATACCATGGGTTGTCTTGAAATCATGTAACAGAAGAGCATGATCTATAATGCAGTGTCAGGAAGTTTCTCTGAAGAAGTGAATTTTAAACAGGGACTTTAAAATTGACAGTAAGATTAAGAATTAAAAAAAACAACAACAAAGAATTAAGCCAGGCGAGTGCAGTGGGAGTGGAGGTAGTGGGATGGGAGGAAATGTTTCAGTAAGGGGTAGGCTGGGAGAAAAGACTTGGAGGTTGAAAGAGAACAGTCTATAATTGGGGAGAAGAAATAGGGCAGTTTGGAGTCCAAGACTGGAGTAGTTGTGCAGGGGCTGGATTGCTGAGTCTGGAAGATTATGCTAAGGGATTTTGCCCTTAACCTAAAAGAAACAAGATGACATTGAAGAGTTTTAAACAAATGACTGATTTGAATGTATCGGAGAGAAGAAACAATTTCTGTAAGAAACATCATGGTGGTCAGCTGGAAGGCAATTTCCATAGTTGAAGTCAGCATTACTAGTGTCAAGGTGAAGGATCTGAGATACAGTAGAAGGTTTAAGATATAATTTGAGGGGCTTCCCTGGTGGCACAGTGGTTAAGAATCCAACTGCCAATGTAGGGAACAAGGGTTCGAGCCCTGGTCCGGGAAGATCCCACATGCCGCGGAGCAACTAAACCCATGCACCACAACCACTGAGCCTGCGCTCTAGAGCCTGCGAGCCACAACTGCTGAGCCTGTGAGCCACAACTACTGAAGCCTGCGCACGTAGAACCCGCGCTCTGCAATAAGAGAAGTCACCGCAGTGAGAAGCCTGCGCACTGCAACGAAGAGTAACCCCCACTCGCCGCAACCAGGGAAAGCCCACACACAGCAATGAAGACCCAACACAGCCAGAAATAAATAAATTAAATAAATAAATTTTTTAAAAAAAGATATAATTTGAAGGCAGAATCATCAGGTTTGGGTGACTGTGGAAAGTGAGAGGAAAGGAGTGTGAAGGACAACACTCAGATTTCTAGTATGAACAGTTAGATAAATCATCAAAAGTAAAAGAGAAAACTGAAATTTTAGATACATGAATATATTATAAAGTTTTTTGTTGTCCCATAGTTATGTGGACTAGGTTCTTAATCATCTATTTCACTTTTCTTTAAATCTACAAAGTCTCACTGATTCAAATTACAATATCTTTACTGACCCCTGGTGTTAGTCAGATTGTTTGGTTGCAAATAACAGAAACCACTCAAACTAATTCAAGTTAGGGAATAATCTGTAATACAGATTCACAGAGAAAAAAATAGATGTTTCAGTCATGGTGGTCAGGCTTTGTAGAGCAAGGTAAGCCTGCACATGCTCAGAGGAGGACTGGCATCCAAGAAACATTTTAACAAATGGAGGACCATTCAGAGACCTAGTGCTGCTTCTTCAATAAATAATTATAATAATGATTATTATTGTTTGCCTATTCTTATTATTGTTATTATTATTTTTTGGCATTCTTTTAGTAGTTAACAAGAATCAGCTATTCTTTCCATTTCTACTTCTTCTGTATATCTTTTCTCTTCAGTTTCCTATCCAGCTTTGGGTTCCAGACTCCCTGACTCTGAGTTCCCAATTCTAATTCCTGGGAGAGGTTCATTGTGGTAGCTGTTGAGTGAAGCTCTAAGGCTAGGCTACCTCACAAATTGCTTGTCCACCTGTAGATTGGTTTCCTCTCTGTTATATACCAACCCTGGCCCAGTGATTCCTACCAGAGGGTCCACATACATGGTCAGAACATTACCACTTTTGTATAAAGGGTTTTATAAAATACTTCCTTTGGCAGGAACTGGAGAGTTAACAGTTTCTCTCAAAAGAAATCTGTGGACAAAGCAGGCACTGTGAGGATAAAACATTCTGTTCCAACCTCTTTTAATTTTGTTCATTTTCTCTTAAATTTTATTTGTTTTGTGCTTTTTTTTCCTTCTGGGCAATGAATAAGTAGACCCAGGCTGACCATGAAGAACCCCATCACTTCAAAACACCGGAATAGAATAGAATAGTTGATTTAAGATTAGGCTGAGATGGGAGTGGGAATGCAAACAAATGGTTCCAAGAATCCCTCCAGGGTGGATGACACAGAAGCACCACTATGAGGAGTGTTCTAAGAGATCAGTTCTCACTGGGGACCCCTTTTGTACATACAGTCACCTTAATTTATCATCACATTTCAGGAAATTAAAAAAAAAAATGGACTAGCAGTTATTTCCTGCCTCTCTCTTTTGCTTTGAAAAGCATGAGGTGTCCTGGTGAGCTCAACATATTCCAGTGATGACGACAAAACTTCTAACAGCTAATAATTTCAATAAAATGGCCTGTGTAAAGACTGCAGTTATTACAAATGGGTTAGAAGCACACATTTCAAAAATGTTTCTCTTGCTCTTTTCCCCCCTTTCTCTCTTCCTTTCTGTTTTCAAAGTCCACGTTTTTGGACATCCTGAGCTCTTTGCATGTAAATCTGCGTGGGTGGATGTGATGAGAAGCAGTTGAATAAACTTCCCTTAGAGCCACTAAAACCCTTGTAGAGGCTAACAGAGGCCAGGGGCTGAACAAATGGTCTGGAGTTAACGAGAGAATCCTGAGTGCTGATTTTAATTCACTGGGCTCCCCTTCCCCGCAATACAAAAGGAAATTTTTTCTTTAAAAAAATGGAGAGCCTGATTAAGTTTTATCGAGGAATTATGACCTTTTGTGTGTCATAATCTATGTGTGTAATCATTAAACTGTAGATTTACCCTTTTGCTTATTAAATAACATTGGAAGCATTTAAGACACTTTGGGGAACCTAAATCTATAATATTTAGAATCTCATCATTTAGCTATATGGCTTTGTTTTTGAGTCAATACATTTATGTGTATGTTTGGGAATATATTTTATGTCCTAGGAAATGGTGTAGTCAATTCCTGGTTTCCTAGTATAAATTCTCCAAACAAATAGATAGACTTACAGAATGAGAAAAGAATGGATAGACAGGACTATAGATTCAGGCTATAAATGCAATGCAGCAGATTGGTTTTATCTCATAAACTGAAGCCTTGACAGAAATTAAGCCTGACTTGAAAGAATGCTAGAAGTTGGTAAAGAAACTATGGAGACTGAAAAAAAAAATAATTTATTTTATGTATTCCTTTTCATTATGAAAATTTGTCTCTGTAGTTCTTTGTGCATAGTAGACATTCAAAACATGTCAGTTCTTTGCCTTTTGCTGCTTTCTCTCCAATGTCTATATCTTATGCTGGGATGTGTTTTCCAAACATGTTTTTCATCGTTCTCCTAAAAATCATTTACAGCAGCTTAAGATATGCTAGTATCCAACCACTTAAATGGAATGAAGCTTATTGTACACAATTCTTATATATATGTGATGGTTGTGTACTTATTACTCTTCTTACCCAGATATACTTGAGTATCTCTAAATGGAACGCTTAGACTTTGAAGACTATGCTAAAAATACATACGGGGGAGGAGTCAAGATGGTGGTGTGGGAAGATGCGGAGTTAGTGTCTCCCCACAGCTAGGGCACCTGCCGGCCGCTGGTGGGGTACTCTAACCTCCAAGGAGATGGGAGGAACCCCACAGTGAACCGGTAGAGCGTAAGGGGACCAAGGCGGGAGGAGAAGTGGAGGCCAGGCAAGATCAGCATTCCTGAGGCTAGGGAGATCAGGACAGGCAGGTGGGAGGGGCTCTTCAGGAGGAGTGAGAGAGGAGCGGAGGGTGACTGCCCCACACACTAAGGCCCAGGGAGCATGCTGAGCTCCCAGGCTGATCCACTGCCCTCCAAAGCCACTTCCAGGTTGCATGGGTCCTTGGGGGCATAGGAAGGAGGTGGGGAGATCAGGAGAGGCAGGCGGGAGGGGCCCTGTGGGAGGAGTGGGAGAGGAGTGCAGGATGATTGCCCTGCCCACTCAGACACAGGGAGCTTGCTGAGCTCCCAGGCTGGTTCCCGGCCCTCCAAGACCCCCCTCGTTGGTCCTGGGGGCATAGGAGGGAGGCTGGGGAGATCAGGAGAGGCAGGCAGGAGGAACTCTCTCAGACCCCAGACCAGAGGAGCAAGAGAGGAGAGGAGGGCGTTTGCCCCACCCACTCAAGCCCAGGAAGCCTGCTGGGCTCCCAGGTGAGGTCCCCTGCCCTCTGAGACCAGGGGTGGGGGACAAGCCTGGGACCCTTCTGTTCCTTGAGCCTAAGCCCCACCTCCCACAGCCCCCAGGGCCTTTTTCAGCCTGGGCATTGGCCCCTGGGCATTGACCCTGCCCACCACCCAAACGTCACCTTGCTTAGGCCCTGCTCTTCACAGCCAAGGCCTTTCCCCCCATCCTTTTTTTTTCCCTTTTCCCTGATCCTCTTTTTTACTATTGTGATACTGATGTACCTTCCGGTTGTTGATTCATCTATATTTTTATTTTTACCTTCTTTCTAACATATCTGTTAGTTTCCTAGTCTAATTTTATTTTTTACTTTGTTATTGTTCTATTTTTTTTTTTTGCCACCCCACACGGCTTGTGAGATCTTGATTTGTGAGCACAGGGTCAGACAGAAGCTTCTGTGGTGGGAGCTCTGAGTCTGAACCATGGGACTAACAGAGAACCTCAGACCCCAGGGAATATTCATTGGAGTGAGGTCTCACAGAGTTCCTCATCTCAGCACCAAGACCCAGCTCAACCAAATAGTTAACAAACTCCAGTGTTGGAAGCCTTAGGCCAAACAACCAGTAAAACAAGAACACAATCTCACTCAAAAAAAAAAAAAAAAAATGATATGGCAAAAAAATATGTCACACATGAAGGAGCAAGGTAATAACCTACAAGACAAAATAAATGAACGGGAAATAGGCAATCTAGCTGAAAAAGAATTCAGAGTAATGATAGTGAAGATGATCCATAATCTTGGCAATAGAACGGAAGCACGGATTGAGAAAATACAAGAGATGTTTAACAAAGATCTACAAGGGCGAAAGAACAATCAAACAGAGATGAACAACACAACAACTGAAATGAAAAATACATGAGAAGGAATCAATAACAGAATAACTGAGGCAGAAGAATGAATAAGTGAGCTGGAAGACAAAATGGTGGAAATAACTGCCAAGGAACAGAATAAAGAAAAAAGAATGAAAAGAATTGAAAACAATCTCAGAGACCTCTGGGACAACACTAAACACACCAACATTTGAATTATAGGAGTCCCAGAAAAAGAAAAGAAAAAGAAAGGGTCTGAGAAAATATTTGAAGAAATTATAGTGGAAAACTTCCCTAACATGGAAAGGAAATAGTCACTCAGTACAGGAAGCACAGAGAGTCCCATACAGGATAAACCCTAGGAAAAACACACCAAGACACATAGTAACCAAACTAACAAAAATTAAATTCAAAGAAAAAATATTAAAAGCAGCAAGGGAAAAACAAAAAATAACATACACAGGAATCCCCATCAGGTTGTCAGCTGATTTTTCAGTGGAAACTCTGCAGGCCAGAAGGGAGTGGCAGGATATACTTAAAGTGATGAAAGAGAAAAACCTACAACCAATATTACTCTACCCAGCAAGGATCTCATTCAGATTCCATGGAGAAGTCAAAAACTTTTCAGACAAACAAAAGCTAAGAGAATTAAGCACAACTAAACCAGCTTTACAACAAATGCTAAAGAAACTTCTCTAAGTGGGAAACACAAGAGAAAAAGAAGACCCACGAAAACAAACCCAAACAATTAGGAAAATGGTAATAGGAACATACATATCGATAATAACCTTGAATGTAAATGGATTAAGTGCATCAACCAAAAGACACAGACTGGCTGAATGGATACAAAAACAAGACCCATATATATGCTGTCTACAAAAGACCCACTTCAAACCTAGGGACACATACAGACTGAAAGTGAAGGGATGGAAAAAGATAGTCCATGCAAATGGAAATCAAAAGAAAGCTGGAGTAGCAATACTCATATCAGATAAAATAGACTTTAAAATAAAGACTGTTACAAGAGATAAGGAGGGACATTACATAATGATCAAAGGATCAGTCCAAGAAGAAGATATAACAATTATAAATGTTTATGCACCCAACATAGGAGCACCTCAATACATATGGCAAATGCTAACAATCATGAAAGGAGAAGTTGACAGTAACACAATAATAGTAGGGGACTTTAACACCCCACTTACACCAATGGACAGATCATCCAAACAGAAAATAAATAAGAAAACACAAGCATTAAATGATACAATAGACCAGATAGATCTAATTGATATTTATACAACATTCCACCCAAAAATGGCAGAATACACACTCGTCTCAAATGCACATGGGACATTCTCCAGGATAGATTGCATCTTGGGTCGCAAATCAAGCCTCAGTAAATTTAAGAAAATTGAAATCATATCAAGCATCTTTTCTGACCACAACACTATGACTTTGGAAATCAATTACAGGAAAAAAATTGTAAAAAACACAACTATATGGAGGCTAAACAGTGTGCTTCTAAATAACCAAGAGATCATTGAAGAAATGGAAGAAGAAATTAAGAAAAAAATACATAGAAACAAATGACAACGAAAACATGACAACCCAAAACCTATGGGACACAGCAAAAGCAGTTCTAAGAGGGAAGTTTATAGCAAATCAATCTAGCCTCAAGAAACAAGAAAAATCTCAAATAAACAATCTAACCCTACACTTAAAACAACTAGAGAAAGAAGAAGAAAGAAAACCCAAAGTCAGTAGAAGGAAAGAAATCATAAAGGTCAGAGCAGAAAATGAAATAGAAACAAAGAAAACAATAGCAAAGATCAATAAAACCTAAAGCTGGTTCTTTGAGAAAATAAACAAAATTTGTAAACCCTTAGCAAGACTCATCAAGAAAAAAAGGGAGAGGACACAAATCAATAAAATTAGAAATGAAAAAGAAGAAATCACAACTGACACTGCAGAAATACAAAGGATTATAACAGATTACTACAATCATATGCCATAAAATGGACAACCATGAAGAAATGGACAAATGCTTGGAAAGGCATGATTTTCTAAGACTGAACCCGGAAGAATTAGAAAATATAAACAGACCTATTACAAATAATGAAATTGAAACCATAATTAAATATCTTCCAACAAACAAAAGTCCAGGACCAGATGGCTTCACAGGTGAATTCTATCTAACATTTAGAGAAGAGCTAATGCCCATCCTTCTCAAACTCTTCCAAAAAATTGCAGAGGGAGAAACCCTCCCAAATTCATTCTATGAAGCTACCATCACCCTGATACCAAAAGCAGAAAAAGATATCACAAAAAAAGAAAATTATAGACCAAGATCACTGATGAACATAGATTCAAAAATCTTGAACAAAATACTAGCAAACAGAATCCAACAGCACATTAAAAGTATCATACACCATGATCAAGTGGGATTTATCCCAAGATGCAAGGATTCTTCAATATATGCAAATCAATCCATGTGATGCACCACATTAACAAATTAAGGATTAAAAACCATGATCATCTAAATAGATGCAGAAAAAGCTTTTGACAAAATTCAACACCAATATATGATAAAAGCTCTCCAGAAAATGGGCATTGAGGGAACCTACCTCAACATAATAAAGGCCATATATGACAAACCCACAGCAAGCATCATACTCAATGATGAGAAACTGAAAGCATTTCCACTAGGATCAGGAACAAGACAAGGATATCCACTCTCACCAGTCTTATTCAACATAGTTTTGGAAGTCCTAGCCACAGCAATCAGAGAAGAAAAAGAAATAAAAGGAATACAAATTGGAAAAGAAGAAGTAAAACTATCACTATTTGCTGATGACATGATACTATACATAGAAAATCCTAAAAATGCTACCAGAAAACTACTAGAACTAATCAATGAATTTGGTAAAGTTGCAGGATACAAAATTAATACACAGAAATCTCTGGCATTCCTATACACCAACAACGAAAAATCAGAAAGAGAACTTAAGGAAACACTCCCATTTACCACTGCAACAAAAAGAATAATATACCTAGGAATAAACCTGCCTAAGGAGGCAAAAGACTCGTACTCAGAAAACTATAAAACAGTGATGAAAGAAATCAAAGATGACATAAACAGATGGAGAAATATACCATGTTCTTGGATTGGAAGAATCAATATTGTGAAAATGACTATACTACCCAAGCAATCTACAGATTCAATGCAATCCCTATCAAACTACCAATGGCATTCTTCACAGAATTAGAACAAAAATCTTACAATTCATATGGAAACACAAAAGACCCCGAATAGCCAAAGCAATCTTGAGAAAGAAAAACGGAGTTGGAGGAATCAGGCTCCCTGACTTCAAACTATACCCCAAAGCTACAGTAATCAAGACAGTATGGTACTGGCACAAAAACAGAAATATAGATCAATGGTACACGATAGAATTCCCAGAGATAAACCCACGCACACATGGGCACCTAATTTACGACAAAGGAGGCAAGAACATACAGTGGAGAAAAGACAGCCTCTTCAGTAAGTGGTGCTGGGAAAACTGAACAGCTACAAGTAAAAGGATGAAATTAGAACACTCCCTAACACAATACACAAAAATAAACTCCAAATGGATTAAAGACTTAAATGTAAGACCAGCCACTATAAAACTTTTAGAGGAAAACAGGAAAAACACTCTTTGACATAAATCACAAGATCTTTTTTGACGCACCTCCTAGAGTAACAGAAATAAAAACAAAAATAAACAAATGGGCCTTAATTAAACTTAAAAGCTTTTGCACAGCAAAGGAAACCATAAACAAGGCAAAAAGACAGCCCTCAGAATGGGAGAAGATATTTGCAAATGAAACAACAGACAAAGGATTAATCTCCAAAGTATATAAACAGCTCACGGAGCTCAATATGAAAAAAAACAATCCAGTTAAAAAATGGCGGAAAACATTCAGTTGGCCAAGAGGCACGTGAAAAGATGCTCAACATCACTAATTATTAGAGAAATGCAAATCAAAACTACAGTGAGGTATCAATCACCTCACACTGGTCAGAATGGCCATTATCAAAAGAGCTAGAAACAATAAATGCTGGAAAGGTGTGGTGAAAAGGGAACCCTCCTACACTGTTGGTGGGAATGTAAATTGATACAACCACTATGGAAAACAGTATGAAGGTTCCTTAAAAAAACTAAAAATAGAGCTACCATATGACCCAGCAATCCCACTACTGAGCATAAATCCCTGAGAAAATCATAATTCAAAAAGAGACATGCACCACAATGATCATTGCAGCACTATTTACAATAGCCAGGACATGGAAGCAACCTAAATGTCCACTGAAAGATGAATGGATAAAGAAGATGTGGCACATATATACAATGGAATATTACTCAGCCATAAAAAGAAATGAAATTGAGTTATTTGTAGTGAGGTGGATAGACCTAGAGTCTGTCATACAGAGTGAAGTAAGTGAGAAAGAGAAAAACAAATACCATATGCTAACACATATATATGAAATTTTTAAAAAAATGGTACTTGATGAACCTAGTTGCAGGGCCGGAATAAAGAGGTAGACATAGAGAATGGACTTGATGACATGGGGAGGGAGGGCGAAGCTGGGGCAAGGTGAGAGTAGCATTGACATACATACACTACCAAATGTAAAATAGTTGGCTGGTGGGAAGCAGCAGCGTAGCACAGGGAGATTGGCCCGGTGCTTTGAGATGACCTAGAGCAGTGGGATAGGGAGGATGGGAGGGAGAGGCAAGAGGGAGGTGATATGGGGACATGTGTATGCATATGGCTGACTCGCTTTGTTATGCAACAGAAACTAACATGGTATTAGGAAGCAATTATACTCCAATAAAGATTTATTAAAAAAAATATATATATATATACATACGTACATACAAACAGGAGAGTTTAAAACAGTGTGTGTGTGAGTATGTGTGTATGGGTGTGTGTTTGTCATAGCCTGAGTGAAAATTTAAGGAAAGAGAGAGGAGTGTTTTACATTACAGCAATTTAAATAATTTCAAATGGAATGTTTGATATCCCTTTGTTCAGATTATCATTTTGCTGACTAGCCACCAGGAAATTTCATCCAAATAAATTCCCATCTTATAAGCAAAAAAAAAAAAAAAAAATACAGATGACTAGTCTTACTTTATAGAATGAAGAAAGCGAGAATATAAGAAGACACATTTCTGAAATCAGAAAATAGAAGTGCAAAATATATTGGGTTTTTCTGGTGTATGAAATAGTTCATACAGTTATTTGTTTCTTTTTGAAATGCAAGAATTCTTAAAGGGAGCAGTGATGCAGACAGCTGAGCTCAGCAGGGGTAATAGGGTTTAGCGGAGAGGCAGTTTGTATCAGGGCTGCATTCCCTGGGAATTGGTGTTATTTTTTTGAGAGTGCTAAGTTTAGAGTTTCTCTTTTTCCACTTATTTTGTGGGTTCTCACCTGAACATTATAATGTTCTTTTGATTAAAGAAAAATAGTACATGTTTGTGGAAAACTGAAAGTGAATTTCCTTCTTTCTGTAGAGAGAGCATAAAATTTGCTAAATTATATAAAAATTGTTCCTATGACTTTCATTTAACTTTATTATACATTAAATATTAAAATATCGATTCTCAGTATTTAAGTTGCCTTCAATATAAAAACCTACGGAGATTCTGATGGCTCACATAGCATTCAGAACCTCAGCTGGAATGGCTTCATGGATTAAACATCTGCTTCAAATTGTGAAAGTATTTGATTTAGATTCTGATGTTATTAGAATTAGATTGCTGGTGTATTTTTAAAATTTCCATTACAGTTTAATTCTTGCTAATTTTAAGATGAAGATATCTAAACAATCATATTTCAACTATAAAATTATGAATATTAGTGAGCAAACAACTTATCATATATGTGTAGGATGAGTCCCTCTCAATATGTCCCCTTGTAACTATTTATCTATAAAACATATAACATGCACAACTATATGGACATTTTCTCTTCATTTATTATTTAGGTTTTAAGGTCACTTAACGACATTCATTATGTAATATGAAATCATGAAGGATAAAATTAGCATCTCTACCACAATACCTTCCACCAGATTTTGTAGCCCTACCACATATGACCTTACTGAAGTAAATGGATAATATATAATTGAACCAAATGCTGTAATACCTAGGAGCCAAAACAATACTTAGAAGATCACATTCAGGTATAGATAAAAGGCTTGTCATGATTGGTTTTTATGAACAGCATGTCTTGTTTTGGCTTGTCCAGTATCCCTCCCCCTTATATCTAGTAAGAGCAACCCTTAATTCCATTTAGATGTGGTAGCACATGTTCCCTTCCCTAAAAATCTGCTCCTTATCCCAGTCTATATGCTAGTTGAGAACTCCTTAAAGACAGATTAATTATTACCAGTTAATCAAGGGATGTCAGCCAGGAGGTGTTTGGGAGGAGAGCAGAGATTTAGTTTTCTCTCCTCTCCAGCCTCTCCCCACTGTATTTATCTCCTTCTCTAGTTCCTGAGTCCCTGCCTTTGTCACGCCAACTTTAACTTAGAACTAATAACTTAACTTTTGGACAAGCCTCTTTGGTTCTGTAAGAAAGAGACTATCTTTGGTCCAAACTGGCCTGTCTAAAATCAGAATAATAAGAGCATATAACATTGCTAAAATAGGCCTTTCTCTTGGCCAGTGTTAATCCTGGTTGACTGAGTCAGGTCAGCACATACTCCATATATTCTTCTCACCCAAACAAAGGGACAGGCAGAGGACTGAGGCTGGACCACCAGATAATATTCCATGTCCAAGGAGATTAATTTAAAGAGGACAATGTGACTCAAAACAGACATTAAGAATTCTCCCAAAGATCTGTTACATGGTTGCTGGAGACCAAAGAATGCCTATTTTTCTGTGGTACTGAAAGTTATGAGAATATTATAAGCAGGAGATGTATGTTGCCTTTATTTTATTTTATTTTATTTTATTTTATGATTATTCTGGCTGAGCAGGAAATTGAGCTAGTTACATTGTGATTATGGAGAGCCTGGCATACCAAAGTAACCAGCTTGGTCTTAATTCTAGTGTTAATGGAGAACCACTTAATGTCTTTAATTAGAGGAGAGATACGTCCAGATTAGCATTTGATATACGTCACTTTATCCATTTTGTTGCAAAAATGTCTATATCAGCTAAGGGTGATTTTAATAATGCCACAGAATGTGAAGGTTAATAAACACAACTTATATCATAAGAGCAACTTATGACACAATTATAAGTTTTGAGATACATTTTGAACCAATAATATATACTTTTATACAAAAGTTTATTCCAGCTGTACTAATTACTGACAGTGTAATTGTGGTTATCTATCCTATGTATCAAGTATTCTCAATGTGGGCACTATTAACATTTTTTAAGACAACTTTTTTAGAGTGTGGCCATCTTTTCAATTCATGAAAAGCTCTCTTCTGTCAGAGGGGATAACCTGCAAACAGAATCTGGATTGAGACATTGTTTGGGACACTGGATCTGCTGTGCTTAAAGTTAGTATACCCTTGAATTTTTAGTTCATTAGCAAAGGAAATTCCTATTTCTGTGAAAACATAGTTTGAAATGTCTGCCATTTGTAGCTGAAAAACTTCTGTTTACCACATGTAACAAAAATCACATTAAACCAAGTTTGCAGGTTCATATTTGTATGTTGATTTTACTTACTGATTAAGCAGTGACTGGAAAGATTTATACATTCAGTTTAATGCTTTTAGCATTGGAGATACCTAAACGTAATTGATTCAACTGCTAGGCAAGTCAAGCTATTGTTTGGGGATCAAACCAAATAGAGTTTTTTTAAAAAATTGTCAGCTGTTTTTTATTATTGTGTCTGGGGTAGAGATGCTATTAATCTCTGTGGTTTACTACTTACAGAAAGATATTGTCCTTAAAGTTGCAATCCCAAGATTCTTTGGGCAATAACACTGCAGATAGTGCACAGAGCAGCATATTTTGGTGTTAATTGGTAGACTGGCTAATGGGAAAAGGCTCTTGAAAGTATAGACATGAATAAGAAGAAAAAAGTAAGCAGATTATTTTAGGAGGTAGGTTTAATTGTTCTGCTAAGGACATCTACTATCTATATGCTGTTAACTTTCCCATTTTCTTCAGCTTTAATCTTTTTCCTTGAGCAGCTGTTAATAACCACTGCATACTTTTACAGGAAAAGTGACTTTGAAGGTTGGCTAACAAGGATTTCAGTTTTTGTTTTAAGTATAACTTTCCCAGGAAGGGAGAAGGCCAAAACATTCAAACCTAACTGAAAATAAACTGGTGTTTTTCTTCCCTCTAAGCATATTCGGAGCCCACTCCATTTCTAATGTACCATTGGGGCAGAATGCATAATGACTAACGGCCTGGCAGAGACCCAAGAGACATGTGAACAGTGTGCCTTGGCCACAGCCAGTTAGCCTGAAGCAGATGCCAAGGTTTATTGTCTTTGCAGTTTCCTGGCTTCCACCAGTAAGAGGAGTCACGGCTCTCACCAGACTTCTTAGCTAGACTATTCATGAATTGCATATTTATAGGCATTTCATAGGAAGAGGGCTTACTGTATGCTAGGTCCATGGCCAGAGAAGACTCACTCATAATGCAATTAGGAGAGAGTCACATTATTTTACAGTTATGTTATGCTGAGAAAGAGAGTCCATGTGTCCCTCTGTTTGTCATTATATTCTTACATATAAACAGGCACAGGAACAGGGAAAGGTATTTATAAACTTTGCTGTGTGTCCTGAAGTTACCGGCTTACAAATGAGAATGCTGGTTTAGCAGAGGTCTGGTGTCTGAAGAACGGTCTCAGCTTGGAGCCTGACTTGATCAAGTCTCTTCTTTCAGCTTTTGAGATCACTTAACAAAGAAACATTCCTAGTACAGGTGGGAAAAATTCTTTTTCTGACCCATTTTTATTTTATTGTCTTCAGTCACCACTGTCATGGAGAGGACCCTTGTTGTCAAGCTCAGTTCCTGGGCTAGACATTGGAGACCAGAGATGAGGAGCAACTCCTCTGGGGTCAATTTGGAAGTTCTACCTACTCCTTCCTACTCTGGTCTTCCAGGATTCAAGCTTCCCCATTTTTATTAGCAGCACACCTAGGTTTAGGCTTCCCAAAATTGTCTAGGTGTAACAGAGTGGGGACTAAGAGAGTTCATTCATATTCAGGGTTCACTTTTTTTTTTTTTTTTTTTGCGATACGCGGGCCTCTCACTGTTGTGGCCTC